>NC_135712.1:15086587-15686587 GCF_964656455.1 Halichoerus grypus
ATATCTCTTTCAAGCCTACATTTCAATGGTCTGGGAGTCCCCCTAGGCTCTAGAAATTCTAGTCTACCAAATATCATCCTCCCTGTCTGGCTGCAGAATGGAATTCAGGTTTTCTTAAGGATACCTCCATAATCTTGAGTCAACTTCCTTCAAATAGAAGCAAGTCCATAGTGCATACACATGCGTGCGCGCGTGCACACACACACACACACGCACACACACACACAACCCCTAAGCATAGACAGGCAGTATCTTAGTATTCCCTCTGAACAACTAAGAACAACAACAACAAACAACTAAGAACAAAGTGTGTGTGTGAGAGAGAGACAGAGAAAGAGAGAGAGTGATCAAATAGGAATCACAAAGCAGTAAGGCCAACAACAAAATGAAGGTTCCAGAGTCCTGATGCTCTGCCCTTCAGGAATCTCTTTTGCTGTCTATCCCTTTGGGCTCCAAAGCACATGAACTCAAGAAAGCTGTTGCAGTAGCCAGCTCTCCTTCCCCACGGGCCCCCCCTCAGCCCGCTGATTCAAAGTTAGGTCCTAACTCCTGTCAGCACCACAGATATGAACAAAACAGTTTTCCGCAGAAGAAATACAGTGTTGGCGGCGCACCTGGGTGGCTCAGTCGATTGCGCATCTGACTCCTGGTTTTGGTTTAGGCAATTTAATGAGCTCAGAAAAACATACCCATTCGAAGGACCTGAAGGATGAGTGATTTTTCAGTAACCTTGCTAATCTGTTTCCATGAGCAAACTTGGTTGACTCATACACCAAAGTCACATTTCAGGTCAGAAACAGTTGTTTGACATTAATTATGTGTTAGGATGTGAAAGGCCACTCAGCAGGCTGCTAGCTCATGAATTGATTCTATTCTACCACTCTTTAAAAATCAAGGAAAAATCTCTGTAGCCATGTGGTTTTGATATAAATTGACAAGGATAAATAACTATAAGGACGTAATTAAGTACCTGGCTTAAAAAAGGAAAAAAAAAAGAGATGGCTATGCAGGACTTCAATGTTGTCAAGTAGAAAAACAAAGTGCCTTGTGCATGAACTAATGTTGATTAATCCCTAACTACTTCAACATGGAATGTTTTAGCTATGGGCAAGACCGAATTTTTATTTATTTTTTAATAAAGTGGGCAAGAAGCATAAGAAACCAAGTATAGTAGTCATAGGTTATAAGTTAGAATCATCGGCCCTACTTGCCTCTCTTTCTTACACAACTTCTAAGTGCAATTTATCATTTTAAAAATGTGATTTAACATAATGGGCTCTAGAAACAAGCTAATAGGAACATAACTTGGCTAACTTAGTTTTTAGCAACCATTAATTAAAACTGGATTAATGTTTTTGCCTTCTTTTTGGTTTGGTTTTAATATGCTTAAATATGGCAAATGAAGCAGGGCCAGGTGACCTAACCTTATAAGCACTCTGTTCCTTAAGATCCGTTTAATGATGGTAGGCCAGCTCTCCTGTGTTTGAGGACAGAATGTCTTGGGAACAGATGAATCCTTTAACCCTAGCAGGTGAGATTTGTGATTCTTTGGTCATTAAACACAGTATCTTCTAATATTCAAACATGACAAAATCGATCAAACTAGACATAGGTTAAAGATAACAACCATCCAAATAACTAGAAGTAACCGATACCCATTTTCTTGTGATAGTTTGAGAAGTAAAGAATGCAAAATGATCAGTATGGCAAAGTGAGAACAGGCTTTTTTACATAACAACAGTTATGACAAGAGATACCGATACCCATGAGTTATGGGGATGGTGATGTTGCAGATCCTCAGGGCAGCGTTAAGATTAAAAACCAAATTGGTTCATTACTTTATTAGATACAACTCAATCTGCTTTTCAGGGCTGAAGTCTGGAATTCTTGGGCATATCCTAACAGATACCCTCTTTGGTATCTGCCTAGTTCTGCTCTCCATTAAGGAGCAGAACTGCCAGGCATTTCCTCCAACCTAAACTACATTGGGACCAGCTAACCATGAAAGGCAGTTCCCAACCATCACTGCTTTGCATCAAATATTTAGATCAGTGATGGCAATTAGATTTTAGAACCCAAAGCAACTCCTGCCCAGAGAATTATTTTGAAAAGGATTCAGAGGCCAAATCTGGGGTCAGTAAATACGATCATTTGGCAACAAATTCTGTGGGTGCAGGAAGGGAAAGTGCTACCATGGATGACACATATTGTCCATCCCAAATCGACAGGGTTACTTACAAATAGTTGGGGTTACCCAAAGCAGTACAGTATTTTCAGTGAGCCAGCAAACAGCAAATTTTTGAGTAAACATAAGTTCGATAAATGCATACATAAATTATTCATGTGTTTATTCATGTATTTATCTCTTAGCCAGAAGATCAAAGGGCAATAAATGTTCACTACAATTTTATTGAATGCAATAGTCTTCATGCTGAGGACAGCGTTAGCAAAGTGAAAATAGTAATTAAGCAATTCACTGCTATAGCCCATTTTTTTAGCTTAAAATTATTACATAAATTATATATATATATATATATATATATATATTTTTTTTTTCAGATTTGGAAAGATCTGGCAGGGTTAGTGTATGTTACAGATGAATGTGTGAAAATCTGTAGATTTGCAGATATATGCCAATCAGTGAGTTATTTTTTAATGGGCCTTACTCATCTGGAATCACTTAAATGAAAATATCAATTTGTCTTCTCTGCAGGTAGCAGTTAAGAGAATGAGCAAATGGAATAAACTCTTAGTAGGATATCTATCAGGCATTTAAACTCTGAGGGTGTCTCCTATTGACATTATAGTATTCTCTAACAAATCTGATGACTCTACCTGGCTAAACCAAATACATACTACTAATTTTATAACAATCTCTGATTCTCTTTTTTTTAAATGATGGGAGTTATTTGAGAGTTTTGATGATGGCATGGAGCCTCAATACTACTGAGTCAAATGTTGGTTTACTGTATTTCTGCCTGCAATAAAACCTGCGTATATTTTACATATCCATATAGGATAAAACTCTGTAAAGGATTCCTAGAGGAGCATGGAATCCTTCTTCCTTCTTCCATAAGGAACTGGCAAGAGTCCATAGCAGGTGTGATTAAGCAAATCTTCCCTAGGCTGAATCCTACATTGTTCCTGTGTTACTTAATCACTTAGGAGTTTCGGTCACTATTCTTGAGATCCTTATTGCTAAATTTTGGTCTTGGCTTATATATTTACTCACCTCTTTATTAATTGGGAGATAGAAGATATAAAATGACTCTCCTTCCTAATATCTCTGAAAAACTCTCACTTTGCCAAAGATTGTGACATGACAATCTCAACTGGGCTTACTGTTTCAACATTCTCTATGGGAATCAATATCCATCTGCTCCCTGTGAGGGAGAACATGGCTGAGATAAAGACCCTTTGCTGGGAAACGTCTCCTTCCTGCTGGGAAGCGAGAATAACATCATCTTCCCATTTACACAGAGTGACAATTTAAACATCAAGTTATTAACTATCTTCTTCGGAAAAGCAAGTTGAATTTCAGTGTGAAATCACACCAGTATTGTCTGGCTTACACAGGGGTAACAATGCTTAAGATTGCACCCAAGGAACCACCTCTGGGAAGAGTCATATAGTCACTCGAGGTCCTAAGCTGAGAGGTGTGCCCCTTGGTGAACATCGTGCTCCTTTCCTCATTCCCCACCCTCCCCACCACTAGCAGTCTCTCTATAATTAAAGGTATTCACACACCATAAAACCATAAAGCCAAATTCTATGGCATATTAACCCACTTTCAAGGCCTATTGACTTGTACTGTGTCTGTATCAGTCCATGGGTGGAATATTGCTCTTGCTCTGTTTCTTATTGCTTAATGTTCCCAGAGGTAAATCCTCCCCCATATCAGAAGCCATTATCACAGTTGGTGAATGGCCAGGGACTTGGGTGGCTTCCACATGATCTTGATTTTTCCATTTGAGATCTACTTTGATTCCCTCCCATGAAGTGACTGAGCACCTGAAATTGTTACTTCTAAGAAACTTGTGATTTCAGACATGGAAATCCTTTTTTTTGGGGGGGGGGTTGTTTCTTAATGAGCATTTCTTTAGACCTTAGATTCTTCCTTTTCCATCTCTCTTGGGGAGAGCAGCTCTTCTCAGTCCTTAACCTCAGTGCATTCTTCAGCTTTCTTTCTTTTTTCTTAATGGACCTGTAGTAATTACCCTGTTTACCATATATATATATGTATATATGGGCAGGCTGTCACTCTTTCTGGGGAAAACAGTTTGGTTCCCCATCTCCTTGTCAGCTGCTGATCCCTACACAGCTGGGACACTGAGTGCACGGGACACCTGCCTTGCCTTGGGGCAGCCATGAACAAATCTCGAGCCCCTCACCTACAGTTGGGCCCAGCTGGGGTTTCTGTCACTCTTGCCCCAATTCCTTCTGGGGTCCTTCCCAAGTGCAGTCCTGATTGGCCTTTTGTCACCTCAGGGGTGACTTGGCGATGGGAGTCAGCAGTTTTCAGATTCTTACACCAGTTACTTCCCTTATCCATGAGTGGAGCTGGGTTCCTTTTTCCCTTCTTCAGCTCTGCTGGTCTCCCCCTCTTCCTGCCTGGGGGCCAAGGCTCTCCTCGCTCTACTTCTGGACATCTCTGTGTTGTAATTATGTGCAGAGGACCTGGTGGGTCCAGGGAGGGAGTGTTCGCTCTATCTTCTGTCCTTTAGTTCTCCTTCCACAATGTTCTTGCACTCATTTATTTAAGGGGACATGCACTGGAACAGGAAATGTCACCCCTCTCCCCACCCACCATCTTCCTTGCTCTCTTTCCTCTTCACCCACCTTCCCATGTATTCTCAGGCCTCTCCTGCTTTGTCTCACCAGGGTCCCCACCTTTTACCTTGTTTCCCCTCTAGCCCCCATCTAGGAAAGGGGTCTTCCCTTGAGCTCCAGGGGATGGAACCCAATGTTTACATTTTCTCCTGTCTCTGCTCCCACCATGTGTGGTGCTTTGAGGAATCATAAAAGAACCTGCTGTTGTACCTGAAAAAAAAAAAATATATATATATATATATATATCACATGTCCCATTCACTTTATCCAGTCATTTGTTAATGGACCTATTTCCTCTGATATATTTCTATTTCTTGACATATTGGTGAAAGCCATTCTTCTTCTCTCCACCTCATGTGGGCTGGCACAAACTCTGTTTCTGCCTCTCACTGCACTTAGTTCTTTCTTACTTATTTTAACTGACTATGAATTCAAATTGGCATGCTATTCTCGACCATGCCCTTTTCTGATAGTCTGTTCCTAGTTAAACCACCAGTTGATTTCATAATGATCTTTAAAAACATAACAAACAAAATGAAAGCTATTACTGGTATTTAAATGTCCACCAGGAGTCAGGAACTTCGGCACACTGATTTGATTTTATGTGACTAAGATGTAGATGTCATTGATGGGTCCTAATGAATTTGTCCGCCGATAGGATATGAGTATTATTACATTCCAACTGCGCCCACAAAAAGTTTAAAGACCAAAAAAAGAGCCCCCATAAACAGAGATTCATCAGTCAACATTCCAAATTTGAGTGGGAAGGAAGCCCCCAGTCCATTCAACAACACTGGTATTGAAAACTAAGGAATCTCTCCGCTTTTTGTTCCACCCAGCTCAACTCTCTCCTTCTGTATTAGTCAGAATCCACGACCGAGGCCCACAAATTCCTGCCAGTTAGTCCACAGAGGAGTGGTTCTACAGAAAGTGTCCACTCACAGAATTGTTGTGAAGAGTGACCACACAAACTATAGCCTGAGACTTTAGGAATGAGCCCCCAAACCACAGAGCAAATTTGAGCCACCATGGGAGGTACCACCTCAGTCAGGATGTGAAATTTGAAGTATCTAGAAGCTTCTTTCCATGTTAGCTAGTCACCACTACAAACGTATTTCCAGAAGCATATCTCCTCTGTCACTGCCAACGAAAAGGATATGCAGCAACCATCCACTCTCTTCGTATGTAACCTGGTGTCCGAACACGTTTCACATAAGTTCATTCAATTTTTGCAATCTAAATAATCCAGAATAACCAGAAAAGCAGTGTGGAGAATATAATTTTTCACACGTCAACCTTTTCAATACATCATGGCACATTACAGCAGGACTGGCTGGTGGTGCGGAAACTCCATCATGCCTTCTTCCGGTCTATGGTCTATGTGTGCCTCCCTGTTCTTTCCCTCTACCTCTATGCTGATTCCACTCTCCTGTCTATAATTTTGTGATCTCTATGCTCAGAGTCCCATTTTCTCCCCATTTCTCTCCATGTTTATATCTTTTTTTTATATTTCACTGCACCAACAGATTTTTCCCCCTTCAAATTTGACCATAATCTAAAACTCAGATACTTTTAGGCAATTTTTAATACTTTTTAAAGGTAAATTTAATTTTTTTATTCTTTAAGACATTGATATTGCGACATTGAGTTGAATGTGTAACATTCCTTTAAGGAAACATTCTACTCAGGTTGCTTTTTTATAATGAACTGAGGTTGAAGACTGAGTGTACTGAAGTAGAGAGAGTATGGACTTTTGGGGGAAGAGAGAGTCAAGTCGGTGTTCCACTCTGCCATGTAGAGTCCATTTCGTTGTATAGTTAAATCTCTGTGGAGGCAATATATCTACTTTGGAGAGATGTCACAAGGATTAAGACTAATTCTTTCAAAGCATCTGGCAAATTGTAGGTTTCAATAGTCCTAAGTGTTCTAAGTTACTGATACCCTCCTCATCCCCACTCTGTGGTTGACCCTCCATATACACAAAACACCTTTGCCATTCAGCCTCATTTACATTTAGCCCTTTTAAAAATTGGTTTAAGTACCAGAAAGAAGACCGTGACACTTCAAATTTCATTTTATGTCATTTAGAAACATTGATTACAATAGCAGTGGAGTTTCTTAAGGAAATGCCCTTGGGTTCCAAGAAGACCCTGTGATTTTTCAGTAGGCTGCAGCCTTTTCTCTGGAGCTAAAACTCATCAATTCTACACCTGCATTACCAGACACAAATCACGGTGTTATCCGAGGCACAATTTTATAGAGAACACATATATTTGAATATTAATTGGGTTATGCATTTTAATTATTCTTCAGGGTCATTAAAAAAAAGAGTAATGATAATACACCTGGTAGTTTGATGAACTCATAACCAAATACCTCAAAACATTTAGGTCTGTGTTTTGTGTTTTGGGAATGAAAACATAAGCCTGCATTACTTTTCCAACACCGCCAGGATAGTCAGTGTTGAGTACATGAATCTCAGCTTATTTAATCCCAGTATATTCTTTTATCTCTGAGTTCATATTGCCCCTTTGGTGGTCATCATGACCATATGGCAACTGTGAAATAAATCAGTCCTGTGAGAATAATTTTATTTTGAATACATCCAATCCTAGCCTAGATAGTATATGTAACAATCTTATTATACTGTGCAATTTTATTGTAGGAGAAAACAAAAAAAAATTCCTTTCTATTATCTGTGCTTCAAAGTTGCCATGTGAGTTTTGAATTATCTTAATGTTTATACAGTGGTGGCAAGTTAAGTAATTTCCAAGACTGGGTATTTCGTATCTTGAGCCATGTGACAAATGCCACTAGAAAAGCTTAAGATTTTTTTTTTTTTTTTTGGTCTCTAGCACAGTGTTTTTTTGTTTTGGTTTGTTTTGTTTTGTTTGTTGTTGTTTGGTTTGTATTTTTGTTTTTTCAAATGGGTGACTAATACCAACATCATGTTAGCATAAGGTGAAAGAAGTTATATAGTATATAAGTTCTCATAGGACCAACATCTTCTCAGGATTTGACATTTCTTGCACTTGGGTAAGAGTATCTATTTCTTGAGTTGATACATATCAGGGAACAATGCTACGTAGTGCTCTGAATTGAATGCTTAAGAAGCCTGTGTTTGTCTGATCCAAGAGTGGACATCTTCTATTCACACTTATGGTATAACTTTAGTGATGGACACAATTGTTTCCAGTAAGGGCAGAGGCCCCAGCAACCCACTGGAGTCAGATACATAGTTAGCCGGATTTAATTACCTCCAAACCTGTCCAGTGACATTTCCTGAGGGGAAGGAGATCTAGATTAATTTATTGCCCTCATACATATTTGAGAGAACACAAAAAAAGTCACTGGATGATGAATCTGATTGGATTGTGTTATTTATCTGACATATGCTAATTTTTCCTGTTCAACACTGGACAATCTGGATCTTTTTGGAATTTGTGTCTGTCACAGGCCGTTGTGTACTACTCAAAGAAGTACAGCGAAGATGAAGCTGAGTAACAGAGCATACCTCATGCTACCAGCCTAAACAACACGTGACATTGACCTCTGTTTCCCAAGCACTGGCAGAACCAGAAAAACAACAGAAAGCACACAATACATTGCCACAGGTAAATATAGTTTTTTGTCTGAGCAACGATATTATCAAAACAGAATTTCTGTTGGGGAAAAGGTGTATCTACAGAAACCAGTTTCATTCTATCCACTTTTTTGTTTCAGGGATCATCAATCGGTGGAAAGGTCAGCAGAGGGGTTCTAATCCATTGTTATCTCTCCACCAGGCAAACTGGTGCCCTTTGGAGAGTGGAAATCTTGGTATACTGTGTACCATAAGAGAATTTGAGCACATACCGGCCCATCCCCTTTTCTAATATTTTAATAGCACTTCACATCCCCGCAATTTCTTTGATGTGGAAAAACTAATATAAGCAGCTCGTAAATTATTAAGGTTACCTTTGAAAATGAAGACTGTTTTTGAAAGCAGAATTACATTTCCTTTGGGAGCCTTTAAAACTGCTCTAGGTAGTTTACAAATAAATAAATTGAAAGTTTACTTAAGGAAAGATCTAGAAGTTGATATTAAGTGGCTCTAACTACTTTGTCCTCTACTGTGTTTGTGCAACATGCAGAACTGGACTACCATGATTTGAGACAACCAGTGCAACTCTTCCAGGTGAAATATAATATCAGAGATCACAATGTTTGTTTGTACAGTTTATCCAAGATCTAAGTCCTTCACAGGGCCATTAATTCTTGTAATATTCCATGGAAGCAACGAGCTGGTTCTGCTTTCCTGGTGTTGACGGAGAAACTGAAACATAGGTGGGGCCAGTGACCACTCAAGGAAGGAACTTTCTTGATGGCAATTGATACCCAGGGGGCACTGGGTCTTGACAAGTGGTGAGAAACTGGCAAACTTTGAGCCGAATTTGTTCCATATGTTTTGTTCAGCACCCACACTACTGGCAATGTTGGAAATTGGAGAGTTCCATTAAAAAACCCAGATTTCTGACTTCATGAGAATGGAGACCACTAGGAACACTAGGGTGCACTCCCATGTGCCAAACATCAGCTGGACCTAGCTTTTGCTTCACTAGGAGAGGATGCACTGTCCTCAGTTGTCCGGCTTCATTCTTTTTTACTCTCGCCCTGGGCCCTGCAGGCATTTGAGACACCATGTGATAAGTCCTATGATTTCACAACTGACTGGAGGGGTGGTTGTAATTGCTAACAGCAACTGTTCTCTTCTAAGTAGCCCATAGGCTCCTTGAGGCAGGGACTGTGCCTTCTTCATGGTTTGGTCTTCAATGCTTAGGACCTTGTCGGTCCTGTAGTCACTGGAGAACTGATACTGCTGACCTCACAAAGGGATAAACAAGTGAAGGACTGAAAATGAGTCAGGCTATTCATTACTGGGAGTGTTTACAACAGGAAACTTTCTCTGTAGATAAAAAATGGACTTGATAATTTTTCCAGAATTGAACTTTGTGGATTGATTTTATGTTTTCTCTTATGACCAATGTCTGACACTCAGGACTCATTGTAACTGGGGTTTCAAGCCTAGAGTCAAAAGTGATAAGGTGTGGCCACAGAACATAACAAGTGCGTCGATGAGTGAGCTGTGGTAAGATATAAAGTTAGTCAATGGTCTGTGAGATCAGAGCTTGGGGGTATCAAAATTCAGATATGCTACTGCCTTTGTCTTCTAGTCTAATCACTGTACGAGTAGGTCTATTCACGAAATAAGTCTGTTCGCTGTAAGTCTGTTCTATTCTGAGGTTCCCCACCATGATTTCAGAGAGTCATCTGTGAATTGCTCTGTGAAGAGAAAAGAATGTCTTTTCCTTTGTGAAATTTGCGTGACCAGGAGATCGTGTGTGTGTGTGTGTGTGTGTGTGCACGCGCTAGAATCTGGGCCAAAGGGGAATTTCCCATTTCCAAATTAAGGAATGGCCTAATTCAATTACAATAGTATATATAATTTTTCTAGCATGTGCTAGAAGATCAACAAATGTTACTTAAATGGCATCTAATCTCAAGTGAGTGGTAAGAATTATATTTGCATTTAAATAGATGTTACATTCAAAATTGTACTTTTTTGTGTGTTACATAGACATCTTTTCATGTACAGAACTCAACCAATGTAGAGTAAAGTAGAATCTGAAAGTCATTCCTTTATGTCCCTACCCATATACATATACACACATCTGGGTTACTACCCCTGAGAGAGCCACCATCCACAATACAAGATGCCAAAAGCATATTTAAATAATGTTAATTTTCTCCTAGTAATGTTTAATGTTTTGTTAATTCTAAAAATAGTTGTTCAAAATAGCATATAATTTGAAACAAAATTGACTGAAAGGTAAAGGAAACACACACACAGAAATGGTGATCCATGCAAATTTCTAATTATTTTCAAATGAAATCATTGTTTCAAGGTTACAGTTTAGTCTGTTCACTGGAAGCCCAAGTAAGTCTTTAATGACAGCTCACTGATGGCCTTATCATTAACTCATCTGTAGTGGACATTCATGCTCTTTCCTTTCTGAGTTCAGAGTAAGTCAGAACAAGGCAAATTGATAAAGGTAGGCTGAGGCCATTGAGATTGCTATTTAAGTAGCTCAATGCTCTTTCTAAATGAAATCCCTTCCTGGCAACATCATTAACTCATAAGAATTCCAATTTAAAGATGATCAGAGGAGCGCCTGGGTGGCTCAGTTGGTTGAGAGTCAGACTCTTGATTTCGGCTCAGGTCATGATCTCGGGGTCATGGGATCAAGCCCTGCATTGGGATCTGCTGCTTGTCCCTCTCCCTCTGCACTTCTCCTCTCACTATCGCTCTCTCAAATAAATAAACTCTTTAAAGATGGTCAGAGAAAACAAAAGTTTCTAAAGACATCAGAACAACTCCCAAGTAGTGGCAGGAGAATACATTTTACTTTTCTAATGAGAGAATGCATGAAATATACATACAGTCTCCTTTTGAAATTAAAAAAAAATACATGTTACAAGAGTATTCATTTTTAATAAATTACTTAATATTCTATATCGTATCTTCTCTTCTATTTTTGTTAGCATATTTAGAGAATAATAATTATAATCAATAATTCCCCAGTACATTGAAATTATATATTAAACAAGAATGGCAGCCTCGGTTCCCAGTCCACCAATATTTGCCACAATTATTGGAGGAGTATTAGACTAATAATAGTAAGCAGTAGAAAAATGGAGACTTGTGTACTTAAGAGAGAGAAAGGAGGTAGAATAAATAAGAACATGGAAGTGGATATGCAGAAAATACTTAAGAAACCTCACAAAAGCTGAAGCAAAATACACGGGTCCACTGGGACACTATTTTGACCTCCTAGAGGGTATAATGAGAGGCTGCTAGAGCCAAAGCTGAGTATTATTTTAGATTCTTTTCTGCTTAGGTATTGACCGGAGAAGGTCTGAATAAGTTATATAATGTACATGGAGGGGATTAACAAAATTCTGTCTTCTTAGAGCTTTTTCTTTAATCATTTTATTTATCAACAATTTCCTGAGCTCTTACTATGAACCTGGCAATGTTCTAGTAGTTGACGATGACATTAGTGAATGAGACAGTCATTTGCCCGTAGTGTTTACATTCTATTGGAGAAAACAAACAATAAAAAAATAGACAAATACATAAATAAGCAACAAGTAGTTCTCTTGGTTGCAGTATCCTAGTTACCAGACAGAGTCACCAAGGAAATATCAAGAGCTGGGGCATAGAGAATTCAGTACTCTCTGTGTGATAGTAAATCAATATTGAGCACTTTCTATGTTCCTGGAACTATATGAGTTCTTTGATACAAGGGTGGGTAGAACAGAGATGGCTCCTGCCTTCATGGAGTTTTTGGTCCCCTGATCTATAGGACAAGGTGGGCGGATGACCACTCACACCTGTTTTGGGTCTAATGTTTCATTCGGCTGCTGAGTAGAGACACCCTTTCCTGTTCCAAGCTCTTGACCTGGAGGGAGGCCTGGAAGGTTCAACCAACCAGTTTGGTAACAAAGGAATGAGGTGACATGTTGTGGCTGAGTGTAAGACCAGAGGGCTAGCTGAAACTGTCTGAGAGAGACTTCTAGAAGCCAGTCCCATAATCACACACAGGTCCTTGGAGTAGGAATCCTAAAGAAGACGGCAAGAACAAGGGTCGGAGAGAAGGCGAGGTAAGACAAGACATAGCAGGCTGAATGAACCCAGGAGATTTTGTGCCTACCAGGGACAGCTGACTTGCCTCTACTGAACGTTTACAGGCTCCTGGAAGTGCTTTTAGGGCTGTTTGATTTCATCGAAAAGGTACCAAATGCCTTGGAGCTGCTTTTTTATGGGGATGAAGATGGGCTGCTCTTCTCATCTGTCTGTGCAGTTAACAGTGTGTTCTTTTAAGGTGAAAAGAATGGTTTGGATCATTGGAGCAATGTCTTACCATGGAACAAAGCAAGAGCTACTGACCAGATCAGCACCAAACTTAGAACCCTGACTCAGTGCAGCACACAATTAATTACCCAGTGTCTTTTATGGACTGAGCTCAGGGTGAACATTAAGAATATAAAGCAGGGCAAGGCTCCTGCTCTTGAGGAGACCAGGGTCTGCAGGGTTGCAAGAACACCATAAGAATATGAAAACACACAGTTGCTTTATCAAAAGATCCTCAAAAGAAATATTTGGTAGTGCCCTTGCAAGCCCCTCCAAATGACATATGCATAAAGGACTGGGGGATGAGCTTTTGTTTATCATCCTGGAATAGACAAATCTGGTATTTTTAAAGCTGTAAGATCATAGAATGACATTATTATTTTTAATGATTTGGTTTAAGATTACAAAGTTAATTGACTCAGCAGCTCTTTCTCCCACTGGCCCCCTGAGTGCTGTGCATCTATAAAATCATAAAGAACAGTGATATGACCTATTTTCTCAATCCCTGGAGTCTATCCTGGTGCCTATACATAGTGTACTTGTTGGACAATTGGAAATGTTCAGCAGATATTTTGAGACATCATTTTGAAAATTTTGCAAGAATTACAATATGTCTATAAAGTTTTGAGATGAGAATTTGTACAACTTCTACCTTTCCTCATATTTTCTTTTCTTTTTTTTAAAGATTTTATTTATTTATTTGACAGAGAGAGACACAGTGAGAGAGGGAACACAAGCAGGGGGAGTGGGAGAGGGAGAAGCAGGCTTCCTGCTGAGCAGGGAGCCCGATGCGGGCCTGATTCCAGGACCCTGAGATCATGACCTGAGCCGAAGGCAGACACTAGCTTAACGACTGAGCCACCCAGGCGCCCTTCCTCATATTTTCTTGAAGAGATATTAGTAAGTCCAGCATGTTGTAATATATTGTAATATTTTCTGTCTTTTTCGAAATAACTGAAAACCAAGAATGCCATGCACTGCTTGTTCCAATAATATTCTTACTCGTGTGGTCTGAAGTTGGTTTTAAGTAAGGCACTTAATGTCTAACCCTATTAAAATTTGCAAACACTGGTTGCCTAAGGCAGACAGAATCTTAATTTGAATTTTAAGTGGAAAGTTAATTGTTTTGTAAATTAATCAGTAACATGGCTTAGCTCTATTTGCCTGGTTAATTACTTTTCCCTGTCCTGTTAACTCCAACTTTACAAGAGAAGTCATATTTTTGTGCTCCCATATTCACTGTTTGCTCATAAGGTCGTGTGTGTGTGTGTGTGTGTGTGTGTGTGTGTTTTCTATGCATGTGACCTTTTCACCCATAAATTTCTGTCTTATGATTTCTCATATTGCACAATGGCTTTTGCTATAGGAAACAAACACCTGGTTTTTCTTTGTCCTATTCAAAATGCTGTTGAAAACCACAATGTGCTGAGCATTATTCCAGAGAACAGCAAGAGATAAAGCTATAAAACGTTGCAAGCAATGAGTTAGGGTTAGAGCCAGACCTATGACATAGTGGGTAAAGAGCATGGCCTCAGGTGCCTAAAGGCTTGACTTCCTACACTGGACTTTCTACCTGTTAATCATGAGTCCTTGGGAGAGTTATTTAAACTCTGTAAGTCTTGGTTTCCTCAGTAAAACTGATACAATAATAATACTGTTCTAATAAGGTGATTGGGAGGGTCACATCATAGAATTAATTGTATCGCTTAATAATCTTAATTGTTAACATAACTTAATTATTGGGTAGTTCTCATGATTAGCATAATGGTGTTAGTAATAGTTCTTACAATATATTGTATTAAGCATATGAAGTCATTTTGATGATATTATCCTATGTGCATTTTTCTTTTCTCTTCCTTTTTGTAAGTAACCTGACTTAAGCTTGATGTAAATTGCTATGGGTTCAAAATAAAATTATGAGACGTGCTCTTTTAGGCCCTATCCATTATCTGATGTTATTATTTCCAGTCCTAATTAAGGCCTCTACCAGGCCAAAAATGTGTTTCCTTTTTTTTTTTTTTTTTTTTAAAGATTTTATTTATTTATTTGACAGAGAGGGACACAGCGAGAGAGGGAACACAAGCAGGGGGAGTGGGAGAGGGAGAAGCAGGCTTCCTGCCGAGCAGGGAGCCCGATGTGGGGCTCAATCCCAGGACCCTGGGATCATGACCTGAGCCGAAGGCAGCCGCTTAACCGACTGAGCCACCCAGGCGCCCCAAATGTGTTTCCTTTTTTAAGGGAGATGATGACTTTGTGTCTAAATTCTGTCATAGATCCTTCATTCTCCTCATTCAAAGGTGCACATAAACTGAGGGTTGCTGGAGGGGGAATGGGGTAACTGGGTGATGGGCATTAAGGAGGGCACTTGATGTTATGAGCACTGGGTGTTATACACAACTGATGAATTATTGAACACTACATCTGAAACTAATGGTGTACTATATGTTGGCTAATTGAATTTAAGTAAAAAAATAAAAATAAATTTAAAAAAAATCTTAAAAAGGTGCACATCATCCTTTACATTTCAACAGAAAGGATTATGACATGAAATAAAGAGATTTAAAAAAAATTGTTTCACAAATAATTCCCCAAGTAACTGTGTGGAATGCAGTTTATGCAACTTAAAACTGTTTATTTTGGCTTTTGGTCAAAGGTAGAAGAGGTGTTAGTGAGTCACTGAAAAGAGCATTCTAGTGAACTAATGAAGGTGACCATGACGTCACACCTTTGTGGGCCACTAATAAGTCCCTGCAAAACATAAAAGGGAAATTGTCCTATATTACAATAAGCCTAGGGCCCCGGTACCTGAGGCTGTTCACTTCATTGCACTGACTTTGTTTAATTCTTATTTTAGCCAAAAATACGTTCAGTGGCAGTTAGATTATTAATTAATACCATGACCAAGTCTGTTATTGATGGAGATGAGAATGGGAGATTGGTAAGAAAGGAGTACCAATGGCGACTTCATTGAGGGGACTCTGAAACTCTAAATAATAAGGAATAATGGTGGTGTGATTGCCCCAGTAAAAATGTCTCTGAATAGAGTATCTAAAGAAATAGGATGCAAACATCAGTGTCTCAGATATTTGGAAAAAAAAATCACAAAGCTTGGCATTATAGTTTTCAACAACATGCTAGGAAGGAAAAAAGAGCATGTTGAACAAATTCCATTGTTTTCATTAACTTTGACCACCTGTGTCATAGACATTCTCTTTCTCTAGTTTTGTTGTTGTTGTTGTTGTTATTTTCTTTTTTGTGGGGGGAGATATTAGACATACAGGAAAAGACTCAGGCTTTAGGTCCAAATCTGGGCTCCATTTGTGGGGAGTCAGCAAGTAAAAGCTGTGTAGCTTTAAAGATTTTTTTTTTTTAATTTATTTATTTGGCAGAGAGATAGCACAAGTAGGCAGAGTGGCAGGCAGAGGGAAAGGGAGAAGCAGGCTCTCCGCCGAGCAGGGAGCCCGATGCGGGGCTCGATCCCAGGACCCTGAGATCATGACCTGAGCCGAAGGCAGCCGCTTAACTGACTGAGCCACCCAGGCGCCCCAAAAGCTGTGTAGCTTTAAAAAAGGCGTAGTCTCTGTTTTGTTTTAATGTATTCAATTAGGAAAGGGTGCTTTCTAGGGATGTTTTAAACATAAGGTGTAGTGCATATAAGGAATATTTGACACGGGCAACATTTAATACCCATTAGTTATTATTACTAGCAAATTCCAGCTCCTTGAAAAAGTTTTCCCAGCTCATTAGAATTAGGGCAGTTCATCTCAATTCTGTCCACAGAAATTACTCATTAATTCCCACACAAAATAATTACACAGTATATAACTTAATTTTTAAAAGAATTATCTCCCTGGATTTCCAGTCCTTTAGTGGGGATATCACATAGACAAGGCTCGGTAAAGTACATGGACCTATTTCTTCAAATATGTCAGAATTCTCAGCAACTCAGATTTTCATTTTTAAAAATGCAGTGGAAAGTAGAAGAAAGATAAAAACATTTCAGTAATCATTATTCCCACGGTCTATTTTTTATTTACATTTATGTTTTCTTGGGGAGGGAGTTCTGTAATAAAGAAAACTCCTGGGACATTAAGAATAGACCTTTCAGATGTGGATTAATTAATCTGATTTGCTAGTATCTAGATGTCATGGATTGCAGCTTCGTCTCCCCCCAAAATTCTCATTTTAAATCCTAATGCAGTGGTTTTTAGGGGTGGGGGTCATTGAGAAGTGATTAGGTTTAGATGGATGAGGGCTCCACCCTCATGATGGGATTAGTGTCCTTATTAGAAGAGAATGTGGAACTCTCTCTCTTTCTCTCTTTCACTGCCAGAAAGAGCAAGGAAATGGCCATTTGCAAACCAGAAAAAAAAAAAAAAAGGCTCCCCCCAGAACTCCACCAGCTGGTCCCCTGATCTCAGACTTCCCAGCATCCAGAGCTGGGAAAAATTAATTTCTGTTATTTAAGCTCCCAGTCTATTGTATTTTGTTAAAGCAACCTGAAGTGACTAAGACACTAGATAATTAGTATACAGGAAGGAGTTCATAGAGCAATTAACTATAAACCATAGAGGGGGCAAATATGGAGGGAACTGCTAATGGATACAGGGCTTTGAGAACAGAGAACATGAATAGCTGGTCATCATGAAGGACAAATAGGGTGATAGCTCAAGAACATGTAGCAATGCACAATATTATTTTGGGAACCACATACAAAGAGATCTATTGATATGTTCACTTGTTTTCTCAGGACAAGATGATCAGCCAAGTACAGTTAATTAACAGTGAAAAATAATTAAAAATAAATACAGGTTGAAACTGTCAACACAACAGAGAAAAATAAATACAAAAGCAAATCCAGAAAACAATAGAAATTGGCAACTGCTTGATTGGCAGAAGCAAAGATTATTTCAAGTAGTGATAAGAATTAATAGAAACCCCAGACTAAAGAATTGTTGGTTAAAGATTAATTGCTGTAGAAATAAGGATGACAAAACCAAGGGCAGTCTGACAGTGACACTGTGTGTTATCGTTTATAAAGGGAAAGCATTTGCATGTGTTATGTAGTTATCAGGGCTGAATTTAATTTAGTAAATTTAATTGCTAAACTTAAATCATGCTTCTGATAATATAGACAAAAGGGAGATCTCCAGGGAGTGAATACAGTGGGTCAACATGAGCATGCTTTTCTTTCACGGCTTCTTGGTATCTTTTGCTTCTTCCATAGAAATGGAAGTACAGATTATAGAACCATCTGTGTTCGTTGCTCTGCAGTTCTGAATTTAAGAACAGCAAAAATGTTATCAATGTGTTTATTCTCCAACCATCACTGCTTTCTGAATTTCGCAGGCAAGTTAGTCATTTCGTAGAGACATAATATTATAGAAAAGCAGGTAAGCAGTTAACTTGACTGTTTAATCTCTGAATTTAGGCCTTTCTGTCCCTAGCAAACTTGGTTATTACCATTTTTCTCTGTCTTTCTCATTTCCTACGACCTTTAGGGCACAATTATTTCAAAATATCATGGGGTTAGCTGGATCACTGTGTGATAAGAAACCTACCTGGATGCCCTGGGCTAGTTTCTGCTAGGACAAGCTACCTCTATAATTATTCTAATGTGAACCCAGGGTTGGTTTCTCATTCTGATCCTAATCTTCTGGCCAGGACAATTTTAGTGGTAGAGTACTAATATTTTTGAAATGAGAAAAATATTTTTTGTGAAGTAAGGTCCAGGTTCAGCTCAATGCTTAAGGAAGGAGAGGTTTGATAGTACGCGAAGTCAACGGGTCCATTGGTGTGCGCCTGGGAAGCAGCTCCTATGAAGGCAGACACACTCATGTATGTAATTTCCTGTTCCTGTCTCAAGTTTTCCCATTTTTATGGGGATATTCAGCTATATCTTAACAGAGCTCCTAAAAATATGTCACATGTGAATTTAAAAAAAGAAATTTTGGGGGCGCCTGGGTGGCTCAGTCGTTAAGCGTCTGCCTTCGGCTCAGGTCATGATCCCAGAGTCCTGGGATCGAGCCCCGCATGGGCTCCCTGCTCTGCGGGAAGCCTGCTTCTCCCTCTCCCACTCCCCCTGCTTGTGTTCCCTCTCTCGCTGTGTCTCTCTCTGTCAAATAAATAAATAAAATCTTTAAAAAAAATAAATAAAAATAAAATAAAAAAATAAAAAAAGAAATTTTGATTTGATTCCCTACATGTGTGTGTATATATATATATATGTATGTATATGTGTGTGTATAATATTTATGTAATTTATATTTAGTCATTGGTTCAACCAGCTATGCCACTCCTTTTCCCACATTGGCAATTAAAGATAAAAAATAATCTGCTGTTTTGATTTCAACTGTTTTACTGTGGATGACAGATTATTTTTCCAAGATCAACCTATTTCCCTCTCCATCACAAATCTGTAACTGATACAAGCCTGAAGGAGAAAATGCTAGATAGTTCTGTCAGCATAAGGAACACCCTATAGTTTAGTCCTTAACAAGGCAACAAATGAGAAAATTATTGCAAATATCAAGTGTTAATTTCTTAACTTTCAACCTGTCCCCTCTAATAAATTAACAATTTGGACTACTATCCATTTCTTTTGTTTTATTTGTTTTTCCAAAGACAGTTCACTCTGGCATCTTCCTCTTCCCCTCCCTACCGTGTACCACTTTTGTTTCCATAACCTCTGTGAACTACTCAAGATTTTCTGAAACCATTAAAATTTTAAAGTTTAATAAGTGAGCAAGAAACACCTTCCCCCATACTCAGAGTTCAGGTCGTACAAGGAAGCAGGGAAGAAGTAAAATTGTAAAGAAAAGACTGTTTTTATGATGTAAAGATAAGATTAAAGTACAGCTCGAAATTTGAAAAGATTTGAAAAGGAAAGGCACTCCAGTGGATATCTGGGGAAAATTGCTAGTGGAGTTTCCCAAATCAACATGCATGTTTATTTCTGCACTACCACTGTCAGCATCATTATTTTGAGAAGAAACAGTCCAAATTGCTTTACATTTAGGGGCTTCTATCTCCCCCTACAGACATGGTATTAAAGACCAGTTTAGTTAATACGTAATACAATTCAATTCAAGAACACAGTCACCTTATCCTGTAAATATTTCATATAGAAATATCAGCCATTACATAGACCCAGGACTCTTGTACCATCTACAGAATTCGAGTTCCTCCAGTCTAGGAAGACAGAGCAGCAAAGATAGAGCCACAAAAGAAGATAGATTTGTAAATCACTTCATTGCTTGTTATCACGCATGCTTGCTATGTAAGAAAATCATATGGATTAATTTATTGTTTCTGCGACTGTTTCTCTTATAAATCAAGATTATCAGGAAAGTACCAATCAAGTTTTTCTGGCTCAATAGAGAACAATATGTGTTTGGTACCATGGAGAACAACATTTATATTTAATTACTTTCGTCTTATTTTGTCCTTGGTGTGATCAGTTCCCTGATTTCACCACAGTCAAGCTTGCTTTGAAATTGTAGACACAATTAAATCAACCACTTGGATCACATGTGTCCCAAAGAATGTGGTTTCCCAGGTATGAGCAATCTATCAATACCCTACTCTCCTCTCACTTTGGCATTCTGACAGTCCTAGCCAATTTCTTAGGCAGATTATTTTATTTTATGCCTTGGTCACAGAAGCTCTTATAAAGAGTTTCAGAATTGCCTGTACAAAGTACACCTTTGATGTTGCAAGAGATTGGTGCATTTCTTGATGATTGTGCAAACACTCGTAATTGTGCCTGCAGGTAAACATATTGCTGTCTTCTTGGAAAACTGAGAAGTACAAAGAATGTTTATGTGCAGGTCCAGTCGTTCCAAGTATCTCTTGTCGGTTTAGACACACCTGGGTTACCATCCCCCTCTTATTGGCTGAGAAAGTTGCCCCACCTGATTTGTAAGTTTACCTGTCCTAGTCAATGTTGGGGGGGGGGCGGGTGGCACTTCAGCCAGCCAACACTGGATTTAATCCAGCTAGAAGTAGCAAAGCAGCTCTGAAAAACCACTGGGCTCTGAGTTCATTACTACAGGAAAACTGTTCTCTCCCGAGGCACAGAGAAACTTGCTCCTACCGGCTCAGGAGTTTGGTGGGATAAAACCCATCCAGGAGGACAATGGCTACCTACGCCCTGCAAATCGCTGGACTGGTGCTTGGTGGTGTTGGCATGGTGGGCACACTGGCTGTCACCATCATGCCTCAGTGGAGAGTGTCTGCCTTCATCGGAAGCAACATTGTGGTTTTTGAAAACTTCTGGGAAGGACTGTGGATGAATTGCGTGAGGCAAGCTAACATCAGGATGCAATGCAAAGTCTATGATTCCCTGTTGGCTCTCTCTCCAGACCTACAGGCATCCAGAGGGCTGATGTGTGCTGCCTCTGTGCTGTCCTTCCTGGCTTTCATGACCGCTGTCCTGGGCATGAAATGCACCAGGTGCACTGGGGACGACGAGAAAGTGAAGGGTCACATCTTGCTAACGGCTGGGATCATCTTCATCGTCACAGGCACCCTGGTGCTCATCCCGGTGAGCTGGGTTGCCAATTCCATCATCAGAGAGTTCTACAACCCGATAGTGGAGACTGCCCAAAAGCACGAGCTTGGAGATGCTCTCTACATAGGCTGGACCACGGCGCTGGTGCTGATCGCTGGAGGGGCACTGTTCTGCTGTGTTTCCTGTTACAGTGAAAAGAGCCGAAGCTACAGATACTCTGTCCCTTCCCATCACACAACCCAGAAAAGCTATCACATGGAAAAGAAGTCACCGAGCGTGTACTCCAGAAGTCAGTATGTGTAGTTGGGTCTAGTTTCTAACTTTACTGATAAAGCCAGCAAATGGCTGAAATGCCCACTGTTTTCTAAAAATGGAACCCAAAGGAACATTGATTTGCCATTCTTAACTGCCTAACATTAATTACAGGAACTGAGCATTGGCTATTTATGATTCTATAAGCTATTTCGCAGAATGAGATATTACACACAGTGCTTTGATTGTTCTAGGAAGTGCAGTAATATGTTTTCTAAAATGATTCATGCATCTTTTCCTTTCACCAGTTACTTCAAAATGACATTGTTAAAGACTGTATTATTTTACAGCTGTGATTTCTCTATGACACAGCATTATGTATGTAGATCAGCATGATGTTTATATCTCACATAAATAGAGACAGGCTTACAGGGTTCTATTTTAAACGAAATACTGATTCAATACACTGAATAAATAAAATCCAACTATTGCTTTTCAGGAGAGTCGGGGAAAAGATTGAAGAACGTTAATATTAATTGTGTAAAAACAGCTTAGTGATTAACGTGCTCGATTTATAACGAAGGTTAAAATGAAGGCTTTAATCAGCAGCGTAAAGGAAACTAAATGGCTTTCTGATATCTTGTTTTTCAACCTAGAAGTTAGAAATCCTAACTCCTTTATCCTCTTTCCCCAGAGGCCTTTCTTTTCTTGTATATTAAATGAACATCTTTTAAAAGGCAGATATTTTGTCAAGGGGCTTTGCATTCAAACTGCTTTTCCAGGGCTGTACTAAGAAGAAAGATAAAACCATAGTCTAAGAAACATTAAAGACTTCAGGAAAGTGAATTTTTTTTTTCCTCTGAAGTTTTTATGGTCAGGGAAGGATACATTTTGACAAGAAATCATGTATGTACGTGAATATTTTCGTAACTATTTGAATATAGACTTTGGGTTTTTATTAATATAAATAACAGGATAGGACAATAATATGTCTTAGTTTTTAGTTGCTTACCAAAAAACAAAAACAATTTATTCTTTGTATACTCTATCTGCTCCTAAGATATCGGTAGATACTGAGTTCAAATTGTCATTTCAATCCCATCAAAAGTAAATATTTTACTTATTCCATTTTTTATTCAGTCTTACTAAGTTATAGAGAAATACTATATCTTTGTGTTTCCCCCAAACCTGATGCAACTGATAATTCACTTTGAAAGTTTGTATCCATATTTTTCTAGCTTAAATGACTATATATATGTATGTGCTTTATGTCCTTTATATTAATAAATTGTGCCTTTTATATAAATTTGATATTTTTTTCATTCTTCTTTTTTTGTTTATTAACTTGTAAAGAGTTTTTAAAATCCTGATATTTTTAGCTTTCCAATTTTAAAAAGAGGCCGCATTTTAAATATAAAGTTAGATTCAGCATTAATTTTTGAGAATATAAAATACTACATATTATTTAACAACATTATTCCTTATAATCATTGCATCCATACACTAATATTTGATGTGGACACTGTATTTGTAATTATTAAGATAGTGCTGTAGGGTCCAACAAATCTATATACTATAAATATGTATGTTTAAGCCATTTCTATTAAGCTACTATTAAGCCATTTCTATAAAAGCTTTCCATAGCTAAAGAAGTTTCTACTTCTGAGAAATAACATTAATTAATACTAGTGGCTAATGTTTTAGGGGCACATATTATATGCTAGGACCTCTACTGCTTTATATGAATTATATCACTAATGATCATCACAGATGAGGACACATGGGGACAGTTCAGTGATGACCTAATAGAGGCAGGGGAAAGAAAAGAACCATCTGACTTCATAGCCCATGCTCTTTCTTTTCAGGGAAAGTAGATTTTCTTCAGGAGCATTCAGTTTATCAACTAATCTTTGTATGTGGAAATGACCTGCTTCACTAGTATTAGTTGGGAAAACTTTCAGTGTTTTTTGTTTTGTTCTGTTTTTCTGGGGTTGGTGATTTTGCAAGAGCTAAGTGCTAATTTATCCTAGGAAGGCTTGCCCCCTTGGGTTGCACCATTCATGAGAGCAGAAAGGAGGGAAAACTGAGTGCCTTGGAGAAGTAATCCAATCTTCTAAATACCGGTCAAACATCCTCTTCACCTAGAAAGCTCTCCAGGAAGCCCCAAATTCAATTTTTATTTTCCCCTTCTTTTCTCTACAACAGAATTATAACCCTGCTAGTTTTTCTTTGTCACCACCTCTTGAGTACCTCTGAAATCTTTCTCCAACTTTCCACACTTCCTGTCACCTCAGCTCTTTCCTGCCTGGTTGAAAAAGCCTTCCAGACTTGTGTCACGACCAGCAGGATCTTCTTGCCCCAGCCCCCCACCACGATCCTATCTCAGTTCTTCCTAAAATGCATCTCACCCCCCTAATCCTTGTAGGAATGCTCCACTGCCAGAAAGGAGGTAGAAATGTCTTAGTGGATGATAACTATGGGGAGGGAGACAAACCGTATCACACAGTCCGCTGGTATATAACCAGTATGATTACAGTTACGAAGCCAATGTCCAGACACTAGAATAATTCACATGCCAAAGGGCTTCTTCAATATCTTGAAAGAGAAGCACTGGAATTGGGAAATGACTTGATTAGTAGCACATTATGTACAAGAGGACATTTTATAATGTTGTTTTATAATGTAGTTTTATGGAGAAACAAGGTGACGTGATGGAAAGAACACAGAGGACATGGTTTTATAACCTGACCTTAGGGCTGGGTTTTGTTTTTTTTTTTCTCCTTGTTTTTCACTGTATTACCTGCTACCCCACCGGGAACCCCTTCCACGGATTCCGTATTCAGAAGGACTTTCTCATGCACCGCTGGAAGAGTCATTAGGCTGCACCATGCTGAGTTTCAGGGATTCAGGGATGTTTTTGTTTCCAAGGAATCTATGATCTAATAATAAGAGGCAAGAGCAAGAATTATAGCCTTCACTGCATGCCTACCACGTGCTTGGTGCTTTTCTTTCTCTACCATATCAAACTAACAATTCTGTGAATTACATATGAGACCATGAGAACACTGTGTCTCAGATTATGTTATATATAACATCATATATACATACCTGTGTATTTGTGTGTGTGTGTGTATGTATATATATATATATATATATATATATATATATATATATATATATTCAAGAGCCTGTGTTCTTCCTACTGCAATATTGTCCAAAGGCATCCCTTCCAGAGTAAACTCTGTGAACAGTAGGTGTAATCTCACCACCTCATCTCCTAGGCTCCCTATGCCTCCCTGGTCACAGCACCCTTTCCCCCTGACCCCAGGGTAGACCTCACCATCAGTTTTTGCTACACTTTTATTCCCTTTCTCCCCTGTCTTAAACTCTACAGGATTTGCTGCTTCTTAGTTTCTGACATCCATCATTTTTTTTTTTTCCCTTGGAATATATTGTATTTTTCTAGACCCCTGTCATAGGCCTTGTATTTCAAATTCTCCAGGCCTTCTTTGTTGTCCTGAGAAGGACTCCCAGAGCTGCCTGGATCCCTGCGACCCCTCCTTCCAGCCCTGACCCCACTCCCTCCGTGTGCAGCGCAGGGCAGCAGCTGGGACCCAGCCAAAAGGCAGAGCCCACAGGCCTGCTTTCTTGCAGATCTTCAGGCTCTGCCAGATTCTAAGAGGAAAGAGCAGGGCAGTATTCAACGCTGAGAATAGTGAGAAGGCAGGGATCACTGGTTCAGAGGCCCGAGGCCAGGCCTGAAGCTCTGTGCTGGGGATGAGGGGGCCAAAGGGAGACCTGTAGGCTCTGCCTGCCTCACAAATAGTCCTAGGAGGAGGGAGACATTTGTACTCCTGTGTCATCAAGGGGGATAACTTCAGAGGTCAGAAAAACTATGGGAGGCCCACACAGGGACTGGGTTCCCTCTTATTCTGGGGCCTGGGAGAGTGAGGATACTGAGGGCTGGGAGCTCAGAGGTGACTTTGCAGGGCCCCAGCAGGGAGATGGCAACTTTCAGGTCACTAGGTCACCAGCCAACAATGAGCGCTCCTGCCACACTACGGTGTGCTGTGGCTGATTATGGCAACTTAACTTCCACAAGGAAAAGAGATGTTAGAATCCTGTACGGAGTTCAACAGCCAGCAGAAGGAAGTGTGGGCTGAATGCTCATAACTGGCAGGCAACCTTTGAGGAAACAGACCTGCTGGGAGAGAGAGGACATCTTACACAAACAAACAAATACCTATAAGAGCCTAAACTAGATCCAATTGCAGGATTAAAAGGCTTCTTGTTACTTGAATAATATAGTTTCCACATTTAAAAAATCTGCAAGAAACGGAGAGTTGAGGGGAGTCAATGCTGAAGTAAGAATTGGATGTTTGGAAGACCAAGTAGAAGACAAGCTCATAACACAGAGCAAACAGAGGAAAAGATGCAATTCATGAGGAAAAATAGAGGACTCTGAGAACAAATTCAAGGACCTAAAGAGCAAATTTGGAGAGAAGAATAAAGACCAGATGGGAGGAGGAGCAGTCCTTTGACATGAAAAATCAGTGTTTAAAATGAAAGGCTCAAACTCGCAGATAGAAAGAGCTCATTGAGGTCCTGGAAAAACCAAAAAGAAAGTTTGTAGTTAAATTCTTAAAGTGACAACAAAACAAAACAAAAACAAACAAACAAAAAACCCAAGTATGCAAGATTTCACCAACCATAAGAAATTACTTAATAACAGTAACAAAAAAAAAATCATACTTGCATCCAATATTTCCACCACAAACCTAGAAGCTGGTGGATTACTAAGTAAAGGCCTGGGAGAGCAAATCCCCAACCTAAGAAGTCTACTCCCAGGAAGAACCGCATTCCTCTGTGAGTAAGAGAGAAAGGCATTTTGTGGCTAGTCTAGGATCTAGCAACTCTATTCTTCCTAAAGCTAATCTGAAGCCAATACTAAAGCAATGAATGGTGGAGGTCACTGCAAGGAAGGGAACATGGAAAGGAGGGGAGCTTTGGTCAGCCATGACTCTTGCAATAAACAGAAGGAATTGGCTGGTCCCAGAACTGGGAGGAACATTTGCTCCAGGAAACTACTACAAATATGTCACCGTTGGCGCTCAAGTTCATAAGCACTGCCCTCCCCGTCCTGCAGATAACTGGACTCCTTTAGCATGGAAAACAGAAGAATACAAAGTCATCTAACGGTCCAGCCTCAGAGTTCTTTTTTCTTCTGATCTTCTGCTCCAGGCTCCACAGTGTCCATACTCTAGCCCATCAGGCTCCATGTCATTTCTTTGCCACCAGGAATTCTTTACCCAAGACCTTGATTGTCTGCAATGCCCTCATCATCCTTTATCACCAGAGATGGTTGAGCCCTTGAGCTGTTATCCTGGATTCCTTTGGCTTTGCCCATGCACCCCCTGTGCCAGGCCAGCCCAGTGTCAGCTGGGTCCTGCTGTAAGACAGATATGTACCAGCTGGCCTGCCTCTCCACCTGGAAAGCAAGCTTAGTCTTTCTTAGACTAAGAGCTCTGTGGGTCCCCCTCCTAGTCCCTCAAATCACTGTGGATCGTAAATCTTCTTTGCCCTATATTGCTTAATCCCACTGTCTGCCCCTTTCCCCGACTCTTCTTCATATGCCAATAAATACATATGAATGTATTTGAGACAGAAAGAAACTTTTATAAAAATATAAAAAAAATCAGGAGAAAAAATATTCCATTTAAAAATGCAGAGAAAAATAATATTCCATTGTAAAAAAAATTAGAGAAAAGAAATATTGCATTCAAAAAATGCAGTGAAAAAAGACAAAAAAATCTAAATTGAACATTTTCCTGATTCAGGAAAGAATTTACACAGTCCTTCTTAGCAATGGGCTAAGAGAAAAATTGGCTTTTCTTGTTTTACTTTTAATTTTTTAAAAGATAGGATAAATTTTACTAGCAGGCAGCAAAACAAAACAAATAGGAAAACCATCCATGTACCCACCTATTTCTTATTTGGCTTTTCTCCAGATACCCCATCTTCTTCCTTAACTACCAGTCTCTAAAATCATTAACTTTGTTCCTATCTTTGGTTATTTTTTGCATTTTGCAATTGATATGTGTGGGGGGGGGGGAAGGAAGAAAGCCCATGGTTGAAGACTTTTTTCTTTGTTTTTGTCTGCAAGCTAGTAAGAATATACTTGTGCAAGAACCGTAAATGAATCTTTCTACCTCTCTCTCTTATTTTTTTCTGAATTGGACCAGCTTTCTTATGCTTTTATCCCCCTTAGAGTAGAAATACAGGTAGATACCTTGAGATCCTCTTTGAAGAGGGTACTGTGATTTATTAGATGCTAAATTGTAGAAATGCTTTAGAAATTAAACTGCCCTCCAGCTTTAAAGCAGAGAAGCCTTCTGAAGGCAACGAAGCCTAGTCTTACAGCCCAACTGTGGTCCAACACTGAATCTTGATACAATGCTTTTACATTTATCAAAGGGATAATGAAAAGAGAAAAAAAAAAGATTTAGCGTTGGGCTCCATTCTGGTTATTTCTTACTAAATGACAAACTGTCCCAGAACTTGGTGGCTTAAAACAATAACTGTTTAATATATCATGATTTTGTAGGTTAGAAATCCCAGCAGGGCTAGCTGGCCTATAGACTGACCACAGCTGCTAGCTTGGGTCCAAAGAGCCCATGATGACAATTTCCCTCACTGCCTAGCACTTGGCAATGATGTCTGAAAGTCTGGACTCAGATGGACCCCTCTTCTTGTACATGTGGTTTTAGGGCTTCTTCACCATCTCCTTCCAGCAAGGTAGTCAGACACCGAGCATGGTGGATGGGAGCTCTAAGGATCCAAGGGAAAGAAACAATACTTTTGATAGGCCTGGCGTAGTTTTCACCATTTGCAATTGGTCAAAGGCGTCATGGGTCAAAGAGAGGGAAAATAAACTCTACTGCACAATGGGAGGACGGCCAAAGAACACAGACCATCTTCAATCCACTCTAGGTCCAAGTGAGATTTTAAGAATTGAAAGAGAATTTTTTCTTTCAAATGGACTCACTTCATGAAACACAGGCACAATTTAAATGGTGTCTTGTATTTTAAATTAGATAAAAGGACACATGTTTTCTATTGGACAAAAGCAGGTGTAAGGACAAATATGAATTAAAAATAAGAGGCTTATTTCTTCCTGTTGAAAATAAAGGAGGAGATTTCGCTCCTCTCCTTTTTCTTAGAGCATTTACTTTAGAAAACTTGTAAGTGCTTTCTTCTTTCTTTGAAATGTATATAAATCCCTTAAGTACTAGACAGGCCTTCTATCAGCTTTGTGATCCAGGAATGTTTTCCTGTAGGACTTGGGAGCTCTCCCTTTTAAATGTAAGCGTGAGGGGAGACAGCACCCCATCTCTGGTTTTTGTGGGAGTGTAAGTCTTGTGCCAAGTTGCAAAATGATTAATCATAAAAATATGAGAAGTTTGTTTTTCTTCTGGATAAAGTCATTAGCTAACATAGATGATCACCTTAATTACCAGGCAAATTTGGGATGAACTCTGTGTGAGAAAGGTGTTGTCAAATCCTTTTGCTTGAGGAATAGCTGTTTATCTCGAAAGCATGTGTGTAGTGGGTTGTATCCACCTGACTATGTAAAAAGGTGATCTTTCTTTCTGTCTTTGTAATCCTTTAGCAGATTGCCTGTCATGCACATCACATTCTGATTTAATGCTTATTCAATAATGAGGGGCGCCTGGGTGGCTCAGTCGGTTAAGCATCTGCCTTCGGCTGTGGTCATGATCCCGGGGTCCTGGGATAGAGCCCCGCATCGGGTTCCCTGCTCAGCAGGTAGCCTGCTTCTCCCTCTCCCTTTGCCCTTCCCCCTGCTCATGTGCACACACTCTCTCTCTTAAATAAATAAATAAAAATCTTAAAAAAAATGCTTATTCAATAATGAAACTGATTTTGGGGCACCTGGGTGGCTCAGCCGGTTAAGCGCCTGACTCTTGATTTTGGCTCAGGTCATGATCTCAGCAGTCTGCTTGTGACTTTCTCTCTCCCTCTCCCCCCCTCCCCACTCACACACGTGTGCTCACTCTCTCTAAAATAATACTACTAATAAATAATAATAATAATGAAATTGATTTCTTTCCCTACTACCTTTGTGGAAAAGTTTCTGGGTGGGAAAATTTTGTTTTTAATTACATTTCTCCAACATAAGCCATGATAAGAAAAAAACACAGATGAGAAAAATTTCCATAATCTAGAAATTTATGCTTGGTAATAATCAGAGATGTTTCCAAATGTTTTGTAAATGGACGTAGAAGGCCTACTTACAATGATGGAAATTGGAAACAATCTAAGTGAGCCACAGAGAGAGGTTATATAAGAGATGGTGAGCCTGTCCACGCAATTGCATATTTTCCTGCTACTGAGGAATCCTTAATGACATACATATTGTTTCTGATATAATGTTATGAAAATAGAATAAAACCAGTTTTAAAATTCCATACTGGGCGCCTGGGTGGCTCAGTCGGTTGAGCATCTGCCTTCAGCTCAGGTCATGATCCCAGGGTCCTGGGATCGAGTCTCGCATCGGGCTCCCTGCTCGGAAGGAAGCCTGCTTCTCCCTCTCCTACTCCCCCTGCTTGTGTTCCCTCTCTCACTGTGTCTCTCTCTGTCAAATAAATAAATAAAATCTTAAAAAAATAAATAAATAAAATAAAATTCCATACTCACCACAACCATGATTAAATATCTCTCTCTCTGTCTCTCACATACACACACACAGATACACACAAACAAACAGCTGGAAAAAATTGATTGAAATGTAAACTTATATGTGATTACTTTCTTTTAAATATTTTCTGTACTTACATTTTTTTTTAAAAAGATTTTGTTTATTTGAGAGAGAGAGAGAACGAGAGAGAGAGAGAAAGTGCACCTGCACATTCATGAGTGGAGGGAGGGGTAGGGGAAGAGGGAGAAGCAGACTCCCCTGCTGAGCAAGGAGCGCGATGTGGGGCTCGATCCCAGGACCCCAGGATCATGACCTGAGCCAAAGGCAGACGCTTAACCAACTGAGCCACCCAGGAACCCCTGTACTTTCATTTTCTAATGAACAAGTATTTTCATGGTGAAAAATAAATAAATAAACTTATAAACGAGTACATTTTAAGGCTAGAAGTATACAGAAAACAGTAGGTGGTTAACTTGGCAGAAAATCAAAACAGAACTGTGGTGGAAAGGGATTAGGAAAGATCATTAAACTCTGAGGAAAATCATAAAACTATGGGGAAAGGTGATGACAAATGACAAAACGGAATACGAAATGATGGGTGAATAGGAAAACAAAAGGAAGAATCAAAGCACATTTTTCCAGACCTGTGGAAAGAAAGACTTGTGAAGGAAAACCAGCCGGTTTACAATGTTTCAAGCAAAATTAATAATGTTAAGTGAAGAATAAGTCTGATAAAGCATTTTGGAAATACCTAAATTAAAAAAAAAATCATCCAATCAAATGAACATATATAAGGTGTATGTTCGAGTTCTACCCTTAAACAATAGCAAATAGTTTTTGTTCCATTCTGTCGTTTGACTTTCACTTTGGCATTTAATCCTTTAAACTGTCTTATTCTGTAGAGAGAATTCACTTTTTTTTTAGCATGGTAACAGGTAAATATAAACGTTTAAATTTCCAAGTAGCTAATTTTTTAAGCTCCATTTGTTAAAAAATCCATTCCCTGTCGTTTGCTGATGCATTATTTATCAAGTAGTAAATGCATACATGTCTCACTGTCTGTTTCTGGGCTATTTATTCTGCTTCATTGATCTCTGGATCTTTTAAAAGTATATTATCACTAATTGATACAAAAACTGGTAGTTTCATCAAGTCTGTGGATACTTGTCTTAAATATACTTCAGTTCTACTGACTTCTTAATGGAAATACTTTCACAGGGTGCTTGCCCCAATTCACTGCACAATAAACACCAAGAAGGAGAAAATGTATTAATAATGAGGAGACTAGATCAAATCGTTTTTTTGTGTTTGTTTGTTTTTGTTGTTGTTGTCTTTTTTAACAACTGTGACAGGGACTCTCAGTTAGTGTCTTGCTCCCATCTATTCTTTCCAATTTCAAAATCCACTGTGACATAAGAGCAGTTTGGGTTTAGAACACAGTTGGCACTATTCAGTTGGAGAGGGCTTTTATAAATCAAGGTTTAATCAGAAAGCCTTCTACCAAAAATCTATCAGGCTCGATGCAGAAGACTAGAACCTCATTTAAGAAGTCAGGATTCTAATGCTTTCTCTAACTAACTGTGTAAATTTGAGCAATGTATCTAACTAGTTCTTGAATCTGTTTCTTCACTGCTAACATAAAGACTAATGAGGTAGACTAGATGACACATTAGAACTCAATCAATCTCTAAAATTGTGAATTTTGAGGGGATGGTATCAGGTTCAAAAATACAGATGTCACTTTATTTTTGCCAATGGCCCTAAGAAGTCATTTTAGTGCTATTTTGGAACCCAAATCTTCCTATGCTATTTGCTCTCATTTATGTCTGCCCACACTGATAATCTGGAGACTTAATCCAAGAAAAATTCTATACTAGATTTGCCAAGGCTTACAGACAGGTAAGGTATCTACGACTATGGCCATACTACACAGTGTAGGATACATGGATCTCTGACAACCAATAACGATCCTTTATGTTTCCTTTCCTTTGGTGCCTGGAGAAGGTTTTCAGTATCTGCAGAACATTTACACAAGAGCCAAGTTAATAAATGATAAAAGAAATTGCTGGATTTTGTTTATACAGCTCAAGTAGCTAAGTGGTAAACCCAGAAAGCAGCAAATGTTTATTGAAAACCTATTATACAAGCAATAGTCTTTTAATAGTGAATCTTTTGAAACCTGTTGAACTGAGAACCTATCCAGAAGCATCAATTTGTGATTGTCATGTCTTCGACAGACCCCAATACACTGGGATTACTATGAAGTCTGTCTGAATCACTGGGTAGCATGAAATTGGTCTACTATCTCAGTGTACATGACCTTGGGTCTCAAGCACATGGCGTCACAAATTCCTTGATAACGGAGGACTGTGTTTACCATGTGCTGTTTGAAAATAAACCTTGGATTAATTCAGACCAAAGTTCTGTGATGAGGTTCCTTGAATCTAGAGACTGAAATCCAAAACCCACCCATTCTTATTGTTTTGCATTCAAAATCAATTTGTTAACTGGTTCTGTTTCTGATTACATATATCATATGTATGTATATATAATATATGAAATTTTACGAAGTGCTTTCCATTTAAAAATTTAGCCACATACCATCCAAAACTCCACCCCAAAGAGATAAGAGCATAAGGGAGTGGAGGAGTGCACACAAATGTAAATGTATCCGAATCCGAAGCCTGTGCCGTTCCATCATGGAAAGCTAGTATCACTTCCATCTCTGTGGCAGATGGAGTTGGTTTGTATCCCAGACGTGTTACTTTTAGTACCTCAAATTAATATCCTTTAAATATCCATTTAGTAGTTCTACAGTGGAAATAAGACAAACGGATTTATTTTTGGTTAACTTAACGTATATGTTGAAACAAATTCACTTACTGATTCACTTCCAAGAATGAATGGAAAGCCAACATTGTTTAAAAATCTAGCAAAACATTTTCTACCACTCAGTGTTTCCTTCTTTATCTTTGGGGTCCTTTTGTTATTTCCTAACTACACTACTTCTTAAGAGACGAAAGGCTTAACTTTAGATGTGCAAATTATTACTTGCTCCCAGTAAAAGCATCACTCAATGTACTAATGTGTTTCAGATTCTCAGCAGGATCAGACTTCATGTACATGTGAGAAAGATATGGAACAAAGACAGTTATTTGCCGGCAAAAAAGGGTGTTTTGCAAATTTCTAATCGGATATCTACTTCTGCAGAATTGGGTCCAATATTGCATATATTCATTGGGTTTAAAAAGAATAAATGGTGTTTTTTAAATTTATCTTGCTTGTTCTGGTTATTAGGATGAGACAGATAATCTCTGGAGGCTCTCTGTGTTCATGCTAGAAGAACCCTATCTATCACTGTTAAAAAGGAGAACAAAAGCATAGCATAAGAGGATAGATTTATGAGAAACACACTCCTAAGCAGGGATGAAGCTTTCTCTCCAAGCATCTACAATCCAGTTAAAAATGAGAGGTCCTGGGTGCTTGGGTGGCTCAGTCAGTTAAGCGTCTGCCTTCGGCTCAGGTCATGATCCTGGGGTCCTGGGATCGAGCCCCAGGTTGGGCTCCCTGCTCGGTGCGGAGCCTGCTTCTCTCTCTCTCTCTCTCTCTGCCCCTCCCCCCACTCATGTTCTCTTTCGCTTGTTCTGCTGCTCGCTCTGCTCTCTCTCTCTCTGAAATAAATAAATTTTTAAAAAAGGGACATCCTTCTAATACTCTATTATTTCTCATGTCCTATTTTGGTGGATCTCTTCTCCTCCTTCTCGCCAAATTTAATATCAATCTCCTGAAATTTTCTTTTTCTAAAAATTTCCCAGATTGGTAATTCCAAAGATCCAGTCCTCCAAATTCACCAAACACTTGCAGATGATCTGCACCAAGCTCAGTGACAGTGATTCCTCCCAGACCAGGCTGGAGGGTCTCCACATCACTCCACAGCTATGGGAAAACATATTCAATGGTATCTGTGTGAAGAAATTCATAAACTGAAATGTTGGACTCTAACATGAGAATGTAAACAAACTAGTGAATAATAAATTCTAAGTCTGGATAAGTTGAACCTAACCCGGATTATTCAGAATGTAGGCAAATAGAGGTATAGCCTTTAGCCTTTATGGGTTCCAGAGCTGTTATAGAATCTGATGAAAGCCATGAAATCTCATCCTAAAAAAAATTTATACACACATATACCATATATATATACTGACATGCAAGGTCTGCACATAATTTCTGGGTTTTGTAGACTACCCTGAATGGATTACATGCACACATGATTCATTCACTCAGCAAATGATTAATAAGCACCTATATATCTACATCTTCTAAATCTTGACTTTTAAGACCCGAATTATCCTGAAGGGCCTTTTTATAATTAAAATATATTTTTATTTCATTAACCTTAAGGCTGTTCCTTGCTGGATTTTATGATGCTCAAAAGAGTATCAGGCCTGAAGTATCTGAGAAAAAGCTAAAATAAGACAATGGATGATGAAGGGAGTTTAGACTGAAATTGCAGGATTCTTGGGATCTAAATAATTGATCTGTCTCATAATTTCTCTTAGGACCAGGTATGTCCTTTAGTGTTGAAACTTGAGCTCCAATTAAGAGGATCACAAGAATATCCTTGGAAAACAAGGAATCTGTGTACATATCATTGTGGGGATAGGACTGTTTTATTCATGAAAAAGAAAAGAATCTGGACAAATCAAAATATAGCATGTAAGAAGAAGACCATCTAGTAGACTAGTTAAGCTAGCTAGGCCATTAGGTCATATAGACCCAGCAGCAGATCCCACCTTTGTGACCCACTGCTTGTGAAAACCTGGACAAATTATTAAACCTCTTAGACAATTAGTTTTATCATTTGCAAAATCAAATAATAACAGAACCTCATAAATTAGTTCCTTATAAGATTCTATATAATGATGCCTATAAGGCACTTAACCAGGGCCCAGAACAGTGTAGGTATTCCCAATAATAATTGAATTACAAATGGCCCTTCTTGAAAGGTAAGTGACATCTGTGTACCACTTAAATATTACACATAGATGTTTAGGTATTTGGGATGAAGACAAGGTAAGATTTTGGAAAAAAAAATATTGGAATTCTAAGCTCAGATGAGAATTAGTGGATCAATGGTTCTCTACAATCAAAATGGTCATAAAACAACTGATTGGGACCAGCATTCAGTATTGTCAGAGATTATAACCTTAAAACCTCTCTCTTGCTCACACTCAGGAGACTATACTCACACAGACACTTTATGGAAACGCAGAGAGCCCTGATTAGTTAACAGAAGAGGGAGTAGTGATGTCACCCAGACACCAGGGGTCGCTCTCAGTTTAAGGGAAAAAACACCCAGTCCCCTTTATAAATTGAGAAGGTCAAAAGGTACTAAAGCTCAGGATAGACGTTTGGAACAATTCACTATTGTGGTTTAAATTTAGAATTCATCACAAATCTATTTTTTTCTTATTTATTTGAATTTCAAAAGAGAGCCATACATGGGAAAACAATGTAAAGCTATTTCTAACATTAAGACCACCATTTGCCTTGTACCACATGGATTTATTTTTTAAACTCTCCTTAGAGACTCCATAGTTTTACAAGTCATTTCCAAGTCATTTGTAGGCAAGAGATATTGTATCTACAGAAGTAAAATAGAGGAGAGAGATAGTATTTGCTAATGATGGGGTTTTTCAAATTACTTAAATAATTCAGTCTCCATTTCTCCCTAATGTGACTTATCCTTCATTTAATCATTCATGAAAATAGGTAAGATCCTATCTGTCCTATTTTTATTCATTCATTCATTCAGCAAATATTTATTGAGCATGGACTACGTGTGAGGCCTTGGGAATAAGGAAATTCATAAACATCAATCCTGATTCCTCACATAACAAATCACTTGACATTAAACTGAACCCCAGCTTACATTTTAGTGAGAAGGGACAGACAATGGGTATCCAAAGAGGCAAATAGATGAGAAACTGAATATGTAAATGGACAATGGCCAAACCAAATATAAAAATAAAACTCTGATCCACAGCCTGTTGCAACCTGCCCATAACACCAGCCCCTCTATCTATAATAAGCAATTGAGGAAGTCAGCCTGCTATAAATCAGCCTGCTAAGAAGTCCAACTGCTATCTGTAGTAATAATCCAGGGTGTTAAACAATAACTTCTTTAACAATTGACCCAAATGACCAACACTTGATTAGTAATTGATAGCTTCCCTAATGTTGCCTCTACTTCCCACTTAACACCAACTAGAGAAAGCACAATATGTGCCCCTCACCAATCACATAGGATGCCTGCCTTCTGGTTAGCCTGCCTACAGCCTCCCCATGCCCACAGCCCACAATCAGGGCACACCTAACGTCTTCCCTCCTTCCTCTATGAAACTTTCCCTTTCTTTTGCCTGCCTTTGAGTCTCTGTCAAACACAGATGACAGTGGCTGATTTCCTTGCTATATAGCAAGCTCAGAATAAATAGCCTTCGCTTTTTTCCTTTGGTTAGTCTTTATTTGTTTCCATATATAGAATATGACAGGTTTGGAAAAGTATTATGGAGAAAAATAAATCATAATTAAGGAATAGGAGTACCTGTGGGAGAGAGGTTTATTTTATGTAGAGTGGCGAGGCAAGACTTTTTAAGCAAAGACCTAAAGTAAGTGAGGGCTGGGCTGGGTGGATATCCAGGGAGGGGCATCCCTGTATGAGGAAGAGCAAGTACAATCTTGAAGGGGAGACTGCTTATGTGGTTTGAAAAATGGACATTTTCAGAGTCAATACAAGCAAGAGAGAGAGAGTGGCCAGGTAGGAGTTCAGAGAGGCAGTGAGCCTTAGAGTAAGGCTCTAGAGTAAGAAGAGACACCTTTGGAACTTGAAACAGAGGAATGGCATGATCTGACTTGGTTCTCGAAGTAACACCCTGACTGTTGTGTTGAAGTAGACTGTAGGGAACAGGTTGCAGTAATGCAGACAAAGATGGCAGTGGTTTAGATGGGGGGATAGTATAGTGGAGCTCATGAGACGTTTTTTGGTTTTGAATATGTTTGAAGGCAAATCTTTTTATTTTTAAGATTTTATTTACTTATTTGAGAGAGAGAGAGAATGAGAAGGAGAAGGAGAGAAAATCTGAAGCAGACTCCAACTGAACACAGAGCCCAACATGGGACTCGATCCCACACCGTGAGATCATGACCTGAGTCAAAACCAAGAATCAGACACTTAACTGACTGAGTCACCCAGGCACCCCAGTTTGAAGGCAAATCTGACAGATGTATTGTCTGAAGGGTGAAATAAAAAGAGGACAAGAGGACAAAAATCAAGGCTTTTGGATGCATGAACTTGGAAGGAAAGAGAAACCACTGGGAAGGGGAGAAGTGCTTTTGGGTGGCTATTTGTGGCAACTAGCAATTTGGTTCTAGTCACAGTGAATTTGAGACTCCTGTAAGATGTTCAAAGGAAATTACAGAGAGCTCCGATTGGGGATAAAAGTGTGGGTGCTGTCAGCATATATGTAGAGTTAAAGCCATTCGAATGGTCACCTTGGAACAGTGTAGTGTTTAAAGGTTGGAAAAATGAGAATGAACTCACAAAGGGGACTGAGAAAAGTGACTGGGGAGATAAAAAAAGAACCAATAGAAAGAGTGGCCTCTCCAACACTAAGTGAAAAAAAGAACTCTAAGAATAAGGACATTGTCACTGAGGACAAATCTTCTGATGGGTTAAGTAAGATGAAAACTAAGAATTGACGATGAAACTTAACAATTTAGAAATTGTCAATGACTTTTACAATAGTTTTCATGGGAATTGTGAAGAATAAAGTCTGAACAAAAATCGAAGGCAGAATGGGAGAGGATAAATTTCAGATAAGGAAGAAGAAGCAGTGCTCTGTCAATTTTACTTGAAAAAGAGGTAAGAAACTGCAGTAGGAAGGGGCTGTGGGGATCAGAGGCAAAGTTTTGGGTGTTTGTTTTGTTTTGTTTTTTTAAGTTTGGCTCTATTGCAATAGGTTTGGATGTTTATGCTAAGCAGAATTATGGCCCACCAAATATGGCCATGTCCTAATCCCCAAACCCTGTGAATATGTCACCTTTCAAATCAATTCAAATCAAAATCAAAAGGATTTTGCAAGATTTGATTAATGATCTTGATGAGGGATATTAGTCCTGATTTTCTATGTGGATCCAGTGCCATTATTTATTCAGGTAGACCCAATGTAACTACATGAGTCCTTATAAGGGTGAGAGGGAGGCAAGAGGGTCAGAGAAGGAGATGTGATGGAAGTGTGTGTGTGTGTGTGTGTGTGTGTGTGTGTGTATGAGAGAGAGATAGAGAGAGAGATGATAGAGATAGAGATAGATAGAGAGATGATAGAGATAGAGAGAGAGAGAGAGAGAGAGAGCGCTTGAGATTCAAGGATGCTACATTGCTGTACTTAGAGATCAAAGTAAGGCTTGTGAGCCAAGGATGAAAGTAGCCCCTAGAAGGTGGAAAAATAGATATGAATTCTCATCTAGGGACTCCAAAAGGATATAGCCCTGCAAATCCGTTTTGTACTTCTGATCCCCAGATCTGTAAGTTAATAGAGTAGAGTTCTTTTAAGCCACTAAATGTGCTGCAATTTGCAATATCAGCAACAAAAGTGAATACAATGCTGTTGGGAATGATACAATCAAGAAGGGAAAATGATAAGGCAGGGGAGAGATGGAAACATCTGGAATGATGTCTTTCAACCTGTATCTTAGAGATATCAAATGGGATCTGGCGCACAGAGGGAAGGACATAGGTAGGATTTCATTCTAGTAACAGGTATAGTGTAAAATTGAGTTGCAATCGGTTGACACATTCAGTGGCAGAAGCATTTCCACAATTTCTTCAGTGAAGTTCAAGTCAACAGCATCAGCTAAAATTGGAGAACTGGGGAGGTATGTTGTGGACAAGTATGCAATAAGAGCGTGGGCAAATAATAGACTAGGGAAGAGTAATATGACTGCGTGGCAGAAATAAGGACCCACTTGAGGTTAGTGGTGATGGAGTGTCTGTTTAAACTTTTTCTTTAGTCATATTTAGCCTCCTAGATTGATTACAGAATCTGTGGAGAGTTGGGTTTCATCGAAACTGAGATTTTGCCAGAGAAATAAAACAAAGAAAATTGGAGTTAGAAATTGAGGGTGTATGCAAGGGCATCTAAGGTGTTTTAGGGAGAAAATGAGGACATGACTTAAGTTAGAGACATTAAAAACATGGTAAATCAATGAACTGTAGATTTCAGTGGGATCAAAGAGTTATTGGCAATTGAGTAGGGAGGTGGTGAAGGCCAGAGAGTGGGAAGCTTGAGAATACACTATGGGAGGGTGAAGCTGATGAGAATAAGAATGTGTAGAAAGCCGATCTCTGGGGCTGCACATTGGCATCACCTGGAGAGTGTAAGTCAAAACCGCATTAAATCAGCATCTCTGGGGATGGATCCCAGACATTAGTATTTCCTTCAATTTCTCCTGTATGATTCTAATATGCAGGCAAGGTTTGAATACCACGAGAGTGGGTAGCTGAGTGGAGTGAAAAACAAGAGCACGGGAAGCCCAGGAGATAATACCTATGTTCTAAAGATGAATGAGAAAACCCGTGAGCTGGAATTGACCTCTATCAAGGAAAAGTATTACGGAACTGTCAGCTGTTTTAGGATACAGTTACGGAAACTTTCATCATTATCATAAATTAGGCTTTTGTCCTTCTTAGCACAAGGACAATTGAATTAATTATTTGTCCAAGGAATCTTGGGCAGCATGTTGCCTGGTTGTTATGAAAAGAAAAAGAAATAGATGAGTTTCTCTCCACCCTCCTCTACCATTACATATGGGAAATGTTTATAGAATTCTAATTTAAACATTTGACAAAGAGATAGACCTAAACTACAAGTTACATGTACCAGTGTTCTTGCTTAGAGACACATAAGGAAACCCCGAGATTAAGCCTGAGGCATCAGCAGGCATTTAAGCAGCCACTGAGTAAGATGTGAACAATTATGCATATACTTCTGCACAGACACTGATAGTTACATGCCCAGTATCTATTTTTCCTTCTCTTTTACTAAGAGAATCTCAATTTTGTTTAGAGCGAGAATATACTTTGTCAAAAATATACCCATCTCAGCTCTTCCTTGACCTAGTTTTGCCATGTGACCCACATCTGGCCCCAGGAGATCTAAGTGGGAGTGTCCTAAGTCAAGCTTCAGAGAAAGTTTTGTTTGGTTAGGTTTGTTTCTTTCTGATAGAGAGAGACTTCGTTTGGAGCATAAGGTTTTGACCCTTTGCACACCCCCTTCTCCTTTGCCTGGAAGTGACTCAGGCGTTCTAAGACTCTGAGGACCAGTGCCACATGTTCGATTGCTGGGATCAGGAAGCTAGATGGAACTTCCATCCCTGAGGAATTATCAGAGCAGCCCTGCCAGCCCTGAGCTGCTAAACACTACACTTTTTTTTTTTTTAAGGGAGAAAAATAAACATCTTACTTGTTTAAGCAACTTCAGTAGAATGTGTGTTATATAAAGGCAAGTGTAATTGCTAGTGAATATAATTTTCTTCAAAGAGTTTTAAAAACACCTTACTTGATCCTTCATTATAAGTAGGAAAAAAGACACTTAATCAGTAGATTCCACGAATTATGTTTAAAATTACATTTATGCTCATTGATAGAATGGAATACAGCATTACTACAAATATGATGAGGTAGACAAATATGTAATGCAATAAAAATGTTCAGGATAGACTATTAGGTGGGGAAGCAAAGGAGTTAACATGATGTCATGGATACTAGGTCTTGACTAGACTTATTTTCACCTAAATCTCATCTATTTTTTTTTTTTTTTCTTTCTTTTCAGGTCTGGTTGTGGTGGTCAGGGTTGTGGTGAGAGTAGCATCAAGGAGATGTGTCCTGAGAACCTGCCTATGAAATAACACAAAGACACTGGTGTGTGTAAAGGTGGGGTGGATGGCTGCATTGTAAGGAGGGGAAAGCAACCTATGCTTATCCTTCTTAGGAGTTCTTGACAACCTCAAGAAACCAACTTTAAAGAAAGTTTTAAAAAATATATTATTATTATTTTCTTTTTTCCTGCTTAAGTTTACTGGCTAAAGTTTTGCCAAGATATGGCTTATTATTTTAAAAAGAAAACACTTTCACCTTTAATTTTAGGGAAGCCAATTATTGATAAATATTATTATATACATATATAATGAGCAAGAGTTACAATTAATATAAAAAATACCCACAGTGTTTATACATTTCCTCTCCAAATCACTGATTAGTGAGTTTATGGTCAGCTAAGAGCTGCATTTTTGGTTTTTTATTTATTTATGACTGGTAGCTTTTGGACATTCTTCAGAAAATGTTATATTCTAGAGGTCACCGCTTGATCAAATTTTGAAGGTTTTCTACTCAGGTGAATGAACGTTTGACATTTTATTCCCTTAGATGTGAATCACATACATTAAGCACAACAAAAAGAGCAAAAACCATTTTTACTTATCAAGAGAGTCCCATCTAAAATATTAAGTAAGGTGAAACCTTTTGTGATCATGAATTCTCTTGGGCTTTATGTGGGTTTTTTTTTTCTATGTAATTTTGTACATTTCCCTAATAATTCTATGAAAAAGTATAGCTGATTTATGTGGCTGTTTGCTATTTTCAAGGTGCAATACAGATTTGCCTGGGGGAGTAATGACCACCTGTTGCTTTAAAAGGACAAATCTTGAAATGCCTTAAGAATAGATTCTACTTTCTCTGACAGGTGACAAAACTCATCTTTCACCATAAATGTAAATTTGCATGACTGGTAAATTTATCCATAAGCTTTTGGGAACATTATTTAATACACTTTACATATTACACCAGAGGAAAGAATCAAATAACACATTAGATTTCTACTAAACCACTCATCACACTGTATATTGGTGTTAGTTTCAAAATAAAATTAATTCAGTATATTGTTATTGAGCATATAGTGTTTTAAATTTAACTTAAGTATTGAAAGAGACAAAGTTGAATCGATGAGTAAGATATCATCCTAGAGATGTTTAAATCCAGACATGAGGAGAAAGGTGACACAAACAAGCATATGACTGGTATCCAAAGGGACAGACTCTCATAAGACTATAGGTTTTACTGGAGAGAGAAAATAATTCCTATCTGGAGGTGAGTATGGGAAAAAACAGGGAAAAGTTCATTTAGATGGAAATTAAGATGAAACTTGAAGGATAAATAGTTGGAGATTTGGTTGGGTGTGAAGGACTTGGAAATTTTCAGGTAAAGGTGGATGAAGGAAGAACTTTGACAAAGGCATGGAGCTGGAACAGTGAAGGGTGTATTTAACTGGGTTGCGATTAAATGAAAGGAAATAACAACTAATTTGATGAGAACAGTGGTTTGGATACATTATATGGGTCCAGGACCATGAATGCCAAGTGAAAATACTTCCCTAATAGCATCAGAAGCTATGGAGTAAGAGAATTACATGGTCAGAGCTGCCCAATGTAATATTATTCAGCAACAGGTGAGATACATATAGCTCTTCAATCTCTGTTCCTATCTTAACTTGCATCTTATACCCCAGTAAAACTAAATGACACTTGGTTCCTTGAAAATACTGGTGGATTCACATCTCTATGTCCTTGATATCACTGCCTTTTCTGCAAGTCATTGATTTAAAAAAATATGTCACACATCCATTGTTTACCAGGTCCTCCTCTTTTGTCAGAGACACAAACCCCTGTAGAGGAAGATTCCCACTATTATGACAGGTAGCAAAAAGCACAGGGTGACCCAAAACTGACAATGACCAGCATGCTCTGCGAGCCCATATGAGGAGCACCTAATTGAAACCCCAGACTTAGGGAGACAGGGAGGGCATGTGGGGAGAGATAATCCATGGGTTTATTTGCCTGGCAAACACACAAGTTTCCAGATTTGGATCCTGTTTCATTTCTCTATAAAAATATTTCTGTCCCTTTCTTCTCTACCTGGCGGAATTCTCCATGCCATCCTCTGAGCCAAACATGACATAATAATAATAATTTCTTAACCACTCGTAAGTGTTATATAGCACACAGTCCTTGTAAGAGAATATAAAATACTGGCAATTGGTTTCCTTTCTTGCTGTGACAAAGTACCACCAATTTAATGGCTTAAAACAACACACATTTATTCTCTTACAGTCCTGGAGGCCAGGTATCCAAAAATGAGTCTTATAGGACTAAACCAAGATGTCGGCAGGTCTGCCTTTCTTTGGGAGGTTCTAGAAGGGAAGAATCTGTCCCCTCACCTCTCCTAGCTTCTATAGGATATCTGCATCCCATCATCCATGGCCCCATCCTCCATCTTTAGAGGGTGTCACTCCAACCTCCGCTGCCATTGCCACATCTCCTTTTTCTGACTTTGACCCTCTGCCTCCTTCTTATGAGGGTCCTGTGATTACCCTGGGCCCACCCAGATAACCCAGCACAATGGCCCCATCTCAAGATCCTTAACTTAATCACACTTGCAAAGTCCTTTTTGCTATGTAAGGTTACATTTCCACAAATTCAGGGGAGCAGGATGTGGCTATCTTTGAGGGGAGGGCCATTGTTCTGTCTACCCTACCTTGTATGGCTAAGGCTATGTTTTATTTACTTCTGAAATCACAAGTAGACACTGCTTGCTAAATAAATGATAGTTACTGAATTTACATCTGTTTTACGTACTGTGGGTTTGGAGAGGTGGAATTAGCAAGACAAGTTGGGAAGATACTTCTCTGCTCTAGAAGAGAAGCTCTCCGAATCTGCCTGTGTGCCCCATCCAATTCAAAATGGCTGCATCTCCCTTAGAGGCTAAACCTATCCTAATTTCTAAAGATATTATTGCATGGTTTTCCTGCTTCATTGTTGCTGTTGAAAACATAGCTATCAGGTCAGCAATACAGCAGAATAGACATTTTCTATCAATATCCTCACCACAAAACATTGATTTTGACAGTCACTGATGGACAAGAGTAGCTTTGTGAGAGTCCGGGAGTTCAGTGGATAAGTTTCAACACACAGTCGTACAAAAAAATCTGAGAATAGGGGTGCCTGGGTGGCTCAGTTGGTTAAGCGTCTGCCTTCGGCTCAAGTCATGATCCCAGAGTCCTGGGATGGAGACCCATGTTGGGCTCCCTGCTTGGTGGGGAGCCTGCTTCTCCCTCTGCTTGTGCTCTCTCTCTCTGTCAAATAAACCAATTAAATCTTAAAAAAAAAAAAAAAATCTGAGAATAAATGCAATGAAGAGAGTGAGAAGAACAGTTTTACTTTACCCACATCATTCCTCCCCCAAAGCAGCACAGCTCAGTGCCAAGAAGGTACACCTTGGCCTTTGATTTCTCTTATGGGGAAAGTGAAAGCACAGGGAGTGAGTGCCGGCTTCCCAGACCAGCCAAGTGGGACGCTGTTTAGAAGTCCCACTCCTATCTTGCCCTATTCAGAAGAGGTGACTGATGTGGCTGAGGGGTTGGAAGAGGCTAGCAGCACGACAATCAGGGCTCAAAACTCATTAAAGGGCCATGGATCCTACTACTTTACACACTCCATTAGGAAGCCCACCCAGGAGCCACTTGGAATGCTTCCCTTAAAGACCCACCAATTGACTCATGCCCACCCCAATGCTCCACTTGCCTCATCAAACCCTAGTGGCTGGCACCCTGCACATACCTCCATGGACAGTGAATGGGAGCCTTTGCAGAAGGCTTGCAAGAACATGCAGAAAGCTGGCCTAACTCTAGGATTGGAAGAAGGCACACAAATAGGCTGAAAGTGAAGGGATGGAAATAGATATTCCATGCCAATGGAAACCAAGAGAGCAGAGGTAGCCATACTTATAGCGGACAAAATAGACTTTAAATAAAGAACTATAACAAGAGACAAAGAAGGTCGTTATATAATAAGGGGAACAAATCATCAAGAGAATATAACTATTGTAAACATATATGCACCCAACTTTGGAGCACCTGAATTTATAAAGCACATATTAACAGATCCAAAGGGGGAAATAGCCAGCAATACAAAAATAGTACAAGAATTCAATGCCCCACTTAAGACAATGGATAGATCATTCAGATGGGAAATCAATAAGGAAACATTGGAATGGAATTACACTTTAGATCAAATGGACCTTCCAGACATAAATAGAATACTCCATCCAACAGCAGCAGCATACACATTCTTCTAAAGTGCACATGGAACATTCTCCAGGAGAGATCACATGGTAAGTCACAAACAAGTCTTAACAAATTTAGGAAGATTGAAATCACATCAAATATCTTTTCTGGCCACAGTGGTATAAAACTAGAAATCAATTAACAGGAGAAAACTGGAAAATTCATAAATACCTGGAAATTAAAAAGCATACTCTTAAACAACCAATGGATCAAAGAAGAATCAAAAGAGAAATAGAAAAAAAGAATCTTAGAACATGATAATGGAGGCACAACATATCAAAACTTACGGGATGCAGCAAAAATAGTTCTAAGAGGAAAGTTTATAGTGATAAACACCTACATTAAGAAAAAAGAAAGACATCAAATTGACTTAACTGTACATATCAAGAAATTTAAAAAAAGAACAAACCAAGACAAAAGTTATCAGAATAACAAACATCAGAGTAGGGAAATGCAAATGAAAACCACAATGAGATTTTACTTCACACTTGCTGGGATGACTATTATCAAAAGGTCAAAAGATAACAAGTATTGGTAAGGAGGTGGAGAAAGGATACACCTTTGTACACCATTGGTGGGAACATAAATCAGTATAGCCATTATGGAAGTTCCTCAAAAAATTGAAAATAGAACTACCATATTACCCATTAATCCGACTTCTGGGTATATATTCAAAGAAAATAAAATCACTATCTCAAAGAGAAAGCTGCACTTTATCTTCTTTGCAGCATTATTCACAATAACTAATAATAATTACTCCAAAATGTGGAACCAACCCAAGTGTCTGTTGACTGATGAATAGATAAAGAAAATGTGATACACACACACACAAAAATTAAATATTACCCAGTCTTAAAAAGAAAGAAATCCTGTCATTTATTATAACATGGATTAACTTGGAGGACATAATGCCAAGTGCAATAAGTTAGACACAGAAAGATAAATACTGAAAAATCTCACTTATATTTGGAATCTAAAAAAATTGAACTCATAGTAAGAGAGTAAAAAAAAAAGTTACCAAGGACTGGGAGTTGGGGAAATGGGAAGATGTTGGTCAAGGGTACAGATTTCAGTTATAAGGTGAGTAAGTTGTAGAGGTCTAATGTATAGCATGGTGACTACCATAAAGAATAATGACTTGTGTACTTGAAATTTGCTGTAAGAGTAGATCTTTTGTGAACTCATTAAACACACACATACACACACACATACATACACAAAGGTAATTAGGTGAGTTAATAGATATGTTAATTAACACGATTGTGGCAATCACTTCATAATGTATATACATTTGAAAACATCACATTGTACACCTTAAATATTTGAATTTGCCAGTCATACTTCAATAAAGTTGCAAAAATAAAAAAAGAAAATTAAAACAGGCAGTTATTCCAATTGTTTCTTTGTAATAAAGGTCTTTTGTCATTGGTATTCTGCAATTTACCATAATACATCTAGGAAGGGTATCTTTTTATTTATCTGCTGAGAATTAAATGTGCTTCCTAACTCTGGTTGTCTTTTCATTCTGTTGATTGTTTGCTGTGCAGAAAGCTTTTTATTTTGATGTAGTCCCAATGGTTTATTTTTGTTGTTGTTGTTTCCCTTGCCTTAGGAGACATATCTAGAAAAATGTGGCTATGGCTGATGTCAGAGAAATTACTGCCTGTGCTCTCTTCTAGGATTTTTATGGGCTCAGGTATTATATTTAGGTCTTTAATCCATTTTGAGATGATTTTTGTGTATAGTGTAAGAAAATAGTCCAGTTTCATTCTTTTTGCATGTAGCTGTCCAGTTTTCCAAACACCACATGTTGAAAAGACCTAACTCTGACTACTTGAAAATTCTGATTTCAGATTCTGACTTTCTGGAAAATTCTTATTATTTCTGATTATGGCCTTCTTCATTTATATTATCTCCAATTAAATGTAACTCCTGTTAAACTTACTTTGACTTTCTCTACCCTCACAACACTTGAAATTTTTAAATATTTTTCTGACTCTTTTCCTTATGACATGTAAATAATTCTTTAAATGTATATTCCAATAATCTGAATTTTTTTAGTCTCTTGTAAAACCAATTTTAAAATTTTTTAAAGCTTAATTTTACTAGAATTTCCCTTTACTTTGTTTTGTCTGAAACACACCTGCTCATTTTTGATAAACTTTATCTTCTTAATTTGAGTCTACATTTTATTTTATTATATGTATTCTCATTTTATATTCTGAATATATTCTATATTCCTTTTATATTCTATCCTATAGAATACCTATATATTTTATAGTCCAATATCTCAATATCAAGTTTTTGGAGATCTGATTCTGCTATTTTTTTTCTTCTGCCAGTTCTCACATATTATGATGTTTCCTTGTGTATTTTGGGTTTTGTGACTATGAACTCTGGTTATTGAAAATCTGTCACCGGGAATTCATGAAGGACTCCTTCAGAAAAGAGTTACATTTGTTTTTGTTAGGGACTTTTAGGTATTACCAACCCAGATCTGCTTTAAAATAAAATTCTCAGCTTGTAACTTTGTGGACCATGCAAATAGTCTTAATCTAGACCCAAATGTCTACATGGCCACAATGTCTACTTTTGAAATTCTAGTCTGAGGCAAAGCAGATTTACTTTCTTTTGGACTTACTGGTAGAAATACTTTCTAATTTAACCTCTCTCTTTAAGTTGTTGCTCTTGAGAATCTCATCCTTATTCTAAAGTGTCTAATATGAATCCAGGCTTTTGCCCAAGTCCCATGGGCCATCCATCCCAACCAGCCATCCTAGACCACCAGGGAATGGTAGATTCCCTAAGGCCACTTACTGATTTCTCTTTTGCTAGTCTCCTAAGAATAAAGTTTCTGCTTTGTTCTTATTCTCAAAATATTTCTCCTATTTTCTTGAAAACTTCCTATGCATTAAATAAGGTGATTTTTTCTTTCAAAAATTTTAGTTTTTGTTTTTTTTTTAACTGAGGAAATGATAGAATATTGGTTTCCAAGATCAACAAGGAAAGTGATGAATGTTAACTGAAGTGCTGATTTGATATCCTATGCTTAATAGCACAAGAAGATTCTCTAATGGAAATTAAATAATCACTGAATTAAATTTAACAAAAAAAATATTCCTCAGATTTTATGATTTGTTTTAATACCATTCTTGTCAAGTAAATAACCTGCTTAAGAAATTTATAATTGCAAGACATCTGGGTGGCTCAGCTGGTTAAGCTTAGGACTCTTGATTTCAGTTCAAGTTATGATCTCAGAGTTGGGACACAGAGCCCCACATTGGGCTCCATGCTCAGCACAGAGCTTGCTTGGGATTCTCTCTCTCCCTCTGCTCTCTCTCTCTCTCTAAAATAAGTAAACAAAATCTTTAAAAAAAGAGAGATTTATAATTTGCCTCAATATTCTATCTCAAAAAAATCTAAACTCTTCTTACTTTTAAGGCTCTCTAGTATTTACCTCAACCTCATTCTTTTACTGCATAAATCTTACTAAAATGCCTAAAATTAAAGTTTTTAATGGGTTAAAAATATGACTTTTATGCCAATATAGCTTTCAAAAGGTACTTAACCCATTCATGAGAGCTACTAGGTCAGGAAGGCTGGTTGCAAGAGTATTTGAAGAAAGCCACACTGAGATAAGTTAAAGACAAACTTCTTTAGTGTCCCAAGAGTAATAAAACATAAGTTATCTCTGCCCAGAAACTATTTGCATTTTTATAGGAAAAAAAAAAACTTGTAAGTTAGCATGTAATTTCACAAAGTTTGAGCATCAACGAGTAGTAAATACCAAGTAAAACAAAGGTATAATCCCCTAAAAAATGAAAGAATCCTTAGTTGAGTCTGTTAAGTAATGTTCCTGCATGGCATTGAAAGGACATGTAGTTCTTACTTTGCCTGATTTCTAAATAGTACATCTTTTTTTTTAATTATTATTATTACAGGTGTGAAGTCTATAACAGCAAGGGCTTTACCATTCTTACCCACTCTTCTATGACCAGTGCATAGTGGAATGAGCTAACACGTAGTAGGTGCTCACATAATATGCTGAAGTAAAAAATGAATCAATGAAACTGTCTTAACTCTCTATGCCCTTTTCTCATATATTAATCTAAATGAGGATATCACTGCTCAATTGCACCTGACGCCTCCTTTTATATAAAATATTTGGTCATGTCTTATGGAATATTCTGAAATGTGAGTCACAGATCATATAAAATAGTCATTTGGATATGTCTTTATTATGTCCTATCTATAACATAAGGAAAATTTTAAAGGAAAATAATTTATTTAAGATAATACATATTTCATTATGTGATTGGAACTTCCACACTGAAAGATATAAAATTAGATGCTTGCTTTTATATGTGGATTCACTGTCAATATGAGAGCTACAAAAATAGATTAATAGGAAAATTAGATTTGTGTCTCAAATTCCCTGACTACCATTGCCATGGACAGTAGAATTTTTTTTTTAATGATGAACAGCTCTTAGTATAAGTTCCAAACAAAACAAAATTCAACCTGCCCTTGAATTACTGGTTACGGCATTCCTGAATTTTTCTTTGTTCATTAAAAAAAAAAAAAAGTTTTTACTTAAAAGTGGAGTAAAGTTCTATGTTCATAATCATAAACAGGTTTTTCACACTATCCACAAAATCACTAGGAAATTGCATAATATACAGGACAACACATCTTTGTGCAGGACTGTCTTTTATGTCTGTTTGTACAAGATAACCACTAGGCTTCCATTGATTAAATGCCAGCCAAGTTCTCAATCTTTGTGGCGAGCAAATTTCACTCCCCCCAAACACACACACACCTTTACAAGAAAGCTCCTAAGATGGTATTGCTCCAATTCAGGACCACTGGTGGAGGAATATCTTACCCTTTTTAAAGGGCCTATTTGAACACTACACCTTCATGAGTATTTACCAGTGATCCCTGTGGACATTATTTTCTCATTTCTTCAATACTTGACAACTTTTAAAGTTTGTACATGTGATGTAGTGATCAAGAGTGTGTACTCGGCAATCTCCCTGTCTGGGTTTCTATCACAGATACCTTTTGTGTCCTTGGGCAGCTCACCCAACCTCTCCGTGTTTCCATTTTCCGCATCTGTAAAAAGTGAATGGAATTGGCAGCTATCTCACTGGGTTGCTGTGGGGAGAAAATCCATGTCAGTTGCAAGATTAAAGATTAATTCTTTAATTTCTTAGTACATATTAGGTATTTTTCTGATTAGTACCAAGGTACTACTAGTCCTGTTTCTTTTTTTTTTTTTAAGATTTTATTTATTTATTTGACAGAAAGAGACACAGCGAGAGAGGGAACACAAGCAGGGGGAGTGGAAGAGGGAGAAGCAGGATTCCCACAGAGCAGGGAGCCGGATGCGGGGCTCGATCCCAGGACCCTGGGATCATGACCTGAGCCGAAGGCAGACACTTAATGACTGAGCCACGCAGGCGCCCCAGTCGTTTCTTAAAGTAGATGGTAAGCTCTTTGAAGGTGGAGCTGTTTTTTCTTTTTTTGTAAAGAAAGGCAGATTGCCATATGCAGTGCCTCATTTGGGTGTGTCCAGAGTCTTGGAAGCTTGATTACCCTATGTTCTCCTACAAATGGACCTTGAGAGCCTGTTTGGAGGTTCTAGCCAGGGAGCAACTACTTGTATACCCTTGACCCAGGAACAGCCTTCCTCTATGGGGCAGAGTGTTCAGGTTTAGGATGGACGCACATGAAGTGGTGAGGGAGGAAGGGACACCCGCCTAGCCAACCAGATCAGCCCAATCAACCCTGGTGATCAATGGGATGACAGATGTCACAGCCAGATCACCCTGAGGGTGGAGCATTTGAACAGTGGTGAATAAACTGTTAATAACTGATACATATGTACTTGTTAATTATGCATATTTAGTTTGAGCCATTGCTGGGCCACAATATCTAGACAACAAAACTCTTGAAAAGATGTCAGAATTGCAAAACATACTACGATTGTTCCCACAAAAGAATTATTAATTCAAAGAAGAGTGCTTAAAAGCAGAGGACGCCAAAAATATTTTTCTTGTTACTGATTTGTAGAATGCTTTTGGCCAAGTCACTAAGCTGCTCTTTATTCTCACTTTTCCCACAACCAACAACAGATGTAGCACCTGTTCCTGCCCTCTCTCTTGGGAATGTTGTAAGGTTAGGTAACATGTATAAAGCTTTTGTTCCTCAGGCCACAGTACAATTATCTGTCCTCTTATTAAAATTTTTATGTCCTGTGACATCAGTCATTATAAAGGGTCTTAGTGAATCATATTCTCCTATGGATTTTATGTGCCAGAGGAAGGTGTGTCTATCTCTTTTTTCTTAACCACTAAATGCTACGAAATATTCACTACTTTATTATATAGTTGAGCAGTGTTACATAAAACTTCAAGTGTTCTCACCCTCAGCTTTTATGATCCTCATTAAAAAGTTCAGGAGAAAGCACTGAATTCAGATGGTGGAGAGCCTTGGTTTTATATTTTCATCTTTCAGAATGAAACATTAACTTTCAAATTAACCATGGAAGAACCTGACAATTTTCCATTTCTATGCAATTAAATTTATAATTAAGTGTCAATTGTTACTGATTTTTAATTTGTTTTTGTACGATAAATCCGTATGTTTTTAAGGCTAAAGAGCACTTAACTCCAATTTAATTAAATGCAACAAACCTAAGGTAGCATATGGAACTGTAAAATGTGGCTCTGAGGCCACCCTGTCTGAGCCTGAATCTTGGCTTTACATTGGCTGGATGACCTCCCACCTTAGTTTGCCATGTCTGGTATCCATTCCTGAAAGATGGAGATGAACATAATGCCAACCCTATGGGGTTATTTTGAGTTTTATTTTTATTTTTATTTTTTTAAAGATTTTATTTATTCATTTGAGACGGAGAGATACAGAGAGAGAGAGCATGAGCAGGGGAGAGGCAGAGGGAGAGGGAGAAGCAGGCTCCCCACTGAGCCAGGAGCCAGATGTGGGGCTTGATCCCAGGACCCTGGGATCATGACCTGAGCCGAAGGCAGATGCTTAACCATCTGAGCCACCCAGGCGCCCCTTATTTTGAGTTTTAATGATGATAAGTGATAATGCTGATCACACGGGTAATGATACATATCATCTGTGCAGAATACCTCCTTGTTTAACAAAGTGTTAGCCATGATTCTTTGTGCTGGAGGCTTGTCCTATGCAATGCAGGATGTTCGGGAGCATCCTTACCCTCCACTCACTAGATGTCAGCAGAATCTACCCAGTGTGAACAAAATGTCTCCAGATATTGCCAAATGTCCCCTGGGGAAAAATCTTGAGAACCATTGTTTTATAATGTAATAAATTTTGTGGGGAGAAGTTGGAGCCTTTATGAAATTACATAGTCCCTGCAGGTCAGAAGCATACAATTCAAGGAGGAGAGATGTAGCTCATTTGAACTGAGATATGTCAGAGTTTGAAGTCAGGCTCTGAACATTGTCTGCTGTCTCTGATTGCCTCATTTCCTCATTTGTAAAATGTAGATAACCATTAGAACTAAGCAGATAGTTCAGATAGTTAGCAGCAAAATAAATGCATAAAAATTAATTTAATTTTCTTATTTTGCAGTTTCAGATTATAATACAAGACCCAAATCATAACAAAAGTATAAAACACCTAGAAATAAAATCAACAAAATAAAACACCCCAAATCAAGTGAGACACCATAATTACTAAGAGATATAAATTAGAAAACTAGTATGTAAGACTAGTAGACTCTTGATCATTCTTAATATAATAGCATTGTAAGACTCTTGATCATTCTTAATATAATAGCATTCACATATTTCCTATCAGAATCCAATGTGTTTTGTTACTAATTTAACAAAAGTGTTTTAAATTTCATCTGAAAAAAAGGCAAAAGTTTTTTAAAAAAGCAGACAACAGTTTTTTTAAATAAAATTACAATAAATAAAAGATTATGTATTGATGTGAAATTAGACTAAAAAGAAATCCAGCCCATTTACAAAGCAGACAAAAAATATGAATAGATTTCTAGAAAGTTATAAACCCATGAGGCAGAATAGAAAATCCAGAAACAATGAGTATACTTTTAATAAAATAGTCCAAAAATATTTCTTGAACCCATACTATCTTTCTGGCATTGGTCTAAATACTGGGGGTATATTAGTACATAAAACAGAATATGTCCTTGTTCTCTTAGTTTGCTTAGACAGAAAGACAATAAAAAAATCAACACATAGATTTATATTATAAGGTTTAATAGTGATAAGTGATTTTAAAGAAATAATAAAGAAGGATAAAAATGACAGAGTGATGGAGAAGTTCTAGTTTAGACAGAGTGGTCACTGGTCAAGTCTCCTCTTAATAGGTAACATTTGACAGATCTTAAAAAAGCACATGGGAAGGTCTGCACATATATGAAGGGAGAGAGCATGGAGGGCTCTCAGGCCAGAGCAGTGGAGCTTAAGTCAAAGGAACTAGGGACCATATATTGTAGGGATGCTGGTTTTATTCTAAGTGTGATGGAAATCCACAGGAAGAAGCAGGAGACATAAACAGTAACAGACAAAATGGCAGGAGTAAGATTAACTAGAAAACAATTTCAGTAGGGTAGTATGTTAGGCCATGATATTTGTGGTGAAGAAGGTGAGAAATAGTTGAACTTGGGATTTGAAGGGGAACATGAAGAATCATGATGGATTGCATGTTGGCTGTGAAGCAAAGGCGTGAATTAAGGATGCCTTCAAGCTTTTTGATCTAAGAAACTGGGCATGTAGAAATTGTATTCACTGAGATAGGGAAGAAGTAATTCGGGGAAGTTTCAGTAATCAAGAGTTTGATTATGGGCAAATTATGTTTGAGATGTCTATTGGACCCCAATGTGGGGAAATGTCCAACAGGCTGTTAGGCAGATGAGTCCGGAGTTCAAGGAAGTGGCAACAACTGGAGATAAAAAGTTGGAGATGGTTTTCTAGCCCCAGGCTGGATTAAGTCACGGAGAGTATGCCTGCAGAGGAAGAGGTGTGGAGACCCAAGGCACTGGGTGAACCAAGCATAGGGCAATTTGATATATTATGTCTATTTTTTCTATTGTTGCTGTAACAAATTACCACACAGTTGTGGTAATCAAAGTATTAAGCGGGGCCAGGTTCTTCTGAGAGGTTTTTTACAGAACCTCTATAAAGACAATCTGTTTCTTTGCCTTTTCCAGCTTCTGGTAGTTGGCTCAACTTCCACTCTCCATCTTGAAAGTTAGCAACATCTGGCTGTTCTTCACATGCTGCCATCCCTCTGATTCTTCCTCTTCTGTCTTCCACTTTTCAAGATCCTCTTGATTATCAAGAACCCATCCATGTGATCCAGGATAATCTCCCAATCTTAAAATCATCTGCAATCATCTAAGTTCATCTACAAACTTAACTCCTCTTTTCCATATGACTGAATATATTTACAGGTTCCAAGTATTAGGATGTGAACATCTTTGGGGGGCTGTTATTATCCTTCCTACAATATGTAATAGAGACAGCATGTTTAAAAAAATGAGAAAACAATGGTTTATTCAATTAAAGATGTAGATATAACTGACTAAAAAATATGAAAAAAGAATTAGAGTGAATTCCTCATCTCACATCATGTATTGATTTAATGATCAATGTATTAAAATTTCCTTGTAAAAATCAGAATCTTCTTAAGAACTAGAACAATCTATGGAAGAGCATACTGAGGAATTAAAAAAAAAGCATAAAGGAAAGTATTAAGTGACTTGTGGCACATCGGCATTGTATGAAGTACAATGTACAGCAAAACAAAGCAGAGGTAAAATTTAAAGACAAACAACACACAAACCTATAACATAAAAGCAGATTCCATAGTGTTATTTATAATATATAAAATTACTATATATTTTTTAAGTTTATTAGGATTTTTATTTCCTTATAAGCCAAGCAAAAGATGCAAGTCCTTTAAAAGTCTAGCCACCTTTTTTTAAAAGGTTTTATTTAAATTCCAGTTAGTTGGGGCACCCGGTGGCCCAGTCAGTTAAGCATACAACTCTCGGTTTCAGCTCAGGTCATGATCTCAGTGTCCTGAGGGTGAGCCCAGAGTGGAGATTCACACTCAGCATGGAACCTGCTTGAGATTCTCTCCCTCTCCCTCTGCCCCTCCCCACACTGGCAAGCATGGGTGCATATGCAAGTGATCTCTCTCTCTCTCTAAAATCAATCAATAAATAAAATCTTTAAATTCCAGTTAGTTAACATACGGTATAGTATTAGTTCAGGTGTAAGATATATTCAGTGCTTCCATACACCTGGTGTTCATCACAGCAAGTACACTCCTTAATCCCCATCACCTATTTTTTTTTTAAGATTTTATTTATTTATTTTGACAGAGGGAGAGAGACAACGAGAGAGGGAACACAATCAGGGGGAGTGGGAGAGGGAGAAGCAAGCTTCCCACTGAGCAGAGAGCCCGACGCAGGGCCCGATCCCAAGACCATGGGATCATGACCTGAGCTGAAGGCAGTTGCTTAGTGACTGAGCCACCAGGCACTCCCCCCCATCACCTATTTAACCCATCCTTTCATCCACCTGCCCTCTGGTAACCATCAGTTTGCTCTCTGCAGTTAAGAGTCTATTTCTTGGTTTGTCTCTCTTTTTCCCCCTTTGCTCATTTGTATTGTTTCTTAAATTCTACATATGAGTGAAATCATATGGTATTTGTCTTTCTTTGACTGACTTAGTTCCCTTAGCATAAGATGCTCTAGCTCCATCCATGTTATTGCAAATGGCAAGATTTCATTCTTTTGCGGTGCCTGGGTGTCTCAGTCAGTTAAGCTCAGGTCATGATCCCAGCATCCTGGGATCAAGCCCAGCATCAGGCTCCCTGCTCAAAAGGGAGCCTGCTTCTCCCTTTTCCTCTGCCCCTCCCCTCTACTCCTGTGGTCTCTCTCTCTCAAATAAATAAATAAAATCTTTTAAAAAAAGATTTAATTTTTTACGGCTAAGCAATATTCCACTGTGTGTGTTTTATTTCCTTATAAGCAAAGCAAATTATTTTATTTCCTTATAAGTAAAGGAATTCTTTATCTTCTTCTTATTCTTCCACTTCTTTATCCATTCATCAGTTGATGGACCCTTGAGCCCTTTCCATAGTTTGGCTATCATATATAATGCTGCTATAAACATCAGGGTGCATGTATCCCTTTGAATTAGTAATTTTGTATTTTGGGTAAATACCTAGTCGTTCAATTGATGGATTGTAGGGTAGTTCTATTTTTAACTTTTTGAGGACCCTCCATACTGTTTTCCACAGTAGCTGCACCAGTTTGTATTCCCAACAACAGTGCAAGAGCGTTCCCCTTTTTCCATATCCTCACCATACCTGTTGTTTACTGTGTTGTTGATTTTAGCCATTTTGACAGGTGTGGAAATGATTTTTAAAACTTATATACCAAAAGCAAAAATGATCAAAGAAGATAAATAGATAATTGGTAAAAATGTCCATGTGAAATATAATAAAATGGGCTGTTTAGTTTATCTGAAAGGGATGTTATAAAAATAAGTATTAAATGAATATATTTCTATCAAGTTTTGATTATAAAATTAGTATACGGAAAACATTTACTATATGCAATAAGTTAACCAATTTTTGTTAATTATTTTATGTAATCCCTTTATACAGAGGAGAAAACTGAGGGTTAGAAAGGTCTCTTGGTAGTCTTTAAACTGATATCCATAGGAACCTGAGGGTCTCCAAAATATTTAGAGAGACACATCTGCTCAATGAGAGTTTTTAGTTATGTTGGATTATCTGGATGACAATTATGCTTGCCTCCTGCCCTATCACTGACACATGTGATGATCTAAAGTGAAAATGTTGAACATGTAATATGCTTGATCTCACTTCTTTCTGGTTGGCTTGTTCAAATTTTAAAGTAAGAATATTTGGGGGTGCCTGGGTGGCTCAGTCTGTTAAGCATCGACTCTTGATTTCCGCTCAGGTTATGATCTCAGGGTCCTGGGATCAAGCCCCACATCCAGCTCTCTGCTCAGCAGGGAGTCTGCTTGTTCCTCTCCCTCTGCCCCTCCCCCCCACTTGTGCACATGCTCTCTTTCCCCTCTCTCTCAAATAAATAAAATATTTTAAAAAATTAAAGTAAGAATATTTGGTCTGCATAACATAGTTACTGGTTGAATTATTTTTACTATTTATACAGGTATAATTATGTTTTGCAGTGATAGTTTTCAATTTAAATAAATTCAAAATTAGTTTCTTAAATCATATAATAAATTGAGACATTGGTTTGCCTTTGTGAAAATGACATCGCACACTGACGTAATTTTTAAAAATACAGGTCAAATGTAGTCATGGCACATTGTACTTACGTAGAGTTCAGAGTCACAAATCTAGCTAGTGGGATATTAAATCTTTACAATATACAGAGACACTCAGGCAATATCAAGTGAAAGAAAGAACTTGCTAAACTTTTCTCATATTTTGGTCACATGTAATGAACAGATCGGATTTTTGTACAACTCATTAGTAAGTATAGAAGTAAATATGTAATAAAGAACAGTACATTTTAATTTGCCAGTATTTTACTTATGAGCAGGCTCTCAAACGTTTTGGCTCACCACAATATTGGATAAATTTAAGAACAATTTCATTGTTAAAATGAAAAAAAAAATGACAGTGATAAATGGATGCTTCAGATAATGGTGCATCACACTGGAAATCCAACAAATAAAAAATGACTAGTAGAGGACAAATTATAAAAGTGTATCTTTCTGCTAGTAAATCTAACAACCAAAAATTAGTTTCAAAAATTCAATACTATGTACTAAATCAAAGTAACATTGATAATTTAAATTTTATCCATTGTGCAGTTTTGTTTGTATTTAATTTGTTGATTATTTTGGTTTTATGGTTTTTGCAAGAGCCATAACCATAAAAGTTTATACCATGTTTTATGTCTGAACATAACTAAAGTAATATTACGATATAAATGTTTTTTTAAAAAACTTGTTCTTCAAAGGTATTTGAACATAATTCATAGTTAAGAAGCACTATACAAATACTTCAGTGGAGGTGTTTTCAATGATAATGGATAAATATCATGCCCTCACTTGCTTTTTAAAAAATAACATTGTCTAATTACAGAAAGATAAGAGCAATAAATTCATCATTTTTATTTCAAAGCTTTTCACCACCTACTCACACAAGATGGATTTTAACTAGAAATATAAAATATTTACACTCAAGATTCTTGTCAAGGAGAATAACCTCAGATTCACTCTGGAGTCTTAAAAACTCTACGGAGAGAAATAATATGAATGTAAAATTACCTTAAATATATACAATCCGTCCATTCATATAGATCAGTGCCTCTCAGTCCCAGCAGCATACTAAAGTCACCTAAGACACTTAAAACATACTGATGTCTGGGTCCCATCATGAGCTATTCTGTCTGATTTAATTAGTTTGATGTGAGACCTGATATTTTTAATAACTTCCCTTGTATGATTCTAATTAAAAACCGAAACTGAGAACCACTGAAATAGAAACTCTTAAGCAGTGCTTCTCATACCGTCTGCCTGTTGGTATCACAGAGGGTGCATTTACAATACCAACTCTGCTATAACAAATCCTAACATAATGAAACTTCTGAAGCTGAAGCCCCGCCCCCAGGCTCCTGGTTTAATGGCTCTGGGGTGGGGCACCAAGCATTGGTAGTGTTTCGAAGCTCCCACAGGTGATTCTAATGTGCAGTCAGGCTGAGAACCACTGATCTAAAACCTGAACACCTGGACCACATCATTTAGGCTCCTGTAAAATAAGAACACCTGGGAAAATTTGTCTACTCTATTTATTGTAAGGATGTTGTTCATTGTATTCCACAGTGAAAGAAGTTCTTTCTGGTGTCAGAAGTAAGGAGAGTTATGCAACTCCTAAAGACATGTCTTTGTTTTTATTGCATGGACACTGCATTGCTGCTAAAAAGCTTAGAGGCAAGGGGCACCTGGGTGGCTCAGTCAGTTAAGCAGCTGACCCTTGATTTTGGCTCAGTCAGTTAAGCAGCTGACCCTTGATTTTGGCTCAAGTCTGGGGTCCTGAAATTGAGCCCAGGGTCAGGCTCTGCACTCAGCGTGGAGTCTGCTTGAGATGCTTTCCCGCTGCCCCTCCCCCCCATAAATAAATAAAATCTTTAAAAAAATAAAAAGCTTAGAGGCAAGTTCATGGCCAATGCTTAGCAAATGTGGCACCTATTTTGTGGAGAAACTTCATGCATTTTTTTTCTTAAATATTTTATTTATTTGACAGAGAGAGAACGCACACAAGTGGGAAGGGGGTGGAAAGGAGAGGAAGCTGGAGAAGCAGGCTCCCCGCTGAGCAGGGAACCCTATGATGCTGGGCTCAATCCCAGGACCCTGGGATCATGACCTGAACTGAAGGCAGATGGTTAACCAGGTAAGCCACCCGGGCACCCCACTTCCTGCATTTTTATCTTCTATTTTCTATTCTCATTTTACCCTGTCCCCCAAATCCTCATTTGTTTTTCATTAATCACAAAGCTCCTTGTTTTGTTGCCTATTTTGACAAGTCGTCTTCAATTATTTCTGCAGCCATATAAGGTGGAAAAAATGAAGGAGAGAAGGAAAAGGGAGAGAGGAAGATAAATTCAAAGATCTCTAGAGCATATTCTCAGCTGTCTGCCGAATCAAAAACACATATATTGAATACAGGTTTTCATTACCTGGAGCGAACTCAGATTTCTCTGATTGGTTTCATACAAAAGTCTATTTTAAATACTGACATGTAAGGGGAAGAGCAAGATAGCAGAGGAGTAGGAGACCTAAATTTCCTCTGATCACAGAAATTCAGCTAGATAGGGATCAAACCATTCTGAACACCTACGAACTCAACAGGAGATCGAAGAAAATAATAGCAACAACTCTGAACAGAAAAGCGACCACTTTCTGGAAGGTAGGACCTGCGGAGAAGTGAATCCAAGGTGATATTCGGGAAGATAGACGGCGGGGGAGGGGGCTTCCATCAGCTGCTTCTGGCAAGTGATAAAGCAGCGGAGCACAAAATTGGAACTTTTAGAAGTCTGCTCCGCTGAGGGACGTCGCTCTGGTGGCTAAGCTGGGGGTGGAACCCGCGCGGGACAGTGTGGTCTCAGGACCCTCGGGGTCACAGAAAGACCGGGGGTGCCTGAGTGCGGCAGAGCTCCCAGGTATCGGAGCGGGGAAGCCGGCTGCAGAGACGGAGCCGAGGGGCAGGCTCTCAGCTCGGGGTTGCCATAAACCGTGATCCGTGGCACAGTCGGGCCACTGCTCCTCCAGCAGGGACCCAACAAGCGGCAGATCCGGGGAGGCTCCCCTTCCTCCACCGGGAGAAGTGGTGTGGGAGTGCACCGCAGGGATCTGCTGGGTTTGGAGACTCCACACGGGGTCGGGTGCCAGAGATAGAAACGCTCGGTCACAGGCTGGGTGAGCACGGAGTGCGGCCTGAGACTGGGGAGACGGGAGTGACTGACGGCTTTTCTCTGGGGGCACACTGAGGAGCGGGGCCCCGAGTTCTCAGCCCCTCTGGGGCTGAGATCAGGAGGCCACCATTTTCACTCTCATCCTCCAAAGCTGTACTGAAAGCTTGCGGGGAACAAAAGCTACCGAGAGCAAACCCGAGCGGATGACTTAGCCCGGACCTGGCAAGGGCGGGGCAATTCCACCTCCGGCAAAGACATTTGGGAACCACGGCAACAGGCCCCTCCCCCAGAAGATCGGCGAGAACAGCCAGCCAAGACCGAGTTTACCGATCAATGAGAATGGCAGAACTCCAGCACTAGGGGAATACAGCACATAAAACTCATGGCTTTTTTCCCATGATTCTTTAGTCTTTCAAAGTTAATTTTTTTTAACTTTCTTTTTCTTTCTTTTGTTTTTGAATTTTTCTTTTTCCCTTTTTCAACCACATCTTATCAATCCCTTTTCTAAAAAACATTTTTATTTTTCATTTTTAGAGTCATATTCTATCTCTTCATAGTAGTTAACCTTATTTTTGGTATATATATATATATAAGTTGTTCTCTATTTAAAATTTTGAGACACAGTTTCTTCTAACAGACCAAAATATACCCTAAATCTCTAGTGTATGGCTTTGTTCTAGTCTCCTGCCTGATCACATTCTCTCCCCGCCTTTTTTTTTTTTAAATCCTCTTCTTTCTTTTTTCAATCAAATTCTTATCTTATCAATTCCTTTTATAAAATCTCTTATAATTTTCATCTTTATATTCATATTCCATCCCTTCATCGTATTAACCCTTATTATTGTATATATAAGTTTTTCTTTCTTTAAAATTTTGGGAGGCACTTTCTTCTAACAGACCAAAATACACCCAAAATCTAGTGTGTGGCACTGATCTATGCACCAGCCTGATCATATTTGATCATATTCTGGTTTTTTGTTTGTTTGTTTGTTTGTTTTTATCTTTATCTTTTTTTTTTCTTTTTTCTTTCTTTCCCTTTTTCTTTTCCCCTGGTTTCAGGTCTCTTCTGATTTGTTTAGTGTATATTTTTCTGGGGTCGTTGTTACCCTGTTAGCATTTTCTTCTCTCATTCATCTATTCTCCTCTGGACAAAATGTCAAGATGGAAAAAATCACCTCAAATAAAAGAACAAGAGGCAGTACAACTGCCAGGGACCTAATCAATACGGACATTAGTAAGATGTTGGAACTAGAGTTCAGAATGATGATTTTAAAGAGACTAGCTGGGCTTGAAAAAAGCATGGAAGATATTAGAGAAACCCTTTCTGGAGAAATAAGAACTAAAATCTAACCAAGTCGAGATTAAAAAGGCTATTAATGAGGTGCAATAAAAAATGGAGGCTCTAACTACTAGGATAAATGAGGCAGAAGAAAGAATCAGTGAGATAGAAGACCAAATGATGGAAAATAAAGAAGCTGAGAAAAAGAGAGATAAACAACTACTGGATCACAAGGGCAGAATTCGAGAGATAAACGATACCATAAGACGAAACGATATTAGAATAATTGGGATCTCAGAAGAAGAAGAAAGAGAGAGAGGGGCAGAAGGTATATTGGAGCAAATTATAGCAGAAAACTTCCCTAATTTGGGGAAGGAAACAGGCATCAAAATCCAGGAGCACAGAGAACCCCCCTCAAAATCAATAAAAATAGGTCAACACCCTGACTTCTACTAGTAAAACTTACGAGTCTCAGAGACAAAGAGAAAATCCTGAAAGCAGCTCGGGAGAAGAGATATGTAACCTACAATGGTAGAAACATTAGATTGGCAACAGACCTATCCACAGAGACCTGGCAGGCCAGAAAGGACTGGCATGATATCTTCAGAGCACTAAATGAGAAAAATATGCAGCCAAGAATACTATATCCAGCTAGGCTGTCATTGAAAATAGGAGAGATAAAAAGCTTCCAGGACAAACAAAAACTAAAGGAATTTGCAAACACAAAACCAGCCCTACAAGAAATATTGAAAGGGGTCCTCTAAGCAAAGAGAGAGCCTAAAAGCAACATAGACCAGAAAGGGACACAGACAATATACAGTAACAGTCACCTTACAGGAAATACAATGGCACTAAATTCCTATCTTTCAATAGTTACCCTGAATGTAAATGGGCTAAATGCCCCAATCAAAAGACATAGGGTATCAGATTGGATAAAAAAATAAGACCCATCAATATGCTGTCTGCAAGAGATCATTTTAGACCCAAAGACACCCCCAGATTGAAAGTGAGGGGTTGGAAAACCATTTACCATGCTAATGGACACCAAAAGAAAGCTGGGGTGGCAATCCTTATATCAGACAAATTAGACTTTAAACCAAAGACTGTAATAAGAGATGAGGAAGGACACTATATCCTACTTCAAGGGTCTATCCAACAAGAAGATCTAACAATTGTAAATATCTATGCCCCTAACATAGGAGTGGCCAATTATATAAAGCAATTAATAACAAAAGCAAAGAAACACATCGACAACAATACAATAATAGTGGGGGACTTTAACACCCCCCTCACTGAAATGGACAGATCATCTAAGCAAAAGATCAGCAAGGAAATAAAGACTTTAAATGACACACTGGACCAAATGGACTTCACAGACATATTCAGAACATTCCATCCCAAAGCAACAGAATACACATTCTTCTCTAGTGCCCGTGGAACATTCTCCAGAATAGATCACATCCTAGGTCACAAATCAGGTCTCAACCGGTACCAAAAGATTGGGATCATTCCCTGCCTATTTTCAGACCACAATGCTTTGATACTAGAACTCAATCACAAGAGGAAAGTCAAAATGAACTCAAATACATGGAGGCTAAAGAGCAACCTACTAAGGAATGAATGGGTCCACCAGGAAATTAAAGAAGAATTAAAAAAATTCATGGAAATAAATGAAAATGAAAACACAACTGTTCAAAATCTTTGGGATGCAGCAAAAGCGTCCTAAGAGGAAAGTATATAGCAATACAAGCCTTTCTCAAGAAACAACAAAGGTCTCAAATACACAACCTAACCCTACACCTAAAGGAGCTGGACAGAAGACCGCAAATAAAGCCTATACCCAGCAGGAGAGAGAAATAATAAAGAGCAGGACAGAAATCAATGAAATAGAAACCAAAAGAACAGTACAACAGATCAACAAAACTAGGAGCTGGTTCCTTGAAAGAATTAACAAGATTGATAAACCCCTGGCCAGACTTATCAAAAAGAAAAGAGAAAGGACCCAAATCAACAAAATCATGAATGAAAGAGGAGAGATCACAACCAACACCAAAGAAATACAAACCATTATAAGAACATATTATGAGCAACTCTTTGCCAGCAAATTAGATAACCTGGAAGAAATGGATGCATTCCTAGAGATGTATCAACTACAAACTGAACCAGGAAGAAACAGAAAACCTGAACAGACCTATAACCACTAAGGAAATTGAAACAGTCATCAAAAATCTCCCAACAAACAAAAGCCCAGGGCCAGATGGCTTCCCAGGGGAATTCTAGCAAACATTTAAATAAGAATTAATACCTATTCTTCTGAAACTGTTCCAAAAAATAGAAATGGAAGGAAAACTATGATACTTTATGTGGAAAACCCAAAAGACTCCACCCCAAAACTGCTAGAACTCATACAGGAATTCAGTAAAGTGGCAAGATATAAAATCAATGCACAGAAATCAGTGGCATTCCTATACACCAACAACAAGACAGAAGAAAGAGAAATTAAGGAGTCGATCCCATTTACAATTGCACCTAAAACCATAAGATACCTAGGAATAAATCTAACCAAAGAGGCAAAGAATCTGTACTCAGAAAACTATAAAATACTCATGAAGGAAATTGAGGAAGACACAAAGAAATGGAAAAATGTTCCATGCTCATGGATTGGAAAAACAAATACTGTGAAAATGTCAATGCTACCTAGAGCAATCTACACATCTAAGGCAATCCCTATCAAAATACCACCAACTTTTTTCAAAGAAATGGGACAAATAATCCTAAAATTTGTATGGAACTAGAAAAGACCTGAGTAGCCAGAGGAATGTTGAAAAAGAAAAGCAAAGCTGGTGGCATCACAATTCCAGACTTTAAGCTCTATTACAAAGCTGTCATCATCAAGACAGTATGGTACTGGCACAAAAACAGACACATAAATCAGTGGAACAGAATAGAGAGCCCAGAAATGGAACCTCAACTCTAGGGTCAACTAATCTTCAACAAAGCAGGAAAGAATGTCCAATGGAAAAAAGACAGTCTCTTCAACAAATTGTATTGGGAAAATTGGACAGCCATATGCAGAAGAATGAAGATGGACCATTTCCTTACACCACACACAAAAGTAGACTCAAAATTGTTGAAAGACCTAAATCTGAGACAAGGAGTCCATCAAAATCCTAAAGGAGAACACAGGCAGCAACCTCTTTGACCTCAGCCGCAACAACTTCTTCCTAGAAACATTGCCAAAGGCAAGGGAAGCAAGGGCAAAAATGAACTCTTGGGACTTCATCAAGATAAAAAGCTTTTGAACAGCAAAGGAAACAGTCAACAAAACCAAAAGGCAACCGACAGAATGGGAGAAGATATTTGCAAATGACATATCAGATAAAAGGCTAGTATCCAAGATCTATAAAGAACTTATCAAATTCAACACCCAAGGAACAAATGATCCAATCAAGAAATAGGCAGAAGACATGAACAGACATTTTTCCAAAGAAGACATCCAAATGGCCAACAGACACATGAAAAAGTGCTCAACATCACTCAGCATCAGGGAAATCCAAATCAAAACCTCAGTGAGATACCACCTCACACCAGTCAGAATGGCTCAAATTAACAAGTCAGGAAACGACAGATGTTGGCAGGGATGCAGAGAAAGGGGAACCCTCCTACACTGTTGGTGGGAATGCAAGCTGGTGCAGCCACTCTGGAAAACAGTATGGAGGTTCCTCAAAAAGTTGAAAATAGAGCTACCATACAATCCAGCAGCTGCACTACTGGGTATTTACCCCAAAGGTACAAATGTAGGGATCTTAGGAGTACGTGCACCCTGATGTTTATAGCAGCAATGTCCACAATAGCCAAACTGTGGAAAGAGCCAAGATGTCCATCAACAGATGAATGGATAAAGAAGTGGTATATATATACAATGTAATATTATGCAGCCATCAAAAGGAATGTAATCTTGACATTTGCAATGACGTGGATGGAACTGGAGGGTATTATGCTGAGCGAAATAAGTCAGTCAGAGAAGGACATGTATCATGTGACCTCACTGATATGAGGAATTCTTTTTTTTTTTTAAAGATTTTATTTATTTCTTCATGAGAGACAGAGAGAGAGAGAGAGAGGCAGAGGGAGAAGCAGACTCCCAAGGAGCAGGGAGCCCAATGTGGGACTCGATCCCAGGACCCTGAGATCATGACCTGAGCCGAAGGCAGACGCTTAACCATCTGAGCCACCCAGGCGCCCCTGATATGAGGAATTCTTAATCTCAGGAAACAAACTGAGGGTTGCTGGAGTGGTGGGGGTTGGGAGGGATGGGGTGGCTGGGTGACAGACATTGGGGAGGATATGTGCTATGGTGAGCACTGTGAATTGTGCAAGACTGTTGAATCACAGACCTGTACCTCTGAAACATATAATACATTATATGTTAAAAAAAAAAAGAAGATAGCAGGAAGGGTAGAATGAAGGGGGGAAAATTGGAGGGAGAGACGAACCATGAGAGACTATGGACTCTGAGAAACAAACTGAGGGTTCTAGAGGGCAGGGGGTGGGGGGATGGGTTAGCCTGGTGATGGGTATTAAAGAGGGCACGTTCTGCATGGAGCACTGGGTGTTATGCACAAACAATGAATCATGGAACACTACATCAAAAACTAATGATGTAATGTATGGTGATTAACATAACATAATAAATAAAAATACTGACATGTAAGCTGGAAGACAGTTGAAATTTGAGGTAGTAATGCAAGATAGTAGGATAAATTTGACTGACTAGATCGTGGTATTAAACCTAGTTCAATTGGTTTGTAGATTACTCCCAAATGCATTCCTGGAATAGGAAACAATTTTTTTTTTTTAAATGAGGTGTTTAAATTGGTATGTAGTATATTTCATTACAAAAATGCAGTCTTTAACTCTGGAGAGAAGTATTCAAACTGTGAATTTATATGGGAAGATATAATTAAATATTGATCCTTAAGTTAAAGGATAACCTACATAAATGAAACACTGTATTAATTAATTAATTCATTATTCATTCAAACAATATTTCTTTTTTCTTTTTTTATTATTATGTTAATCATCATACATTACATCATTAGTTTTTGATGTAGTGTTCCATGATTCATTGTTTGCGTATAACACCCAGTGCTCCATGCAGAACGTGCCCTCTTAATACCCATCACCAGGCTAACCCATCCTCCCACCCTCTCCCCTCTAGAACCCTCAGTTTGTTTTTCAGAGTCCATCATCTCTCATGGTTCATCTCCCCCTCTGATTCCCCCCCTTCATTCTTCCCCTCCTGCTACCTTCTTTTTTTTTTTAACATATAATGTATTATATGTTTCAGAGGTACAGATCTGTGATTCAACAGTCTTGCACAATTCACAGCGCTCACCATAGCACATACCCTCCCCAATGTCTATCACCCAGCCACCCCATCCCTCCCACCCCCACCACTCCAGCAACCCTCAGTTTGTTTCCTGAGATTAAGAATTCCTCATATCAGTGAGGTCATATGATACATCAAACAGCATTTCTTGAGCAGACTACTACTGCCTTACTCTGAGTCAGGCTCTCTGCTATGTACTGGGAATCTAATGGTAAAGTAGACACCGTCTCTGTTCTCATAGAATCTACACTCTAGGTGGGAACAGACTTACATGAACATAAGTAGAAATGTATATTTATTTAGAATTAGTGAAAAATGCATAGTACTATGAAAGACTAAACTAATGGCAGTGCTGGGGATGGAATTGGAGTCTGATATGATCTAATTCAGAACAAATTTCTCTTGTGACTAAATTTGGATCCAAACCTGAGGGAGAATGAATGATTATTAGATGGACAGTGTGAACAGGTCAGGGGAATTGGGAAGGTGGTTTAGGTAGAGAGAATAACATTATATCCAAGTCAGTAATAGCATAGGAATCTCTCTCTCTCTCTGTGTATTCATGCATTTACTTCATATAGCTTCAAATCAATCTAATAGACATTTAGCTAAAACTTTTTCAACTCATTTGTACTTGTTAAAACTTGCACTGGCCACTGAATGGGACAAGACATCATCTTTCAAAATAGACACACAGTAAGTTGGGAGAATGTCTGAACATTTTCAGGTGTGCAACTCCTGAAAAGGGAGAAAAGTGAGGCAAGATGAGGATGTTTTGAGTGTCCTAATTTTTCCATGCTGATGTTACACTTCCTCTCCTATTCACTGGAAGCTGATGCTGCAGGTAAAACTCGGACACATTTTTACAGGGAGAAGTCAAAAGTCCCTCAACTTAAATTAGATTCTTTAAGACCTCAGAACAAGTCCCTGGAGGACAGGACAATAGAGTAAGTCAGCAGTCTGTATTGTCAGATTCCTCTCCCTGATTGTGATCTGATCATAATTTGTGGACAGGATGGAGGTTATAGATTCTTACATATGTGTACAGTCCAGACTGTTCCTGTGAGCTGCAAAATATCTAATTCTCTACATTCTTTACTGGGATGGCTCACAGGCAGCTCAGACTCCACATCTGAAATGTAACTCTTGATCTACCTCTGAAGGGTCACTCATCCTTCAAGGGCCTCTTATCTCAGTACAATGCTGTTCCTGCCAATGAAGACAATCACCCTTGACTTGGTTTCCACCTCCAGTCCATCACCCACCCTCTCCAGTTATACCTCCCTGCACAGTGCAAATCCATCCACTCCTTTGCATCACCTATACTCTGACCACCTCCCTCATCTCCCGTTTGGACAATTGCAATAATCTTCTAATTGGTTTCTTTATGTTCTATTTTGTGCCTTTCCAATCCTTTCCCCCCAAATATCGATATATTGTTTTTTGGGGGGTTTTCTAGTTTTTTTTTTTTAAGATTGTATTTATTTATTTGACAGAAGGAGACACAGCAGGGAGAGTGGGAGAGGGAGAAGCAGGCTTCCCGCTGAGCAGGGAGCCCGATGTGGGGCTTGATCCCAGAAGCCTGGGATCATGACCTGAGCTCAAGGCAGACGCTTAACCACTAGAGGCACCCAGGTGCCCCTTAGTATTTTGTTTGTTTGTTTGTTTTTGTTTTTGAGAGAAAGAGAGAGAGCATGAGTGGGGAAGGGTAGAGGGAGAAGGAGAGAGAGAATTCTAAGCAGGCTCCATGCTCAGCCCCATGTGGTGCTCGATCTCACAACCCTGAGATCAGGACCTGAGCCAAAATTAAGAGTAGGAGGCTTAACCACCTGAGACAGCCAGGCGCCCCTTGTTCTTGTTTTTAACACCGACTTAATCATGCCAGTTCTGTGCTTAAAATCTTTAATGGGCTTTGCATTGATCTCAAGAGAAGATTATTAAATGGTTCCCAAGGGCCCAGACATCTGGACTTTTCTGCACTTGCAGCTTATCTGTCCTCACTGCAGCTCCCACATCCTTTGTGTTCAAGGCCTTCCATCTGTGTTAGCCCCAAGTTCTCTGACCTCAGTGCATTCACCCACCATCTCCCATGCTTAGGAGGCTCCTTATCTCACTCTTTACCTGACGATCTAATACTCAAGCTTCAGGTTATAGGTTAAATGCTATTTTGTCAGAGAGCCTTTCCATTACCTCATAATTAAAATTAAAGTCTCATCTGTTCATCCTCTCAATATACCTTATTTTTTCTATACTCTGTGTTTTTTTATCCACAGCCATATCTCAATGTATAATTACATATATTTTTTAATCTCTTGTTTATTATTTACTACTCTCACTAAAACATAAGGTCGTGAAGGCATGGGATAGAGTTATGGTCAGAAGATAAGTTTTCAGTTGAGCGGGAGCTAGTCCAAGGATTGGTCTTTTGCACCATGATAAGGGATTTGGATTTTATCTTGGAGGAAGTGGAGAACAATTGAAAGAATTTAAGCAAGGTGGTGGCATGTTCAGAATTTGATTTGGAAAGCTCTGTGTGGTCCACAGTGGAGTACGGATGAGATAGGAGTAAGACCAGAGGCAAGGAGATTATATAAGACATCCCTGAATTGATTCAGATGAGAGAGGTTGAAGGTGAAACTAAGGCATAGCAATGTTATAACAAGAAATATTTTTTTAAAGATTTTTATTTATTTATTTATTTATTTTTTATTTATTTATTTATTTTAGAGAGAGAGGGAAAGGAGAGAGAGAGAGAGCGCGCAATCAGGGGGAGGGGCAGACAGAGAGAGAATCTGAAGCAGACTTTGAGCTGAGCGTGGAGCCTGACACAGGACTTGATCTCACCACCACCAGATAATGACCTGAGCCGAAACTGAGTTGGATGCTTAACTGCCTGAGCCACTCAGGCATCTCCAACAAGAAATACTTTTAATAAATTAGAATATGGTGTCAATCAATGGTTGGGTTTCCTGCAAAGTGATCTCTGAGGTGGAGGTTAGGGTGCATTATTCTTTCTATGGAGTGCTCTTGGGATCAACACCTGAGGGAAGGAAGGGAAAGAAGAGTATTGGTATAAGAAGTCAAGTTGTGATGCAGAACCAGTTGATGGCTAAGGCATCAAACCAAGACTGAAACAAGTCCCTCACCAAAGCAAATGCTCTTTACTGCCTCGATTAGAAGATGGTGGTTTCTTTCAGCCTCTATGGAAAAGCCAGGGAGGCAAGGGTATAAAAGTGTTATCTGAAGATAGTAGGTAAGAATGCCATGTTGGAGCAGTGGAAAATACAAGTGGATTACAATGAAAGGAGGGAATTTTCAGTGGAATAAGAGCCCCTGAGGACGTGGAAGGGGTTAAGAGTCACAGAAAGTTGGAAAGCAAAACAATATCTCCTTTTTAAATTTAAAGCAAGAAAGTAAAGCCAGTGTTGAGAATTGGCTTTGGCTGTGAGGGGCCAAAAACAAAAGCTCCTACATTATTTATGTTTCTCAGACTATTCTTATAATCAGGATGTACCTCCATTTTCTAAGTAAACATATGCCCTCACTTGTGTTTATTTGTAAAGCAGACCAAATATTCTATCTGATAAAAAGTCAAACAATTGGAAAAGAACAATAAGTTGGAAACTTTCAGGACAAAATGAAGATGGGATTTAAAGTGAGATAGAACGAGGAAGAGGAAATAGAACACAGAAGAGGAGGTGGAAGGGACAAGTCAGAGTAATGTTGGCAAATCCCTTCAGGGTGAGAATGGTGTGTCTCAGTAACCCAGAACAAAGGCAGAGAAAACCCTGCCTTCTGAGCTGGTGTTAGGAAACTATGAACTACACACAGGTCATCCATTTCCTCAATGATTCACATTCCTTAAAGAGGGAGTTCTCACTTGGTCTAGAATGGTACTAATACAGCAGCAACAACAAAGATAGATGATCGATAGATAATGGATAGATAGACCACCCATCTTAAAAACTCAATGGTTTCCATATTTCCTAATTCAATTAATGGGCTCTTTAAATATGGATGGTATTGGACCTTCCATTGGCTCTTGGCCTGTGGTTGACTAAGATGGTGGACGTGTTGCAAACTGCAATGTCTCCCAGCTGGAATATGCTTGGTGTGCTCGTTTTTGAATACTTTTCATCCATGAAATGGATTCCTTGCAATAGAATGTGAAAGAAAAAGGGGAAAGGTCCACGCTTCCCACATTAAGCACCTGTGGTCTCGGGGCAGTGGCAGGGAAGTGGCAGTCAAGGATGACAACTTGATTCTTGAACTTTGAAATAGCCTCAATTGAAGTTTGCTTCCTTTGAAAACTATTTGTAAAACTACTGAAAGGGGGTGCCTGGGTGGCTCAGTTGTTAAGTATCTGCCTTTGGCTCAGGTCATGATCCCAGGGTCCTGGGATCAAGCCCCTACATTGAGCCCCGCATCGGGCTCCCTGCTCTGCGGGGAGCCTGCTTCTCCCTCTCCCACTCCCCCTGCTTGTGTTCCCTCTCTCGCTGTGTCTCTCTCTGTCAAATAAATAAATAAAATCTTAAAAAAAATAAATAAAACTACTGAAAGGTAGTATTAATTTCAGGCTCAGTCCCATTCATATGAAATGGCTTGAAAAAGCATCTCTCCCTCCCCCTTTTGAATCAGACTAGTCAGGGGCATTAAGCATGGTAATATAGAGACTGGATTTATTTCTAGGTCATTACCACATAGCCAGCCTAGCCAAGCACCCTGAAGACCTCACATTCTGCATCTGGCAAACGAGAGACTTAAGCCTAATAACTTTGGTGAAAATACTTTCTCTCTCTAAAAAGTTTTCTATTATCTGAATTTAAGTAATTGCATAGCTAGTCCAAAGAGTCACTATTAATTGTTCCATAAAAATGGAGTATGCATTTATAGCTTGATAAATGTGATATATTTAAAGCTGCCATTGAGCAAACAGCTAATGGAAGTTTATATACGAGACATTTTTTCCCTGGAGACAAAGTGTTACTTAACAAATAATATAATAATTACCAGTAAATTCAATTATAAGAACCGCTTCTCTTTGTTCTTTTCTGGATCTTAAGAATAAACTGAAATCTGAATTTTTTTCTTAGGACTCCTCCTTTTATAAAGCATTGGTGGTTTTAGTAGATGTCTTAAAACTAATACCTAAACATTTCTCCATATCCAGAAGTCTTTATTAAAACCAGAATTGACTAACCATATTAAAGGGAAGTGACTTAGATTAGAAGAAAGTACTAGATCATCCAAAGTGCAAAGTGTTTCTCAATTGCTCTCCAAAGAACTAGTAAGGTTTTGGTGCTGTCTCCAGTCATGACTTAATATATATATTTATGCTTTTTTATCAGAGTGGTTTTTCAACAGGAAGTTTTCAACTCTGTAATTAGCAATCCACAATGGGAGCTCTGACTCTTAATTACAACACTGCTAAGACAATAATAGTAAGAGGAATACCAAAGTATTTCTTGACACACCTCTGGCTACCTTCTTATTGGCTGGGAAACAATTATATATGACATACAGAAATGAATGTCTGTGTACAAAGGCAGCATGCATTTACAACAGGTACTTCTAGTCAGGCCAAGTTCACTCACTGTTGCTGATTTCAACTACAACATAATGGGCAGTAACTGTGGAGAACCTCATCAGAGATTGCTGTAGACTCAGAGAGGCCTCCTCCAGGTTCAGGATTTCGAGCAGCTTCTACCATTCCAGATTGGCTCTGTCTTCAAAGGAGAGGAGATGGCATTTTATCCCCTGCAGATTGCTGGTCTGGTTCTTGGATTCCTTGGCATGGTCGGAACTCTTGCCACAACCCTTCTGCCTCAGTGGAGGGTATCAGCTTTTATTGGCAGCAACATTATTGTTTTTGAAAGGCTCTGGGAAGGGCTCTGGATGAACTGCATTCGACAAGGCAAGGTCCGGTTGCAGTGCAAGTTCTATGGTTCTTTGCTGGCTCTCCCACCTGCCCTAGAAGCAGCCCGGGCCCTCATGTGTGTGGCGGTTGCTCTCTCCTTCATTGCTCTGCTCATTGGCATCTGTGGCATGAAGCAGATCCAGTGCACGGGCTCTAACGAGAAGGCCAAAGCGTACCTTCTGGGGACTTCCGGGGTCCTCTTCATCCTGACCGGCATCTTCGTTCTGATTCCTGTGTGCTGGACAGCCAACATCATCATCAGGGATTTTTACAGCCCAGCCATCCACGTGGGTCAGAAACGAGAGCTGGGAGCAGCTCTTTTCTTCGGCTGGGCAAGCACTGCCATCCTCTTCATTGGAGGGGGTCTGCTCTGTGGGTTCTGCTGTTGCAACAGAAAGAAGCAAAGGCACAGATATCCAGCCCCTGGGTATTGTGTGCCACACACAGAGAAGCGGAGGAATGTGACGATGCTTAGTAAGACTTCCACCAGTTATGTCTAATACCTGCTTTTGGCTCAAACTATGGATTACAGTCAAAGTGTTTTATAGAGTCCTGCCAGGCAGTGTAAGTACGTCAGGCTAGAGAACTTGCTTTATGGCTGCATTTAAATGGAGATGAAAGTATAAAGGATATATACATTGTACTTTGTCACTTGTGGTAGGAATAGAAATGACTTGCTTTGGACATTCTGACCTCATGTGTATTAAATGCATTTACTATTATTAGACACAAATAATCCCCATTCCAATTTGTGTAGTCGAAAATCAAGTATATCCGCATCCTTAGTATAATAACTACTGTTTTTTGACAATTATATATCACCTGCTAGAAAATGCAAATTTTATTGCAATTGATAATACACAGCAATAAAACATTCTAAAACATAACCTTAGTTATTTTTCCTCCAAATTATTTATTGTACTAAAACGGTAACAAGTGGGGCGCCTGGGTGGCTCAGTCGTTAAGCGCCTGCCTTCGGCTCAGGTCATGATCCCAGCGTCCTGGGATCGAGCCCCGCATCGGGCTCCCTGCTCGGCGGCGAGCCTGCTTCTCCCTCTTCCACTCCCTCTGCTTGTGTTCCCTCTCTCGCTGTGTCTCTCTCTGTCAAATAAATAAATAAAATCTTTAAAAAAAAATAAAAAATAAAAAAAACGGTAACAAGTGAGATACAGACTTTTCTTTTTTAAGCAATTATTCTGAAAAATAATAGATCTCAAATAAGGATTTTTAATTGAATTTATCAAAATATAGAACTGCCCATCTAATGAAAAGAATTGGTATTCCTTTTGGAAACTCAATGCACTGGCAATTAGAAACTTTTAGGGAGGGGCGCCTGGGTGGCTCAGTCGTTAAGCGTCTGCCTTCGGCTCAGGTCATGATCCCAGGGTCCTGGGATCGAGCCCCGCATCGGGCTCCCTGCTCAGCGGGAAGCCTGCTTCTCCCTCTCCCACTCCCCCTGCTTGTGTTCCCTCTCTCGCTGTGTCTCTCTGTCAAATAAATAAATAAAATCTTTAAAAAAAAAAAAAAAGAAACTTTTAGGGAAAAAAAAAAGGGCTCTGATTTCTCTTAGGAAATTTATGAAGATGATTTTAAAGCACCTAATTTATACAGTTAAACTTGCCTGGAATTATATATTCAAAGGAAAATAATTGATAAATGAAAAGTAATGTGTTTCATAACTTATGATTTGCACTTACAAGATATTTGTCTTGATAAGGTACATCAATACCTTATATACACACTCAACTTTCATCAAGAGGAAATACAGTTCTAATTAGGAAATTCAGGTTTGGGTGTTGAAGGAAGTGGTTTCTGTTCCTTGTTTTATTCTTTAGTCATTGTTCAGGTCTACACACGCAAAGTAAAATGAAAAATTAAAGTAATGATTCAGGCAATTAGTCAGGCTAAAATAAGTACCTCCATCTTATTCTGTAATAAATAAATAGGTATGGCTAAGGCATCTTGTTTTGTTTGAATTGTGTGTATTATCTTCTCAATTCTTCACTTCCCATGCATTTAACATGCCATATTTAATGTGCCAATATCAGGGTTAAAAGTGTGTGTTTGGGGGGCGGGGGAGGATGAGTATATGAGTGTTTGCGGGGCAAAAGCACTCCTATGGGTTGCTTCTCAATATCTCCAATAGCTTATGAACCAGTCAATGTTTATATATCCAGTTCTAACTCTTCAAATTTTGTGTTATTTTATAATAAAACTGTATGTAATTTACAGTACATATTTGCAATGAACAGATTAAATTTGTTCACCAAATATTTATTGCATGTCCATCCTTACTATAATAAAATAGTTACATGTTTTTAATTATGTTGAAATATTTCACTGTGGGGTCAATTTCAGAATGAATTTCTATTCTCAAAAGACCATCTAATAACTCTGAAACATTAAATCAGAGATAACTGAAGGCCAGCTGTTAAGGTCACACCCTCACTCCATTCTACAAACCACCAGCAAGACGTCAGTAAGTCAAACCCTTGGTAACATAAAACTGTATTTAAAAAAATTGTAATATGTAATGATAAAGGCCACATAAATGTAAATATCTTCAAATATTATCAATAAAAATTAAAAAAACAATGACTTAGATTTTTTTCTAAGATTGTTTTCTCTTTCAGACTTCATTCAGTAGAACCTAAATTTTGGGTGTATTGAAAAGGAGTCATTTATCATATATACAGACAAATAAGCATGAAATCAAGACATTCAAGATGTAGGCAAATGGAATCATTCGTCTTACCTTTTGCCACTCTAGAAGTAACTAGCCTCACATGATAGGTTCCAGAGACTAAATGAGGCATGTTATCCTGCTAGCAAAAGGATCAAAGAGTAAAAAGGTATAATGGGGGTAGAATCACAAAATTACTGGACATAACATTACTCACTGAATTTGGGCAAAATTTCAGGAACTAAGAATTCTTTTGTTTTTTCTTTCATTAATCAAAGTGTACTTTTGGAAGAATGATTTTTTTTTTAATTTTTTTATTTTTTTATTTTTTTTAATTTTTTATTGTTATGTTAATCACCATACATTACATCATTAGTTTTTGATGTAGTGTTCCATGATTCATTGTTTGTGCATAACACCCAGTGCTCCATGCAGAACGTGCCATCTTTAATACCCATCACCAGGCTAACCCATCCTCCCACCCGCCTCCACTCTAGAACCCTCAGTTTGTTTTTCAGAGTCCATAGTCTCTCATGGTTCATCTCCCGCTCCGATTTCCCCCTCCTGCTATCTTCTTTTTTTTTTTTCTTAACATATATTGCATTATTTGTTTCAGAGGTACAGATCTGTGATTCAACAGTCTTGCACAATTCACAGCACTCACCATAGTACATACTCTCCCCAATGTCAATCACTCAGCCACCCATCCCTCGCACCCCCCACCACTCCAGCAACCCTCAGTTTGTTTCCTGAGATTAAGAATTCCTCATATCAGTGAGGTCATATGATACATGTCTTTCTCTGATTGACTTATTTTGCTCAGCATAACACCCTCCAGTTCCATCCATATTGTTGCAAATGGCAAGATCTCATTTCTTTTGATGGCTGCATAATATTCCATTGTATATATATACCACCTCTTCTTTATCCATTCATCTGTCGATGGACATCTTGGCTCTTTCCACAGTTTGGCTATTGTGGACATTGCTGCTATAAACATTGGGGTGCACGTACCCTTTCGGATCCCTACATTTGTATCTTTGGGGTAAATACCCAGTAGTGCAATTGCTGGGTCATAGGGTAGCTTTATTTTCAACTTTTTGAGGAACCTCCATACTGTTTTCCAGAGTGGCTGCACCAGCTTGCATTCCCACCAACAGTGTAGGAGGGTTCCCCTTTCTCTGCATCCCCGCCAACATCTGTCGTTTCCTGACTTGTTAATTTGAGCCATTCTGACTGGTGTGAGGTGGTATCTCATTGAGGTTTTGATTTGGATTTCCCTGATGCTGAACGATTTTGAGCACTTTTTCGTGTGTCTGTTGGCCATTTGGATGTCTTCTTTGGAAAAATGTCTGTTCACGTCTTCTGCCCATTTCTTGGTTGGATTATTTGTTCTTTGGGTGTTGAGTTTGATAAGTTCTTTATAGATTTTGGATACTAGCCCTTTATCTGATACGTTATTTGCAAATATCTTCTCCCATTCCGTTGGTTGCCTTTTGGTTTTGTTGACTGTTTCTTTGCTGTGCAAAAGCTTTTTATCTTTTTTTTTTTTTAAAGATTTTATTTATTTGACAGAGAGAGACATAGCGAGAGAGGGAACATGAGCAGGGGGAGTGGGAGAGGGAGAAGCAGGCTGCCCACGGGGCAGGGAGCCCGATGTGGGGCTCGATCCCAGGACCCTGGGATCATGACCTGAGCTGAAGGCAGACGCTTAATGACTGAGCCACCCAGGCGCCCCCAAAAGCTTTTTATCTTGATGAAGTCCCAATACTTCATTTTTGCCCTTGCTTCCCTTGCCTTTGGCGATGTTTCTAGGAAGAAGTTGCTGTGGCTGAGGTCAAAGAGGTTGCTGCCTGTGTTCTCCTTTAGGATTTTGATGGACTCCTGTCTCACATTTAGGTCTTTCAACCATTTTGAGTCTATTTTTGTGTGTGGTGTAAGGAAATGGTCCAGTTTCATTCTTCTGCATATGGCTGTCCAATTTTCCCAATACATTTTGTTGAAGAGACTGTCTTTTGTCCACTGGACATTCTTTCCTGCTTTGTCAAAGATTAGTTGACCATAGAGTTGAGGTTCCATTTCTGGGCTCTCAATTCTGTTCCATTGATTTATGTGTCTGTTTTTGTGCCAGTACCATACTGTCTTGATGATGACAGCTTTGTAATAGAGCTTGAAGTCTGGAATTGTGATGCCGCCAGCTTTGCTTTTCTTTTTCAACATTCCTCTGGCTATTCGGGGTCTTTTCTGGTTCCATACAAATTTTAGGATTATTTGTTCCATTTCTTTGAAAAAAGTTGATGGTATTTTGATGGGGATTGCATTGAATGTGCAGATTGCTCTAGGTAGCATTGACATCTTCACAATATTTGTTCTTCCAATCCATGAGCATGGAGCGTTTTTCCATTTCTTTGTGTCTTCCTCATTCTTTCATGAGTATTTTATAGTTTTCTGAGTACAGATCCTTTGCTTCTTTGGTTAGATTTATTCCTAGGTATCTTATGGTTTTGGGTGCAATTGTAAATGAGATCAACTCCTTAATTTGTCTTTCTTCTGTCTTGTTGTTGGTGTATAGGAATGCCACTGATTTTTGTGCATTGATTTTATATCCTGCCACTTTACTGAATTCCTATATGAGTTCTAGCAGTTTTGGGGTGGAGTCTTTTGGGTTTTCCACATAAAGTATCATATCATCTGCAATGAGTGAGAGTTTGACTTCTTTGCCGATTTGGATGCCTTTTATTTCTGTTTGTTGTCCGATTGCTGAGGCTAGGACTTCTAGTACTATGCTGAATAGCAGTGGTGATAGTGGACATCCCTGCCATGTTCCTGACCTTAAGGGGAAAGCTCTCAGTTTTTCCCCATTGAGAATGATATTGGCTGTGGGTTTTTCATAGATGGCCTTTATGATATTGAGGTATGTACCCTCTATCCCTGTCCTCTGAAGAGTTTTGATCAAGAAAGGATGCTGTACTTTGTCAAATGCTTTTTCTGCATCTACTGAGAAGATGATATGATTCTTGTTCTTTCTTTTATTAATGTACCGTATCACATTGATTGACATGTGGATGTTGAACCCACCTTGTAGCCCAGGGATAAATCCCACTTGGTCATGGTGAATAATCCTTTTAATGTACTGTTGGATCCTATTGGCTAGTATTTTGGTGAGAATTTTTGCATCCATGTTCTTCAAGGATGTTGGTCTGTAATTCTCCTTTTTGATGGGGTCTTTGGTTTTGGGATGAAGGTAATGGTGGCCTCATAAAACGAGTTTGGAAGCTTTCCTTCCATTTATTTTTTGGAACAGTTTCAGAAGAATAGGTATTAATTCTTCTTGAAATGTTTGGTAGAATTCCCCTGGGAAGCCATCTGGCCCTGGGCTTTTGTGTTTTGGGAGATTTTTGATGACTGCTTCTATTTCCTTAGTGGTTATAGGTCTGTTCAGGTTTTCTATTTCTTCCTGATTCAGTTTGTAGTTGATACATCTCTAGGAATGTATCCATTTCTTCCAGGTTATCTAATTTGCTGGCATAGAGTTGCTCATAATATGTTCTTATAATTGTTTGTATTTCTTTGGTGTTGGTTGTGATCTCTCCTCTTTCATTCATGATTTTGTTGATTTGGGTCCTTTCTCTTTTCTTTTTGATAAGTCTGACCAGGGGTTTCTCAATCTTGTTAATTCTTTCAAAGAACCAGCTCCTAGTTTCGTTGATCTGTTCTACTGTTCTTTTGGTTTCTATTTCATTGATTTTTGTTCTGATCTTTATTATTTCTCTTCTCCTGCTGGGTTTAGGCTTTATTTGCTGTTTTTTCTCTAGCTCCTTTAGGTGTAGGGTTAGGTTGTTTATTTGAGACCTTTCTTGTTTCTTGAGAAAGGCTTGTATTGCTATATACTTTCCTCTTAGGACTGCTTTTGCTGCATCCCAAAGATTTTGAACAGTTGTGTTTTCATTTTCATTTGTTTCCATGAATTTTTTTAATTCTTCTTTAATTTCCTGGTAGACCCATTCATTCTTTAGTAGGATGCTCTTTAGCCTCCATGTATTTGAGTTCATTCTGACTTTTCTCTTGTGATTGAGTTCTAGTTTCAAAGCATTGTGGTCTGAAAATAGGCAGGGAATGATCCCAATCTTTTGGTACCAGTTGAGACCTGATTTGTGACCTAGGATGTGATCTATTCTGGAGAATGTTCCATGGGCACTAGAGAAGAATGTGTATTCCGTTGCTTTGGGATGGAATGTTCTGAATAATGTCTATGAAGTCCATTTGGTCCAGTGTGTCATTTAAAGTCTTTATTTCCTTGCTGATCTTTTGCTTAGATGATCTGTCTATTTCATTGAGGGGGATGTTAAAGTCCCCCACTATTATTGTATTGTTGTCGATGTGTTTCTTTGCTTTTGTTATTAATTGCTTTATATAATTGGCTGCTCCTATGTTAGGGGCATAGATATTTACAATTGTTAGAACTTCTTGTTGGATAGACCCTTGAAGTAGGATATAGTGTCCTTCCTCATCTCTTATTACAGTCTTTGGTTTAAAATCTAATTTGTCTGTTATAAGGATTGCCACCCCAGCTTTCTTTTGGTGTCCATTAGCATGGTAAATGGTTTTCCATCCCCTCGCTTTCAATCTGGGGGTGTCTTTGGGTCTAAAATGATCTCTTGCAGACAGCATATTGATGGGTCTTATTTTTTTTATCCAATCTGATACCCTGTGTCTTTTGATTGGGGCATTTAGCCCATTTACATTCAGGGTAACTATTGAAAGATAGGAATTTAGTGCCATTGTATTTCCTGTAAGGTGACTGTTACTGTATATTGTCTGTGTCCCTTTCTGGTCTATGTTGCTTTTAGGCTCTCTCTTTGCTTAGAGGACCCCTTTCAATATTTCTTGTAGGGCTAGTTTTGTGTTTGCAAATTCCTTTAGTTTTTGCTTCTCCTGGAAGGTTTTTATCTCTCCTATTTTCAATGACAGCCTAGCTGGATATAGTATTCTTGGCTGCATATTTTTCTCATTTAGTGCTCTGAAGATATCATGCCAGTCCTTTCTGGCCTGCCAGGTCTCTGTGGATAGGTCTGTTGCCAATCTAATGTTTCTACCATTGTAAGTTACAGATCTCTTTTCCCAAGCTGCTTTCAGGATTTTCTCTTTGTCTCTGAGACTCGTAAGTTTTACTAGTAGTAGTCGGGGTGTTGACCTATTTTTATTGATTTTGAGGGGGGTTCTCTGTGCCTCCTGGATTTTGATGCCTGTTTCCTTCCCCAAATTAGGGAAGTTCTCTGCTATAATTTGCTCCAATATACCTTCTGCCCCTCTCTCTCTTTCTTCTTCTTCTGAGATCCCAATTATTCTAATGTTGTTTCATCTTATAGTATCGCTTATCTCTCGAATTCTGCCCTCGTGATCCAGTAGTTATTTATCTCTCTTTTTCTCAGCTTCTTTATTTTCCATCATTTGGTCTTCTATATCACTGATTCTTTCTTCTGCCTCATTTATCCTAGCAGTTAGAGCCTCCACTTTTGATTGCACCTCATTAATAGCCTTTTTGATCTTGACTTGGTTAGATTTTAGTTCTTTTATTTCTCCAGAAAGGGTTTCTCTAATATCTTCCATGCTTTTTTCAAGCCCAGCTAGTATCTTTAAAATCGTCACTCTGAACTCTAGTTCTGACATCTTACTAATGTCCGTATTGATTAGGTCCCTGGCAGTCAGTACTGCCTCTTATTCTTTTATTTGAAGTGATTTTTTCCATCTTGTCATTTTCTCCAGAGGAGAACAGATGAATGAGAGAACAAAATGCTAACAGGGTAAAACGTCCCCAGAAAATATACACTAAACAAATCAGAAAAGACCTGAAGCCAGGGGAAAAGAAAGGGAAAGAAAGAAAAAGAAAGAAAAAAGAAAAAGAAAAAAAAAAGAAAAAGATAAAAACAAACAAAAACAGAACAAGCCAACAAAACAGAATATGATCAAATATGATCAGGCTGGTGCATAGACCAGTGCCACACACTAAATTTTGGGTGTATTTTGGTCTGTTAGAAGAAAGTGCCTCCCAAAATTTTAAAGAAGGAAAAACTTATATATGTACAAAAATAAGGGTTGGTACAATGAAGGGATGGAATATGACTGTAAAGATGAAAATTATAAAAAATTTTATAAAAGGAATTGATAAGATAAGAAGTTGTTTGATAAAAGAAAGAAGAGGATTTAAGAAAAAAAAAGGGAGAGAATGTGATCAGGCAGGAGACTAGACCAAGCCATACACTAGAGATTTAGGGTATATTTTGATCTGTTAGAAGAAACTGTATCTCAAAGTTAAGGAGAGAACAACTTATATATATATGCCAAAAATAAGGTTAACTACTCTGAAGGGATCGAATATGACTCTAAAAATGAAAAATAAAAATGTTTTTTAGAAAAGGGATTGATAAGATGTTGGTTGAAAAAGGGAAAAAGAAAAATTCAAAAAAAAGAAAAAAACAGTTAAAAAAAAAATTACCTTTGAAAGACTAAAGAATCATGGTAAAAAAGCCATGGATTCTATGTGCAGTATTCCCCTAGCGCTGGAGTTCTGCCGTTCTCATTGATCAGTAAACTTGGTCTTGGCTGGCTGTTCTCGCTGATCTTCTGGGGGAGGGGCCTGTTGCCGTGGTTCCCAAATGTCTTTGCCGGAGGCGGAATTGCCCCGCCCTTGCCCGGTCCAGGCTAAGTAATCTGCTCGGGTTTGCTCTCGGGAGCTTTTGTTCCCTGCAAGCTTTCCGTACAGCTTTGGAGGATGAGAGTGAAAATGGTGGCCTCCCAATCTCCACCCTGGAGGAGCTGAGAACTCAGGCCCCGCTCCTCAATGCGCCCCCAGAGAAAAGCCGTCAGTCACTCCCGTCTCCCCGGTCTCCGGCCGCACTCCGTGCCTCACCCGGCCTGTGACCGCGCGTTTCTATCTCCGGCACCCGACCCCGTGTGGAGTCTCCAAACCCCGCAGATGCCTGCGGTGCGCTCCCGCACCTCTCCTCCCGGGGGAAGAAGGTGAGTCTCCCCGGATCTGCCACTTGTTGGGTCCCTGCTGGAGGAGCAATGGCCCGACTGTGCCGCGGATCACGGTTTATGGCAACCCCGAGCTGAGAGCCCGCGCCTCGGCTCCGTCTCTGCAGCCGGCTTCCCCACTCCGATACCTGGGAGCTCTGCCGCACTCAGGCACCCCTGGTCTTTCTGTGACCCCGAGGGTCCTGAGACCACACTGTCCCGCGAGGTTTCCACCCCCCGTTTAGCCACTGGAGCGACGTCCCTCAGTGGAGCCGACTTCTACAAGTTCCAATTTTGTGCTCCGCGGCTCTATCACTTGCCAGAAGCGGCCTACAGAGGCCCCCTTCCCCGCCGTCTATCCTCCCGAATATCGCCTCGGACTCACTTCTCCGCACGTCCTACCTTCCAGAAAGTGGTCGCTTTTCTGTTCAGAGAGTTGTTGCTATTCTTTTCTTCGATCTCCTGTTGAGTTCATAGGTGTTCAGAATGGTTTGATCCCTATCCAGCTGAATTCCTGAGACCAGATGAAATCCAGGTCTCCTACTCCTCAGAAGAATGATTTCTAATTTTCCCCACTCTGCTGCAAGATTTTCCCTATTAAACTACAAAGAAATTTCATAATTTTAATGAATTTCAAGACACATTATGGATGTAAATCTTATACCACAAACCCAGATGTGCAAGAAATGCATCCTTGTTTTCTGAAATTTAACTTAAATTCAACTTCTTGCATATTTTCCCATATATTACACGTTTCTTAGGGTCTTGTGTAGGGCTAAGCAGTGCTTGGGGTAATGGGTTCATGGGATCAGTCCATGATGATTCATACTGGTCACTAAGAAGATGTCTATTATACCTGCTCATATGGTCCCTTTAGACTTCTCAGCTCTGTCTATTCTTTATCATGCTTGGCAGTCTTTTTTGGTACTCTCTCGTTGTAGGCTGCTTAGATCAGCGGATTTCAACTTGGCTGCATATTAGAATTGCTAGGGGAATTTTGAAACCTACCAGTGCAGCCAATGCCAAGATGATCCATGTAATTTCATAGATTCATGGCAAAACCTTGACCTGTTGACTTGGTTACCAGCTATCTACAAACAGTGGTGAAAGACATTATTCCATCTCCCATAAGATAGTTTTGTTTTTAAATATTACCTCCACAAACCTCCTTTTCTTCCATTGTCAAATTTTTTTTCTGTTTCATAAAAGCCTAAGCTTTCAGAAGCAAAAATGCATAAAGGCTAAAACTCTTCTAGGCTATTTGACTTCCGTTTTGCTGTACACCCCGCTGAGCCAGTGAAATGCTTTGTGGGCTACCTTCTGGAATGGAAACCAGAGAAAGAGGGGAAAATATAATATTATCTAGCCACACATGGTTGAAAATGTTTTAAAAGTGTAACCCTTTGTAAGTTGCAATTTTAGTTAAATTCACACTAATAATTCTTTTCATTTGCAAAATAAAAAGTTGGCATGTTTAGCTCACTTGCTCTTCACAACCACTATATAATGTAGGAAGTATAGACACCATTATCAACACAGTTGTTGCAACTAAGAGAACTGAAACTTTTTTCTAAGATTTTATTTATTTATTTTTGAGAGAGAGAGAAAGAGGGAGAGAGAGAAAGAGAGAGCATGGGGGGGGGGGGGGGCAGAGGGAGAAGCAGACTCCCCCTGAGCAGAGAGCCTGACATGGGACTCAATCCCAGGACCCTGGGATCATGACAGGAGCCAAGGCAAATGCTTAACCAACTGAGCCAACCAGACACCCAAGAGAACTGAAACTTACTGAGTGATATAACTTGGCCAACGTCATAGAGCTAACCTTGAGAAATCAAGCAGTCAGCAATAGTACTAAGTAGATACTTAATAAATATTTGAAGAATGATCAAGAAACAATATAAATAAGTATACTAGTTTGAGATTTTTAGCTAAATGGAGTTCTTCTCCCACAGGGAAGAGAGAAAACAATAGAACTCAGAAATTTAAGGACAGCTTTTGTGTTTTTGTTTTTGTTTAGTCTGAAAAGCCTAAATTCTGAAGAGATTGTGGGCAAAGAAAAAAATGGTTCAGTCAGTGTCAGGTTTTCCTCACTCTTAAGATCATAAAATAGGAGCGCCTGGGTGGCTCAGTTGGTTAAGTGTCTGACTTCAGCTCAGGTCATGATCTCAGGGTCCTGGGATCAAACAGCATCAAGCTCTGTGCTCAGTGGGGGGTCTGATTGTGATTCTCTCTCCCTCTCTCTCTGCCCCTCCCCCTGCTCATGTGCATGCTTTCTTTCTCTCAAATAAATAAATACATTTTTTAAAAAGATTATAAAATAATTTCTTTGAATGGAAATAAAATAAAAAGGAGCTAAGAGGGTCTGGATATCAATGTGCCACTGGGGAGGACCCCATGGCCTCTCCTTAGTCTACTATCTGGGGAATGGGACACAGGAAAATGAAAAACTATCAGGTGGGTTGGAGAATTTAAGGGCAGAAATGACCTGCATCCTGACCCAGGTGGAGCCAAGGATGTTGATAGTTTTCCTCATGCTCTCACAGTGCTGGCAGATAAGAAACATCTCCATGATGTGCTTGGTCTGACAGGACAAGAAATAGTCTTGACAAGTTTTCCATATGCTGTGGGAATAGAAGAGTATCTTGTATTCACCCCAGACTGACACAGAACCTTTAAAAAGTCTTCGTGGTTGGGACTAAGAACACAGTAGTAATACACTTGGATGGATAAGGGGGTCTGTCCATAGCCTGTTCTCCCTCAGACTCGTTTCTGGCCCTTCCTCTGCTCTAATCTGTATCTTCAGGAGGTGGATTCCCGTGGGTTGTGCAGTGGTGTGTCCAGTGAGCAGTGGGGGCCATCCTCAATAAGGGCAGGCATTAAGATGAACTCTAACTCAGGAGAATATAAAAACAATAACACAACCTAATGAATTATTATCTTCATATGCTGGCCTTCCTAAACAATGTCAGTCAGTAGGTTAAGTACTCCTGCTCAAAAAAATACATACATAATAGATAGATGATGGATATACATAATAGATAGATGATGGATAGAGAAATAAATAGAAAGATAGATGTTAGCTCTGCCACAGTGAGCTCTGACATGACTGTATGCATTTGTTTCAAGAGTAAATGAGGGAGTTTTTCCTGCAATTCAGTTTCAGCAAGGCACGATTTTCAAATCATCACTCTCCAGCTCTTCTGTTTTAGTATTCTAATTTTTAATGCAAGTAGAGACTCCTCGTCACCATAAAATGACAGAACTAAAGTAACTCCAATGCTGTTTCTACATCTTGACACTGTCTAAGCTGCAGGAATGGGAGGCTCAAATGGCACAGGAGCTAGATGGAATGGGTCTAAACTGTTATGGACCTATTGGAATTTCCTCAGAGCAATGTCTATAAAGAATACAATGTTTATTAAAGGATAAATAATAAAAATGTGCTCCCTTGAAGCTTATAACTGAAAACAATTTCTCTCACAGAGGAGTATGTAGTAAAAAATGATCTGTGTCTGGGAGTCAGATGTACGAGATGAAGGCCATGTTTCCCCAGCTCCCGTGTTCAGAAGCTGTTGGCTACATTCAGCCAATAAAAGGCACTGGTGAGACGGGAGGACGGGAGGGCTTCTCTTCTCTCTTTACCCAGAGATATGACTCCAGTGAGGGACTACGTCTTCTCCTCAGCTTTGCCAAAAGGGTCCACCTTAGGTCCAGCTTCTGCCAAATGAACCTCATCTCTGAGTCCAGCAATACTGCTTTTCTTTTTGTTTTCCCATCATCAGCGAAGTAGTCATTTCCTGCTGTTCTTAGTGTCTGGGGGGCTCCATGGTTCTCTCCTTGGTTTCTCCACTCTCCCCATAATCTGTAACAAAGTTTCTCTGTCAAATTCCAGGAATTTGAATATTTAAAATGATTGCTTTTTCTGGTCAGATCTGACAGATACAGCATCTGAAAATCATCCTGGAATGAGGGCATCTCAGCATAATTCCAGGTGAATAACTGAGGGTCTCAAGTATCAGATCAATGGGACTTGGCTTTACATGAGCCCACAGAACTTAAATACAAGTCTGAGAAAATTAGGGATTCTCACTGAATAAGATTAAGTTTGTATTCCATTGGGGCTTGAAACAAAAACTAAGTTTGGTTTTTTTAAAAACATTTAATGTTTGCATATCAAAACACCTGGCATATAGGAGATGGCAAATGTTTTGCTGTGAGAATGAGTGAATTAATGAGAATGATGAGTTAATGAAGGAAGAAAATAATAAACAAACCATAACATGAAGCACCTTATCTAGGGGTAATCAAAAGTTCAAGTCCTAAGTGGGTCTAAAGGACTTTTGTGGTTTTGGTACTCTTAGAAGGATAATTTCTAAGAAAATATTTATTTAGTGGTTTATTGAGGAATTGTTGCAAACAAAGTAGGACATAAAGAAAAATACATTTAAGATGGGCAAGGTTGTAGTCTGAACTCAGTGTGATTTGGTAAAGCTCAGGAATCATTGGTAGAAATGACTAATAAAATATTCAGTAGGAAGCAAATTATAAAACATATGTAACTATAGCAAAATGACAAAAACTTTTACTACAGTAAAGATGTATCAGACTTTTTATCAAGACTGGGCTCCCTGTGGGACAAAGGACACTTTCATCAGTTAACAAATACCCCCACACACTCTGAATAACAAGACTGATTCTGAACATGCATTTGGCAGAAATAAATGTGTCAAGTAGATTCTGAGAAAAAAAATAGGGCATAATAAAGGAGAACTAAAAGTATAAAAGCTGGTAACAGAGGGAGGGCACAACTAGAAAACAGTGCAAAAAAAAAAAAAAGTGAGGGAAAGAGAAGCTATGGTGATAGGAAGAGAAGGAAGAGTTTCAGAGGGTATGGGGGGAAGAAAGATACTTTCTGCTTCATCATGAGGAAAATAATTCTAAGAGCTCTGGTATTCAGTCGGTGATGAATATTCTCAGGAGCACAGGAGACACCACTGTTTTTATACCCTTTTCCATCCTGTCCCAGAGCTGATGACTTGGTTGGAATCACAGAATTGTAAGGTTGAAAAGGATCATGGAAGGAGCTGAGGCCAGGAGAGGTCCACCTCTCTGGCTAAGTCCTCTTTACCTCAGTCTGGTCTGACTCAGGGCCCCACTGCATTCTGTCAGTAATTCTCCAGACCTGAATCTTCCTACCTCAGGAAAGACCAGCCTCTCAACCTTCCACTCACCTTCTCTAGTATTACCTCTTGCTCCTCCTCTTCTGTTCCATGACCCTCAACTTGACCTCAGACATGTCTGAGCATTGAGCTTCCATTGGTATTACACTTTGTACAACCTTGAAATGTCTTCTATCTTGACTCTTCTAAAAAAGTTGGGCCCATCAAGATGACCAACTGTTTCAACAATCTTGTCGCTTTTCCTCAAATGTTTTCCTAAGTTTCACATTATTTAATTTTTTTCTTCAACTGTGACCAAGAACTCTTTTCTTTAGCATTTTTTAAAACACACTGCTTTTGTGTTTTACCCCTAGATCCCATATACATTTATTTCCTTTGAGAACTCATTCACTCCGGTTATTCCAACTGCCAGTAAATGGCACATGGCTTTAGTAGAAGGAACACAGGACTAGGAGATCTGCATTTATAACCCGGCCCCGGCCTTCCAGTGAAACTGAACGTAGCTTTTCTCAACTACAAAATGTGGAAAGGAAATAAACACTTTTTAGCATGTACTATATGTTTATAATTAGGCTAAAGATTTATATATATATATATATATATAAAAGCAGTCTTACCATTTTTTACAGTAAAAGAACTAGTGCTCCAAGAGGTTACATAACCTTTCCAAAGGCACAGTGAGGTCAACTGCCCACCCTCCACCTCCTGCCATGTCAGTGCATCTTGAAAGAGTGAGCTTTCTTCTGTGCCCTTACTCCCCATCCCCCCATGGAGGGAGGACAATAACCACCCTCTCTACCTGGAAGGGCTACAGTGAGGAGAAAATGAGGCAGTGCCTGTGAAAGCATTTTAATGACAAAGCATTATGTAAATGTAATACATAATTACTGTTATTATCTCCAGCAATCCAAGTCTTCAGCTCTTTATAGTTCGCTTGCTTTCTCTGCCCATAGAGTAATTCACTTGTATGTCCTGTTGGCCTTAAACTTAGGTAAAAATAATATGCATTATGTTTTCCTAAGTTTCACATTTCACTCATTTTCCTTTACCTTCCTAAGCGTCGCAATTCACTTTGTCCCCTAAGATACCAGTGACTTACATTCTGGTTAACTCTTACTGTCCTGGAATAATAAGGAATAGCACCCCCTTTTTTCTCAAAAACCACAGTTTGGATGATAAATTATATGGTCACTTAAGATGTCTTTTGATGCCTCTCGCTATGGTCCCTATCTTCTCATTCTTGCTCATTGTTTTTCTAGAACACTGTGCTCTAAAAACTTGTCCCTTTCCGATTTACACTCACTAACATGAACCCAATTGCTCCTTGCTCAGCTTACTGAGATAGACCTTTTGCCTCTCTGCTTATCTTGGGAATTCATCATGTCCACTGATTCCTCCACACAAAACAATTCTTACTTCCAACCATGGCTACTATCATATTCCTTCCTTCATTCGAGCTCACAAGCATTTTAATTTCCTGATCCTAAACTTTATTGTCTAAATTATACCTCACCTTTTTTTTTTACTTCTCTTTCCTCAGCTTTCTCTCTTTATAACATCATTAATCAGACTTGTATTTGCTATAGATCTAGAGTATACTCTGTTACATCTACAAGCCATGCCTTCCCTATACCCCTCTCCTCCTGTTTTGGTAGATTGCAAATAGCCATCAATTCTTTGCAGTTCCTTCCTTCAAGAGATGGAGTCTACTTCCCCAGGCCTGAAATCAGGCCTGGCCTCATGACTTGCTTTCATCAATGAAGTGCGATGGAAGTGACATTATACAAGTTCTGAGTCGAGACCTTATGAGACTTGTAGCTTTCAGTTTTGTTGTCTTGGAATGGCCCTACCATTTTATTAGTCCAGACTACCCTGACTGAGGGTAAAAGGCCAGGTAGACAGACAGGTACAAACTTCTGGGCCATTCCAGTAATTCCAACAATCCCAACTGAGGTCCCTAATGAATGCATGAATTCCAGTAAACCATGTGGAACAGAAAAGACCCATTCTGCCTGAGCCATTTGGCCCGGTTCAAATTGCTGCCTCCTAGAATTGTGGGCAAGTCGGTGATTTTTGAAAGTCTCACTTTATTCATTCTCTTAATATGACTATCCATATATCAATATGATATGTTTTGTTTTCCACCTTCCCTATTTCTCTGCATTTACAAGAATATCTTTAAAAATTTTTAAGAGTATGCAAATGTTGGGGTGCTTTGCTGGCTCAGTCTGTGAAGCATGTGACTCTTGATCTTGGGGTCATGAGTTCAAGCCCCACATTGGGTGTAGAGCTTACTCTAAAGAAAAGAATATGCAAGTGCTTTGCATAAGCAATCTTTCTTAATTTTGCACCAAACATGCAAGCTAGGTATTGCTATCTTCATTTTCTGGATAAGCATACTAGTCACCAAGGATGTTAAGCAACTTGAACAAAATTCTCCAACCCATAAATAATTTAAATCAAAATTGAAACTATTCATTTTGTTATTTCAATAATGTATGCAATAAATATCTTTTCACTGGGTACAATAAAGACTGTTAGGTCTCCTATGCCATAGAGGAGAAATCACTCCCTCAAAACATAGAAACAAAATAAACCAAAGGGAAAAAGAAATACAGCACAATCTGTGATAGCTGCCATCTGAAAAATAAAATACTTTAGAAGTGCAGAGGACAGGGGTAAGATGGATTAAGAGTGTGTGTAAGTAGAAGATGTTTCTGGAGGACATAGAGATTAAGACAGGCCTTGGGGAAGAACTGGATTCCCGGGTGAAAATAAGTGAAAGAAGGTTTGAAAAAGATGTCAATGTGGAGCTGAAAATATGGAAACATTCTAGGTATGCCCAGGGAAATATGAATCACTACACAGGCATAAATAATAGGGAGCAATTTGAGATATATCTGGAAAGGTTAAGTATGCATCAAGCATGTGGAAGACCTTGGACACCAGAATGCAGAGTTCTTTGTTTTGTGATCTATCAAAGGAATTTGCACAACAGAGTCCTATTGTCACGATTGTTCTTAAAAAGCCTTTTCTGTTTCATTTGAATTGACTTTATGCCTGTCTGCCCCACTGATTAGTAAACTCGCCAAAGCCATCAATATATTAACAAGTACTTAGTGAGCACACAGTATTCAAGGAACAGGGTTGAATTTCATGAGCTAAAATGAAACCACTGTGACCAACAATAAACATCCGCTCCTAGAGAATGCACAGTTAGATAGGTTGCTAAAACCTATCCTACAGTAAAAACATAGCTATCAGTGGTAAAAGTTGTAACTTTCACTTTTAGAACAATTTTCTGGATATAATAAATGTTTGCATGCATTTTTGATGGCCTGATCAAAATGTGAAGCACTAAGGAACACTCGTTAAGAACTGCACTTGACTGACATTATGAAAACATACTATAATTGTCTTATAGATTCTACTAAAATGAGTGGTCTCACATCTTAACATTCTTGTATTCTGGACATTATGGTTCAAGGGATTTTAGCACCATTTGTTAACAGAGGTGGTGTGATGTGTCGACTTGACTAGGTCACAGGGTGCCCAGATACTCGGCTAAACATTATTTCTGAGTGTGTCTGTGAGGGTGTTTCTGGATGAGATTAGCATTTGAGTTGATGGATTCAGTAAAGTAAGTCACCCTCTCCAGTGTGGGTTGGCATCATCCAATCCACTGAGGGCCTGGCCACGACAAAATGTGGAGGAAGGAAGAATTTCTCTGTCTCTCTCTTTCACTCTCACTCTCTCTCAATTTTCTGCCTAATTGAGCTGGGGCGTAGGTCTTCTGCTCTCAGACTAGGATTTGAACCATCTGCACTCCTGGTTCTCAGGCCTTGGACTTGGACTGAATCACACACCTGGCTTTTCTGGGTTTCCAGCTTGCAGACAGCAGATTTGAGACTTCTCAACCTTCATAATTGTGTGAGCCAATTCTTTATAATAAATCTCGCTTTCGTATTTATCTTTCATATATATATATATATATATATATATATATATATATATATATATATATTCCTGTTTCTCTGGCAAACCCTAATGCAGGCAGTCTTTTTTTACTTTCAGAGAACAGATATTTTCCACAACCCCTAAAAACTGGCTTAGAACAAGATACAATAAGACATTTAGATAGCATTAGATCTGGAAATTGCTAGACAAATCTTCATCTCTAATTATGGGTTGATAAGATCTACTTGCCCTTAAAGGAACCGCAAGCATCAGCGGACCAATGAGGAAGTGTTTTGGGAAAAGGTGGAATCCATCTACCCTTGAAGTTTCTGAAATCTTACTGCCAATGTTTCCCTATAATGACCTGAGATGCTTCTTAAAAAGGCACATTCCTGCATCTATCCCAGATATACTCAATCAGATTATCTGTGATGGAGCCCAGGATCTTGTTTCTTATACACTCCCCAGAATAATCTTGTATGCATATCATAGAGTTTAAGAAGGATTTGCCAAAGGCAATGGGAAAGGAAGCCTGTGTTTTCCCTCACTTTGTAATTACTTCTAAGCAAACGGAGTAAGTCTTGTAGGTGTTGTCAAAGGTATTAGTCTAATTAAAAATCTTCTCTGAATTTCAGGGAGTTCCTTTGAACCAATCTTGTTAATGCTTCTCCTTGTTATTGGTGGATTTGCTATTATATTTTAAATGCCACATCAACTGCAAAATCACACTTCCAAATATCTTCAGAAATGACAAATGGCAGCTAGTAAAGTGACTTTAAATGGATGTTTTCAGGTGTCTGCCCATAAAGACTGTGATTGAAGCACTTCTGGAATTATTATAGCTTAAACAAGAGTCTAATTTAGAGGAGTGGTTTAAATGTGCAGGACTTTGGGAAGGGACCTGAAGCAATTACCCTTGGATTATGCCCAAACAGGAATGGATCCCGGCATATTGGCCGCTTCAGTGGTGTCTTGCCTTCCTCAGCGTTGTGATTGTGCCTGCATTTTGGCAGCCAGATAAGTCTATGTTTTTATTAAACAAGAACCAGTGAAGCTTACTGGAATAAAGAAATTGCCTTCCTTTATCACATCAGCCCCTTAAGCTCAACACTGGCACCTATCACCTCTCATGTATGCAAACACACATATATCACATGTTACAGCAAGATATAGTATTCGGTTATCTTAAGCAACAATTAAGATATTTGACTTAAATATTAGCTGAAATCAAATTGTCCAGTGAGAATTAAATGTAATTAGAAAGAAATTCCTAGCATATTATTTTGAAGAAGGAAAAGCTCACTGCCCTCCACAAGACGTTGGCAAATTGGGAGATTTTCTTCTTAGACACCTCTTACTCTGGTTCTTACATCTCACTCTTGTGGCTGATTCTCTTCTCTCTGTTTCCTGCTAACTCAGATGTGGATTACAGCTCATTTTCTTTAATCCCTCCCCTCCATTCACATCTCTCACAAAGAAATTTGTATGCAGGATATTCAACCAGAGGTTTGATAGGAATGGCTTAGGTAACAAGAAAGCAAACAAAAACCAACCTTAAAAAGTATGGACATTAAATATCCTTGATTTTTGAAGCCCTTGGATTACTCCAAGAGCAGAAATTTCCTACCAGCTACATTTCATTCCTGCCTCCAGTTTTCTACATTCATCTCTACCCTACTTCTCAGGTGATCTGTTGGGTTTTCAATTCCCGAGATTTCCTCTCATTTCTTTTGAATTTTCCTATACAGAGAAACTTAGACTCTTTTCCTCAGTTTTAGCCTCCACTCTGCATTTCCAAGATTTCTTCTATCCTCAATCTCCAGTCTCTGTAAGTAAGGAACAGTTTGGGATTTATATAATAATGTTTGCCATAATATAGGTAAGTAAAATGATACATAGAAAAGTAATAGAGTCATGGATGGATGGATGGATAGATGGATGGATGATGGATGGATATAGGTGATGAGGGAGAGAGATCATAAGTAGGGAGGTAGGTAGATGATAGATAGATATAGATAGATAGATAGATATAGATAGATGATAGATGATAGATGATAGATAGATAGATAGATAGATAGATATAGATTTATACCTCTTATACCTCTTCAACACTGTATTCCAGTGCCTGAAGCAGAACTTGGCACATAGTTGGTGATTAATTTAATGAACTTATTTAATGAACAAAAATGTGGTCTCCCTAATTGGCCATTAATTCATCCATATATATATTTATTCAACATATATTTATTAAACTTATTTTAGGTGCCAAGTGTTTTTCTAGAACCTGGAGATAGAGCAGTGAATGAAATAGTCAGTCTCTGTCTTTGTGGAGCTTGCATTCTAATGGAGTTCAAGTTCCTGTCAATGTCCCTTCCCGAATAACTCTGGAACCCACCTCCTACTGTCTTTTGCATCCAAATCTTCATCCTCTTTTTAATTGGATAAATGAAGTGGCCTGATGATATCTTTTTTCCCTTTTTTTTTCTATAATCTTGATCCTTTGCAATTCCCCCTCCTCGTTTTAACTACAACTTTTTTCCAAGACTGAAATCTGATGATGCCCTTACTTTGTGCTATTCACTGCTTTTCTATATTTTACAGAATAAAGCTGGAGTTCCAGAGCTTGGGTATTCAGGCCTTTTTATGATTCACCCTTACCCACTTTAAAATGTCATCTCCTGGTGTTCTGGAACATAGCCCGAACTTAAAGCCATGCTGACTTAACTTGAAATTCTTGAAGTTTGCCTCAACACTTCATGCTTCCATTTTTGTGTGTGTACTTTTTCCTCAATCATCCCTGCCTTCCCTCAGCAAGGTGGAATTCATCACTCAGTGTTCAACTCAGGCATTTCCTCTCTTGGATTCTTCCCAGACTTTCCCAGAGGAGTTAAGAATTTCCTCTACCATGTTCCTGAATGATATAAATGACTTTATTATAGTTCTGACCTTAGGGCTTTCACTCTGACCCCTCCTATACACAGTATAGGCAGTTGAGATTTTTTTACATTTTTTTAATGAAAATTTCATTGTGTCAGCCTTCTGGTCTATGCTTTCCCACTGTCTACTCCCTACCTACTTCCCCAATCTCATCTCCTCTACTTCTTCTCTTAGTTCATTACATACAGCTTCACTTTTCCTTCTGTTTTTTTGAACACACAAAATCCTTTCACCTCTTTATCCTGGTGGTTCTCTCTGCCTGGAATGCCCTTCCCCTGGGTCATCTCAAGGCAGATTCCTTTAGGTCTCACCTTGGCTGTCACCTGATCAAAAATGTCTTCCAAGATCGCTGCTCCTACAGTGGCCTCCTCTGATTACTCTCTATCCTAAAACTCTGTGTATACTCTTCTTGGCACTATTCATAATACAAGTGGATCTCAGTTATTTGTTTAAGTGTCTCTGCTGATTTTCTGGAAGGCAAGCTCATTAAAGCTAAGGGTTCTGTCTACCTTTTTCACTCCTCTGGCTCTAAAGCCCAGCATGGTGCTTGGCAAATTTATTGGCTGAGTTAATAAATAGTACTGAATGCTGTTCTTTCTCTCTTCAGACTGTGGAGATCTAGGGGATCTAAGTTGTATAACATTCACTATAGTACTACCAGGAAGCATCATATTATAGATAAGTCAATAATATTTTATTGAATATAAAAGCAACCAGTTAATAAACAAACCTAATGCCATAAAGATACATTATTTTAAATGGAACTAAGGAAAAGAAGAAAAATAAGATTTATTTTTTGATAGTTAAGTCTAATCAAGTCTGAGGCTATCTGCTGTCAATCGTGGTAAATTGGGAGTAGAGACAAAAGTCCTCCCAGAAGATTAGCATCAGTAAACCTGAGTTCTCTCTGCCTTTTGGATGATCAGCACAGGGAGCTCACTGCACCCCATGATCACTGGCCTTGTTTCTATTATGTAAGGTGGAGTTTGAAAGAGATGGTGTCCCACTGTAAAGTGAGAAGCAAGGTGTGTTTTCCTGGAACAACACAGGGGCCCAATAAATGTTAACCTCCATAGTTAAGTTGATCAACAAAATAAATTAACTTCAAAAATAGACTAACTGTAACAAAATCCAGGTTCAGAAAATAATTCACTTTGGAAGATTTAGTCTTTTCATTGCTGACTTTTAAATAGTTTCAAATTCCAGAAACAAAGTGATTTTGTTTTTCTCAGGATGTTATCATTATAAAAAAGTATTACAAAAGTAATTAATAGGTAGAAAAGTTTGTCTCTTTTGGTGAAAAAGTTATTTTCATGTATGTTTAATGATTAGCTAGCTGTCAGTTTTCAAATTATGTTTATGAGAACACAGTTTTGTGGGGAAGGATGGACTTTATTGTTCAAACTGCAGAAGAGATACAAGTTTTTAATAGCTTACAGTTGCACCAGGACAATAAGTTTAAGTGGATTACTGGTCTTCTGACATAGCCATTATTTTATTCAGTTTTGGGGTCACCAGCTTCCACAGTGATTCCCACTTCCTGTTATCCACACCCATTCATAGTCTTCTGCCTCCTGATCCCAGAATTGGTGTGTGGGACCCATAATGACAGATGTGATGGCATGTCATTCAGAGATTAGGTTATAGAAGCTTGTGCCTTCCATCTTGGCCACTTTGGGAGCTACCATTTTGTGAGCACCTGTACAGAAGCCCAATAGCAAAGAAGTGAAACCTGCTCTGTCCACAGCTATCCAAGAACTGAAATCTGCAGATAACCATGGAAGTGAGTTTGGAAACAGTTCCTCTAGCCATAGGCAAGGCTTGAGAGAAGATTGTAGCCCCAGCTGATACAGCTTGCAACCTGTGAGAGACACTGAGCCAGAACCATCCAGCTAAGCTGCTGCCAGATTCCTGACCTGCAGAAACTGTCAGATAATACACGTGTATTGCTTTAGGCTGCTAAGTTTGGCGGCAATGGATTAAAGATAATTAACATAAGTGTCAAATCTGATTTATTTGGTATATTACATATGTGAAATCCAATGTCCTTAAAAAAATTCCAGAATCTTATACATAGTAGGATATTTATAAAGGCCAAAAAGTGAGACACAAAGAAATTGGGTGTTGAAAGAAAAAGTAGGAAGGAAGTAGATGGCCCAACTGCAGATATTTTGGTCATGTCTCTGCAGTTGTGATAGAGGTTGGAGATGATAGCAAATTGAACTGAACTATAACTCTGCAACAGAATAAAAATCTGGGCTACAATCTTTGAGTTTTCTCTTTTATAACTGTGAGGTACGTAAATCATGTTTATTTTAACTGACACTTTCAATTGCAAGTCTTTTCTGCATGCTTTCTTTCGATCTTCCAGATCTTTCTCCTCTCTTAATTGAGCCTATATTAATTTTGTAATCAGAAAATGTAACTATTAGTTTAATTTAGTGTTAACAGACTCAAAGATCCAAGTTATGTAGCACCTCTGGAGCTGGGATTGGCAATGAATAATTCAACTGCCTGTAGCAGATTTTACCCAAATGTGATACTTGGAGTCTAGTTCTAGGGTCTACTGGAGAAATGTCTAGGACAGCTGAGAATGTTTATCTTTGAGAAGAGATAATTTGAGGACATGTTAAAAGCTGCTTCTGAATATCTCAAAATTTTTGTGCACCAGAAGAAACACACTTTGTCATAGACTTGAATAGTCTATGTTGACCCAATCAATTGAGTTAGCATCAAGTTACAAAGCAACACTGTAAGCTCAACATGAGTAAGAAGTTTTTGACATAACTAAAAATATTTAAAACTCTGGCCTTGTAGATTATGAGTTCCTGACCACTAAAGATGTGTATATGGGCATTCACTTGCTTCTTACTGGACACCTTCCATAATAGCCTGAAATCACATGTCAGTGATCAAAGGGATACCCCACTTTAGATTTAGGCTTTAGATTCTGTAATTCTATTGAATCGATAATCAATTCTTTCACATAATTGATTAAGTGACTTACCAATGCACATATCAGAAGAATCTTTCTTCCAGATAACATTCTGGTATAACTTTATTGAAGACATTACTCAAACATATGAGAATATCGCTTTTTGTGTCCTGGCTCTTCTTCATTGGCTTCTGGAGCTGAAAAAGTTCCTGAGGGACCTGACAGAACTCAAGGAAAATCTGCAATCAGTCAGGGACTCAAGAAATTGGCTGGGCTGGAGCCCAGGCTGCAGGATTCTCTCCATGTTGCTCTCATTTTGGACATCTCTGCTTGTCTCTATCTTCCCAATCTCAGACAAGTCTTTCAACATGGTCCCAACTTCACATCTGGCTAGCCCTGTAGTTCCTAGGAGAAGACCTACCTCACCTGAAGCTCTGGATCAGTACATCTGAACAGATTTGTCTGGCTGGGATTGATTGCCTCACCCCTAAACCACTAACTATGCCCAGAAAAATGAGAAAAAAAATATGATGGCTCATATAACCTTAGTTTATGTGACTTTTGTACAGTTGAAGCATAAGAGACAGAATATCAGAAGTTATAAAACACATATGACGGTCAAAAGCAATCCCCATTTCAGACCACAGTAATCTTCTATCCTTTACTCTTTCATGATTTTTTACTGGTTATTATCTAATTTTATGTAGTTACAAAAGTTATAGACAAATGCATTGGAGTTACCTATAATTGAAAAAAATGCATATTTATCTTCTCTCCATAAATTATCGAGGAGGTTTTGTGATATAATTCAGAGTTTCACTTGCTTTAGGAGGATAGAATTCTTTTTACCATAAGGTGCCCAAAGTCATTCTCTTTTTATTATCTGACTAGTTTTTAACAAGCATGACATGATCAACCTGACTTAAAGATATGGTGATTAAGAAGCACTGCCTCAAATCTTAAAAACATTGCCATTGTCAGAGAAGGCCAATCACAGCATTTGTCACGAGACCCATGGAGAGCCTCCAGCAGATACTTCCATGGGACTTGACCAGGTGCCTCCTCAGTGGGCTCACCTTATGTAAAGGACATCTTAACTCAGGCAGATGAAGTATTGCATTAGCAGTATTCTGTATTGCCATAGTGTATTCTGAGTTCTTAAAAAACAAAACAAAACAAAACCACTTTACTGTGATTTTACTATTTTCCACATAGTTTTTCAGAATGGAGATTTTCTCAGTAAGAAGTGTTAATGAGCTACTGAAGTGACAATGTAAACATACCTTTATTCATTCCCCAGATTTTTTGGGAATTAGACGTAGCTAAATATGGAACAATTGTAGTTAACACATAGATACAATTATTTCCTTTGCTGCTCAAATTTCATGAAGACAATAGTAACAAAGCAAAGACAATAACTTTTTTCATCTTTGTCTCTGTCTTTTAAAACTGCAACACTAAGAATTTATGAACTAAAACATATTTTTCATGAGAACTCTATAAATTAAAACATGAACTATGATAATATTAACTGTATGAGGTAAAATGTGAAGTATTTGGTGTATTCCTCCCACTAAACACTTGTGCCAGAGAAATTTGCCTGAACCAAGAATAATAGCTCTACTGGAACATCTTAATTGTAGGTCTGGCCACAGTTCAGACTTCCTGGTGTACATGATGCAAGCCCTCCCTCAGGCAATCCTGGTTTCCTGGCTAACATGGGAAATGAATGCAGATGACTTAAGAGATAATTGGCTTTTTGTAGAAGGCACGATGCCAGAGAACCAAGGCTTTCCCAGACAGTTTTTAGTACTCGAACATCTTTGTGTGGACACCAACTGCCGTTTGTCAAAGTTTTCCACTATGTACATAATTGTGCACATTTTGAAGAGAATATCTCATTTATTTTAATTTATTAAGATTGAGTTGGAGACCTTTGAAATAGCTAAAGAAATGTTATATATATATTCATAAATTTATGTGTTCATAAAACAGACCAAAAACTTAACATCTGCTTAAAATGCTAGAAGTGATAGTTATTGAATATAATGAAAGCCTTCCACTTGACTTAACTACTTTTCATATTTTTTTTATTACCTTCTTAATACTTTACCTAATTTTAAATTAGTAGGTAAATTAAAATAATTTAGATTATTGTTCAATATTTTTAAAATTTTCACAGTTGAAACCTATGCCAGACATCATTAATAAGTAAACATAGAGGAATGTTATTTCTTACACATTCATTAACCAGCTTTTTGATATTTGAAATCAATGAAAATTATAAAATATGAACTCAATTTATGTTTGTTTATTGAAAAAGTGAAAAGCTCATTCTATAAATCTTATACATCTGACTAACCGGTGAAACCTTGACCAAAAATACTATTTAACTTTAAAAAGGTATTAACAAGTAGTTGGTGTAAGCATAAAGCTACACAGAAAGATATTTTAAAATCCTGGGACACACCCTCTAAAAATAGAGCAAGAGACTTCATTTAGAAAATTTAACATTCTTTCATGACACTTCTGATGATTCCATACTGGCTTTTTAATCTCATTCTTCCACTGATTGTCTTACTTATTTATCCATTTCTGTTGAGGGCTTGCTCACTCCTGTCATTCAATGAGCTGTTCTGGGGTTATAGAGATAAATGAGATGCACCCTGCACCCACTCAGATTGAGAGGATATCAAGGTTACTGGGGACAAAGACGTCAAAGTCTTATGAAGATAGATGCCGATAAGCAATGACAATTACATGGAAGTCACCAGAAAGAAGACCAGAAATAGGTGAACAGGAAAGTTGTAATACACATGTGACAAACATATTGTTACAGCTGTTCCTTGCTGGTCCCACTTCCTTTGGGTTCTGCCCTCACTCAGTTTCTGAACTTCTCCCTTGACTCCCAGACTATCTGCCTGGCTTTACTTCCTTTTTCTATCCCTCAATTCTCCCTTTGTCAGCACTATCTACTTTCTCCCTCTACCCAGGGTCTCTTCTGGAGATACACTTACTCGTCACTTCTTATCTCAAATAAAGCGATTTACTTCCTTTGTTTGTGGCTAGCCTCTCTCCAGATACCACAGATCTTGTGCGCTCCCAGCTTGGCCCAGTCCTCGGCCACCAATTACTCCTCTAGCACTAGAATATTTCATTTCTCCCTCTCTTTTCTTTGTAAGCATAGAATTCATGCAAATCTATTTCATCATTAAAAAAAAAAATCCCTTGACTTTTCTCATCACATTCTTTTTCCCTTCATAGCCAAAATTATTCTAAATTTATGGTTATTCTTTGTCTTCTTTTCTTCCCATTCCCCCCTCCACCTACTGCAGACTGACTTCCACTCTCCACCCACTGCACCAGCGGGACTACTGATGATAAGATTGCCAAACCCAAAGAACACATTTCAGTCTTTTTGCCAGGCAGCATTTAACAGTTACAAATAATTATTCTCCTCTAAAATGCCTCTTGGTTTTTTTTCTTTTTCTTTCTCACCATTCCTTCCTAGTCTCTGTCAACAGGCTTCATTCCGCCCCCTCCCCCACAGCTTCTTAATATTATTTTATTATATTTTATTTTAGCCTCTTTTCTTTTCATCTATACCAATTATTTCAAATGTACCAATGGATTAATAATGCCCAGTCTCTTTCATTACCCAGACTATTTTCCTGAGCTTCAGATCCCTGCTTGTATCTGCCTATAAGATGTGCCCATAACATATGCTTCATGCATTATCAACTCAACCTACATATAACTGAAGTAATTGTTATTTCTTCCATTTCGCTTGTCCTCCTGTGTCTCCTAACTTGTCGGATAGCACCACCATCCACCAAATCACACAGGACAGATATCTGATGACTTCCTGGATTTCTTTTCTTTTCCATCATCTCTAATTTAATCAATTTATAATCCCTGCCATGCCTTCATTCTCAATACGTCTTGCAGCTGTTTCATCCTCTAGCCATGGCTATTCTCAGGTGGGTCTTTCAAATCTATCACAGGCAATATTGCATAATTTATTCAATTAGTGTCATTGGTTCTAGCCTTCTCTTTTAAATCCTTTATTCATAAAAGTCAGATTAATCTTTTATTTAAAAAGTAAAAACCAAATTATATCATCTTCCAGCTTAAAATCTTCCAAATCTCATCCTAGAAAGCAGGATAAAGTACAACCTACTTGTCAAATGGCAGGGAATGCTCAGTTGCCTGACCTCTGCTTACCCTTCCAATTTAATTTCTTTAAGACTTTCCCATAGGAACCCTTTATTCCAGCCAATAATAGCATGTTCACACCTAATATAATGCAGTTAGATATGTGCCCTCGCATCACAAATGGGAGATCCAGAGACTTACTACCTTCATATCTTGATGGTATTTATTTCTCCTTCGTTAGATCACAACCCCATCTTGGTCTCACATAACCTATAAACTAAATTACGCAGCTAATCACCAGCAATACAACTCATATATTATAGTTGAAGAAAAGGGAAAATAAAATAAAATAAAATTGGTTGATATGAATAAATATAAACAAAGCAAGCAAGAAAAGGTGGTTTCTAGCTAAGACCACTCTAATCACGGACTTGACACTTCCATTTGCAAGATCAAGATGGAACTCCAGAACTCCGTCTTAGTAAGAATCCTGACTTTCGGGGCGCCTGGGTGGCTCAGTCATTAAGCGTCTGCCTTCGGCTCAGGTCATGATCCCAGGGTCCTGGGATCGAGCCCCGCATCGGGCTCCCTGCTCCGCGAGAAGCCTGCTTCTCCCTCTCCCATTCCCCCTGCTTGTATTCCCTCTCTCGCTGTGTCTCTCTCTGTCAAATAAATAAATAAAATCTTTAAAAAAAAAAAAAAAAAAAGAATCCTGACTTTCTTCCCATATCCCTCCAAGTCTCACAAACCCAAATGGTCTGGTAGCCAACTGGGACAAGTCACTGGATGTTCTTTACCACTGTGTACATCAGATGCCTCCAGAAGCCTAAGATTTTCAGTTTATCCTTCCTCACTAAGACCCCTAGTTTCCTTTGACTATACTCTGCTTACACACATTCCTACCCAACCCCAAGGTCTTACGTACCTTTACCTTTCCTTTCTTCTCCGAAATTTCCCTCAAACTTCATGTTCTAGCCAGAGCCTGGCTCTCCCAGGAGGGCATTGACTGCTCTGTGGTTCTGTCGAGTAAAAGCTATTTTCTTTCCCACATCACTTGTACCACCACCTGGCAAATTCTGGAGGGGAGGGGTCCTAAATACCAATCACCCATCTCTACTGTGGAAGTCACTTCTCCCCTACTCTGCTTTATTTATCACCAAAACATTTATTAAAAGCTAACGTATTTGACACAGATATCCCTCATTGTCCAAATATATTTAATAAATCCAAATATATTTAATCTGTGAATTTACATAAGAATACTATAGGTTATTGTGTCTTGGCTAGTGAGTTCAGTTAGTGAGGGAATCATCTAAAGATTAAAAAAAATAATAAAATCAAGTAAGAACAGCTCCTGAATTCAGACAAGGAGAGTTTGGAAATAAAGAGTATAGTGCGTATGGATAGAGAAAAATATTTGTATTTCCTAAGTCAAGCGCAAGTTCTAAGATATAGCAACTATGATCTTCTATTGTATCCCAGGGTTTAGAATGAGACCTAAGAAAGCATCAACCCTCATTAATATTTATGTATTTAAATTAATAAATACATAAAATATTTGTAAACAGATCTCAATTATTTTTTTTCCTTTTTGATCAATTGGCCACAAGAAATTCTCATTGAGGTCATAGATACAGGCTGAGGGAAAAATACCAGTGCTACAGAAGTATGACCCCTAGAAACATGAGTCTTTTGGTGTCTTGAATGATTTGAGTTCTGAGAAATCCATTGAACCTCATTTTGTTTTATTATTTCCATTTGATCACATCACTTGGTATTGGGCATCTCAGGTTGCACTGAACCCATGTGTGCAAACTCTGCTATGGCCCACTGGCAATCCAGGAGTTATCTGTAAAAGGAAATAATTACTCTCTGACAAGGGAATGGCTTTATGTCTAATTCTGAGGTTTTCCACTCTTATTCCTTCAAGGCTTTCCGTAAACCTACATAATACCTGACCTACTTGGTCATAAAGGCCATGTGCTATAGCAAGTCTTCCCCACTCATCAGATCCAATAAGCTGATGTTATCAGTTTAGTGGGCCAGTGTGGCATCCTGCAGAAAAATGAGACAAATTCCCTAAGAAATAATTTCGGCAGACTCAAGATTTGATGTAACTCTGAAGTAAGACTGTAAAAATGTTTTACTCTCTTTCCCAAGCGAAAGCAAGTATCCTTAGCTATTCCCTATTTATCAGAGTAGAGGAAATACATTTACCAGACATCAGAGGCTATGTTGAATTGCTCTAGAAAACAGACCACTTCAAATTCAGCAGCTTGAAAGGAGTCATCCCTGTTGAAGTTTATGAAGTTCATTTTCATCTCTTAAGAACTACCTGACCTATAAAAGACCAAATCAGTGAAATAATGGAGATCTGATCAAAATCAACAAGTCTGCATATCTTTCATCTCTTTTTATATGACAATAATTTTTGTGGTATTGCTTTTACTTAACTGGTTTTACAAGGAGAAGGAGATCTAAAGTTACTAATTGATCTCTCTTATTGGACTACTCTTACTTCCCTTGCCAGAGAATCAATGTAGGAATGATATCAGTTGGCATATATGTCTATTCCAAGTACACTCTCCAAATCTTAGAAAATAAGGGGAACATGAGTTTTAGATTCTTCTCCTGCTTCCCCTTGGGCCCACTGTAAAATAGATTTAGAACAAATCTCCATTTATCACTTGACTTTCATAAGTCCTCACTTTGCCTGGTCTTCTGAGTCTCCAGAATTCAGTTTTAGCTCATAGACACTGTCTAATAATTTACAAATGGTCTGGTTATTTCTCTTTCTTCAGAGTACCTTTTGCCTTGGTAAATAGCCATAGATTTCTTTAGGGAAGTCTAGGGTGAAGATTTTCAATACCCACTTATTGCATTATCACAGAGTTCCTCCATGGGGCACTTAGCCTGCCATAATTCAAGGGGATCTAGGTTTGGGAATTAACTTGTGAGATTAAATAAGAGGACATAATTTTATCATGTTGAGTCAGTCCTCTCTATGCAAGGCTAGATTATTTTCCACCCATGGTAGAATTACACCCTTATTGGACTGGGTACTATTTCATTTCCATGGGTCCTGTGGTTAATTAACTACCTCCAAAGATCCTTTCAGGTCAAATCAGTCTGGTTATTATTTCAGCCTTGCTGTCTTTTGCAGGATAAGTATGATTGAATGATGCCACCCTGCAATCTCCTTGGTCAATTGCTCTCCTTAAACTCTGGCCTAAAAAAAAAAAAAGATACAATCACTACATAGCCTTCCAAGGCCACTGGAGTTGCACTTTACCATTTTTACTTTTAATTTAGTGATGAAGGGGGTACTCTGAACCGTCTCATAGGACACAGTTAGGAGAGCCATTTATGAGAAATTTACTGTAACATTCCCCAAAGACAACACAAAATCCAGGCTTCACGCAACAAAATGAAAAAGCAACCAGAACCCTTCTCATCTGTCAAAGCCGGTACCTTGCATGACAACCTTGGGTAAGTGCAACCATTTTAATAAATTCAGCCAATACAAAAATTATATTTCTCCATTTCTAGTCTAACATTTATAATCCATTCTCACCCATATCATTCAAGTTTGTTTGTTTTCTGAAATAAGATAAAAAAAAAAATCTTGCCAAGAACTTTTCTACGTAGGCTTGAATTCTTATTTTTCACAGAGCTTGCTGACCTCGTTAAAGATCTGGGAGCAATGATAGCTCATAAGGATGAAGCATGGAGAGAAATGACATCCTCTTTCAAGACACTGTTCCAGATGAGCTTGTAAGTAATGCCTTTAAGCATTGCAGGACCAGCACCTTCACAAAGGGCAGGAAAGTCTGCTTCTGCTGGTAGATTTGATAGGGCTGGGGTACCCGGGTATTAATAAGTCATCTAAATATTCCCAAATCACTATTCTAATTCTCAAGTTTCCCTCTTGCCCAATAATCACCTAACATAATGAATCCAATTTATGTTATAATTGAGTAATAAACAGAATGAGATTCTTAAGTTTAATTTTTGCTACACTAGCCTTGAGACCTAAGGAAGTTAGAATATTCTTTAAGTTAGTTTCAGAAAACTACATTTTCTGATAATGCCTTGAATCAAGAATTTCAAATGTTGACTTTATCCCTTTCTGCCTTTGAGTTCCCTATTTCAGCTTAAAAGCCTTCGATTGCTTTGACCCCAGTAGTGGTCTATCTTAACAGTAACTCAATCCAAACATTTCTTGCCTTAATTTGGCATCTCATACCAGTCCTACCTTCCAATAGTTAAGTGGCTTCTCACCACCTTAATATGCAAATAGTTCATGGAGACATTCCTAAATTCCCATCTTCTTAAAGGTCTATTGTATTTTACCAATTCTGTTATCAATTATGATGTTGGTCAGTGTTGGATTTTTGACAATAGAATCTGCTTTAGCTGGTTTAAACAGACACACATTTGATACGAAGATTTAGGAATTTACAAAGCTGTTGGAAGGGCTAGAGAAGGCATTAAGATGAATTCCTAGAAACAACACCCCATCCACTAGTCATTCATGTTCTGTTGAGTTTGCCCTTTCCCTGGTAAGAAGCTGATAATTGGGAAGCTGCTACCACGTCATTCTTGAGCCACACTATTTATTGTCTGTCGTGTTTGACAAATCCATTTCTCCTCCTACAGTTAGCTGATGAATTAAAAAGCCAATAAATATGCCATCTCTGCTATGATGTGAGTCACCAATGGATATATTACCATGCCTGTCTCAGTGATTCAGTTCCTAATCTAGATTTCATAGGAGTGTGTCTGAAAGCTAGAATCAAATTCAGATCCCTAACCCTATCTACAAGTGGAGGAAGGGACTGTTCATTTGGCCTTCTGTCTTCTACATCCTGTAAATATTTGAAATGGGTATTAACAGAGCCAATCCAAGCATCTTTAACATCTTTTAACACAATTCTTGGGCCATTGCTTACTGTTGTAAAGGAACATAATATTCCCTACTCTTTTCATGTCCTCACCTCCATTTACTATAATAAAATGTTCTAGTCCTGACATTTACTCCTACTCTGGACTACAGCTTTTATATCTCATTGAAACAGTTTTATTAGTGACTTAACCTAATAATATTACATTGTATCAGGTCTCACCCCTCTTAATTCATGGATTAGTCCTATTATCCTAGCAGTCATTCTCTTGTTTTCCAACATCAACCATGAATGCCCTTAATTCTAAACTCTCCATCATTGAAGTGGTGCTGGGAGGCCAGAGGAGAAGAAAGGATGGGTGAGTATGCAGAGGAAGACGGAGTGAGAATAAATTGGGTGTTGTTTAGCATCTGTTTGCCAAATAAAGTAAAAACATTATCTACTGAGAATGAGAAAAATGGAAGTGAGTCCTAGGGTTTGGAGATAAGAAATGTCAGAACATTGTGGAAGGTGTTTCTAGTGACTGCTCACTTTCAGTTTTCCTTCTGACGTACTTTTGTTTCACGTTCCATGATGTACAGAATCCTGAATTCTGGTGATAGAAGCAGAGACTTCATCAGTCTTGTCATCAGAGCCAACCCCCACTCATTTGAAGTAGCATGCAATCTGTAGCATTTGTTATTTTAAGCCCATAACATTTGAGGATTACATTTTCTGGAACAAAACAAAGCCTCGTCTGTCTTTTTTAAACAATTACTCAGCTAATTGCCACAGAAATTCAATAGGGTTGCTGAGAAAAATAGAAAACTCTTGTATTTTTTAAAATTATGAGAACTGATTGTTAGTTCTTATTGATGACTTCTTTCTCTTCCTTTTCTTTTCTTTCTTGTTTTTTGGTTTTTTTTTTTTACCTTTTTCCTGTTATAGCAATGCTTGATAGCCAAGGTATGCAAAAGAAGACTATACTTGTAAGATATTGCAAAAGGCTAAGGAAGCAAGAAATTTTAAGTTCTTAGTAAAAGCATTGTTGAAATGACTGAAATTGAGGATATGAAGAAATAAAGCCAAGGAAGACCTAAAAGATGGGAAGAAAACATACTTCTAAAAGAAATGAAAGTCATAATAGAAATGAATATTTGGTTCAATTGAGGAAAAGAACTTTGTGGCACCAAATATGGAATGAAAGCAGTTCAGGTGATGGTGATATCTAAGGAATGACTGCACGAAGAAATGATGCAGTGAGAGTTGTTGAAATGGAGGGACTGTGTGAAATTTGAGGAGATGTGGATGGGGAGCGTCATTAACGTGAACATTGGTATTCCCCATTGTGAGAGCAGAAAACACTCTGGATGGTGCATGTGGGCACGTTAGATTACACCACGCAAAATACTGCACTTGTGATTTTCCTGAATTATGTTTCCTATTCCGTACTCTACCTTTTCATTTGACTTCCAGGAAAAATTAGAACAAAATCTTACATTTCATAATCAATGTTTTGATCACGAGGTTATCTCATTAAAGTTCCATGTGATAAAAAAATGTAGAAAACAGAACTTTTTCTGTACTTTTCTGTCCTCCTTTAAACTCTTTGTTTACTTTTAAAAATAGCTTAATACTTCACCAGTGTATTTTTTAAATTTGCATGTACTTAAGAAATGTCAGTTAGAAAAATAATATTTTCCCTCAATTCCTCGGGCATGTCTACATACCTCAAATACAGCAATGGAAGCATGGGATGAGTACTTCTAGAAGTTATATAGCCTGCTATTTGATATTAGTTATGATTGTTTTGTTTTTGAAGTGGAGCCACATCTGAATATGTGACAGCTCTTTAATGGAATGATCTGTAGCCAGCCACCAATACAAATCTAAATTAGGATAAAAATAGGTTGTCTACAAATGGATCCAACTGGAAACAATTGCTAATAGAATTATTATCCATTCCTCAATTCCCACATGCTACTCTGCTTCTCATATGAGCAGATCCCTTTCAGGATCTGAAACCACTGACCTCTATTACAATCTGTTATGCTTTTTAACTTTTCACAACAAAGGAGAAAGATGATGCTATTAATCCCAATTAAGAGAGTTCTCTCTTTGTATCCCGATTTTGTAAGTTTAGACACTAACATTTTTATCTTTCCCCATAAATTGGAATGAGTTTACATCTATGTTTATTTGTAAGCCAGCTCATAAATTGTAGACAGGATCCATTCATTGTAGCTATTTCCTGGGAGCATAGAAATGGATTGTCACTCAGAGACTGTGTTTGCATTCCCCTCTCTTCCCATCAGCAAACTCTGAAGTCCAAGAGGAGGTATCATGGAGTGAGTGAGCGATGGCAATTTAATTTATGTAATAATGGGCTGGGTAAGAAAATGAGTCTTTGGCCTGCTGTACCCACACTAGAAAAACTATAACTTCTTTTCTGGGTATCAGGAACGGGAAAAAAAAGACAAACATTTCAATGCCAGAGATAAGCTACATATGTGGCTTATTTGAGGACAGTGATCCACTGATCTTAGCCCTTTGGTTTTCATGAGAAGGCACAGTGCGCAGTAACTTTCTGAACCTAATTGTGCTGTTTTCTTAAAGTTGGTTATAGCTGTCAATCACAGCGCACCGTGCCTTGTAACCAATTCATTTGCACTTGAACTAATGGAAGGAGAATTTATTGCAAAAGGAAGATCTTAGTAGTAGAAAGAAACGTGTTAAAATGAACTCATTTAAATGTATAGAAACAAAGTGACAGAAGGTGAAAAATAATGAAAACTTCAACAATGTGACAAACATGGAGATTTTTAACACAGAAATAAGGCAGGTTGGAGCACATTTTTCTAGTTTAGTTTGTAGGAATGGTAAGGAGCGATTACAAAGCCTGTGTCAGTATTACGTCAAAAACATTCCATCAATCAGTTTATTTCAATCAATGAAATAGTTACTTTAAGAAAATGTATTTTAACAGTGAAATCAATAAATATTTGATTGAATACTTGAGTCTTTAAATGTCATATAGTACATCCTATAAGAAGTTGGTAGAACAGAAAAATGTCATGCAGGGAAAGAATTAACATAACATGATGAAAATCACCAACATTAAGTGACTAACAAAGCTTTCTATCCTAGAGGAGAAGAAAAAAAGATGAGTTCCAAGGCTGCTGTTTATTAAAAAACTTTGAGCAGTAACATCCAGTTTAACACTTTAATTATAGCTAATGTCAAGCAATGCAATGGGAAAAACTAATTAAACCAAATATTTCATTTATTTCAGAAAGGTATGTCAGTATAACTTCATCTATTATTCATTCAGGATGTGCAAAGGAAACACAGCCTACAGTCTAACTGAGACAAAGACAAAATATTATCATCTCCATACATGGTTTTTGTCCTTTCAAGAGTAAATTCCCTCAAAAATTCTTAGCTCTGGAATTCCTCATCTCAAGCAAATAAAGGCGGAAGCTTGGAAGAGTGAAGTGCCCTAAGTCCCTATGCATAGAAGGAAAATGCAAGCTGATAATTGTATACACAATGAAAAATGCATGTCTTCTGACATAAGCTTTCTGAGGGGGATTAATAGGTGGTTTGTGCTCATGGCTAACTCTCTAAGCTTTAAAGAAAAATATGCATCATATTTAGGGTAGCCATCATACTGTTAACTTATGCGTTCTAGAACAGTGATTTCTTAACTTTATGTGCATGGTAGGTGTGGGCCAGGGTCCAAGATGAGATTTTGTATTTCCAACAAGCTCCCAGATGACTCCACTGTTATTGGTCCATGAAACACTTCACATGTGAGGCTCTCATGTAAACTACATAAGGTAGAAGAATGTGAAGCCTAGAAGTCACCTTAGGTGACATGTCATGCAACTTCTCATTTTATAGAAGTGAAGTAATAGAGTCTCAGAGCAACACAATAATATAATTCTCACAATTCTTTATTAACTGACAGAATTAAAATCAAAACTCCTGACTCATAGTCAAGTGTTCTTTCACATAATCAATGAATAGAAACCACCCAGAATCTTAGTCCTCAGCACACTGAGGACTAAGGACCCACATCAGGGACTTTTTAATTTAAAATATTATGTCAGTTTTGAAAGTAAATTTGAAACATCCTTTCAACATAGTGTTTCCCTTATGAGTATTTTAAATTTCCTGTCTCCCTGGTTCTAGCTTTCATCTATTGAATGTTTACATTCAGAACAAAGTTCACCTAAAATAGCAAATCATCTTTTACCAGGACATATGTTTTGTAAGATATGCAGGCCAATTTGCAATGGCATGGATGGAGCTAGAGGGTATAATGCTAAGTGAAATAAGTCAGTCAGAGAAAGGCAAATACCATATGATTTTACTCAAATATGGAATTAAAATTTAAAAAAAAGCAAAGGAAAAAAAAAAGAGAGACAAGCCAAGAAACGGACTCTTAACTAGAGGACAAACTGATGGTTATCAGAGGGGAGGTGGGCGGGCTGCTGGGGGAAACAGATGATGGGGATCAAGGAGTGAACTTGTTGTGATGAGCACTGGGTATTGTATGGAACTGCTGAATCACTATATTGTACACCTGAAACTGATATTACACTGTGTGTTAAACATTCTGGAATTAAGAAACAAAAGGCCACATGTGAAATATCTTAAAAATATGTCTGCACGTGTCAGGGAAAGCTATGAAACTGCAAAAGGTACCATTAAACCTTCATTCACTCACACACTCGTTTAACCAGAGATTACTGAGCAATTAGTTAGGCAATATTTCCAAAGAAGTATAAAGTGTGACACTTGCTCTCTCAGAGCTTTAAATCCAGTGGAGGAAATCAGACAGGGATGCAAGAAAGAATAAATAATGATAGATGTCGTATAGCTTACAAAGTTCAGAGCAGATAGAAGAGTGAGCTTGAGAGATTTGGAGAAGTATACTAAATAAAGTTTAAATTGGGTCATGAAGGAAAGTGTAAACATACAGAAAGAAAGGGATCACAGTGAACAAAATACCACCTTGCAAAGAAAGTACAGAGAATCAAGATGAAATGGAGAAAGGCTAAAACGGAGTGTGGAAACAAATTTGGAATGCTTGAGCGCCGCATGCCCATTCTCCTTCCTCTTGTTTCACATGTGGACCAGTGGGCAGTAGAGGAGAGGTAAAGGCGTCTTACTGCCTACAGCATCTACAGGGTCTCTGAGCAAGGAGGACAGCTGATGAGTGCCCTTCATCATACTGCTTTATGACCCCGCATATGATCTGTCTTGGTGAATGTTTTCATGTGCTCTTGAGAAGATTGTGCATTCTGCATTCACTGGATTTATTGTTATATAAATACAAATTTAAATATTCAATCAGATCAAGTTGAGGGATGATATTACCTAAATCTGCTATATCCATACTGTTTCTTAGTATATTTGCGCTATCAGTTATTGAGAAGGGAGTGCTCAGATCTCTAACTTTACTTGTAGGTTTATTTCTAATTTATTTCAGGCAGTTTTGGTTACATTTATTTTGAAATTCTGCAAATAGGTGTCTACATATTTAGAGCTGTTATATCTTCTTGATGAATTGGCCATTTTACCATTAAGAAATGACCCTATTTCTGGTAATACTTTGTCTTTAAGATCATTTTGCTAGGTATTAATACAGCCATTCCAGATTTCTTATGATTAATATTTTCATGGTATTTCTTTCCATTTTGTCACTTCTAGCCAATGTGTGTCTATTTTTAAACGGTCTGATTCCTTGTAAGTGAGCGTGATTTTCATTTGAAGATTAAGAACAAATTCCCCTTTACCCCATAAATTTTCCTGGATTAGTTAGTTAGTCCAGTTGGTTTAAGTTGGTATTTAGACTAGCTTTCCAGAGAATTTTGTTATTCTTTTTTGTTTTTATTTTTATTTGTTTGTTTGTTATTCTTAGGTCAGCACTTGTCAGAGTATATATTTATATACTTTACTCTTTCTGGATGAACATTTTATGATCAATGATGAATACATTCTTTCTTGCTCCAGAGTTATGTGTTATCTGCCTTATATATGGATTCTCTCTTTCTCATGACTTTAAGTAGTCTAAAGGAAACTCTTTCCTTAAAATTTTGTTTTTCTGTGCAGTTTGGTCCAGCACCTAGTTCAATAAGTGCCCTTAAAATAAATAGATTGCATGCTTGGCCTTAATGATATGGAAAAATTCATGTGATTAATTTAGCATTTTTGTAAATATAAGTGAACTCTAGACCTCCAGGAGAAAAAAATTCAAGGCCTTATCAAAAGATTACCTGAATTTTATCTACGGTTTCTCCTGATTTTCTTCCTTTGCCTTCTAATACTTGTTTCTGTAGCACAGAACTGATTCATTTCCCTCCTCTTTAATTAGCCTCTCCCTTACTCAGTGACTCATATAATACTTAATTCCCTCCCCCAAATTCCAAACACTCCCCAATTCCTTCTCCCTCAGATTTGCATTTTGTTTCCTCCACCTTTGCTGATACTCCCAACATGAATTATTAGTCAATTAGACTTGAGGTGGCCAAGCCTGCCTTGCTCCTCAGCCCCATCAGGCCAGCCTATTCCCTTAGCAGGCCTACCACCCACTGTGTTTAGTGTAAGTTTTATTTTTTTTATTTTCTGGCTTTAAAATAGATACATAAAGAAGCAATCCTGTGACCTTGCTGAATAGTCTTTTATAAAGATGACATTAAAACTCTGTTCTTGTGAGAAGAGAACCAAGATAAGGCTAGCTCACACAGTTAGAACACCGTCTTAGGGAGGCATTGAGTGTCAAGTCTGAGTGATTGAATTAGCTTCATTTTACACCAAGTCCAAAATTGCCCAACAATTACATAGCTCTGGGTTCAGATTTTGGTGGAGTAACTTCAGGAAAATTATTTTACTCCTTGTGACTCATTAGGCTCATTTAAAAAATGAGAATGAACCTATCTCATAGGTATGTTGTTGGGCTTAAATGTGATACGTATGTAAAGCACGTAGCAGTGTTGCTATCGTGGTAGAGAGAGGAGAAGCAATAGTTACGCTAATAATAAACACCATTTCTTTTCTTTTCAAGTAAGCAGGCATATTCAGATACATCCAGAGCGTCAGCTGTGCAGTTCTGTCAGATGACAATCAGAAGGGGGGGTCTCAAAGAAGTGAACTCATTCCAAGAAAAGAGTAGAGTATTGTCATGATCTTTGTCCAAAGGAAGGTGTCCTTGTATGAGAATGAATACATTTAGTCCACTATATGTAAGCCACATAAACTTACTGGTTCTCCTGCGTTTAAGTCAATTCTTTAGGGAACACATGGCCATACCATTAAATATCTCCATTGATAGACAGCTTTGGAACCCCTGGACACAAACAGGACTGAAGAAAGCTAGCTCACTTGGAAGTCTCGTTTGAAACATACTGGAAATTGACCAGAGAAGAAAGGACAGGATGCATAACATAAGGAAGGTAGAAGGAACAGAGAATATGGGTCCTTGAGGCCTGATCAGTGAGTCAACCCTCACTACTCTATGGAATTTAAAACCCCTTCTGTGTCTTCCATCTACAGTGTCCACAGGACATTTGTAAGACAGTCAGATTTGGGGGCTGTCCTGTAGATCCGAGCACAACCTTATGATGGTGCTTCTCATGTATATTTTAAACCTATGGTGGGAGGAAAACAGGATATAATGTTTGAAGTAAGTGATAGCTAAAAGGACTACTGTATTCAGGCCACTTAGGGAACCCATGTATCAGATTAAAGAAATTTGAGAGGATCTCCTATTCCCCAAATTTGTTAGATAGGTCTGGACAAAATAAATAGTAATAGTTTATGTATTTGTGATCCTGTTGTAACTTCAACATAGACTCACTTGAACAGGCATGCATTACACAATGTCTGGGGATTATCCATGGCACATTACTTTAAAAATATAAATAGTGATGAGGGGCAGCTGGGTGGCTCAGTCAGTTGAGCATATCCAACTCTTGATTTTGGTCCAGGTCATGATCTCAGGGTCGTGGGATGGAGCCCCACTTGGGGCTCTGCACTCAGCACGGGGTCTGCTTGTCTCTCTCCCTCTACTCTTCCCCCCACCCTCACTCATGCTCTCTCTCTCTAAAATAAATAAGTAAATAAATAAAATATTTACAAAATATAAATAGTAAGGAATAATTTACATTATTTATTGTAAGAAGGACAAATAAACACAGAGCACTTACTACTTCTAAATTCACTAAAGTGAATTCCCTGAGTGTAGAGTAGAGTATATGCATTTAAGTTGAATCTTGAGCTTGGAAAATACCAAGTGCTCCATTTTTAAATTCTTGCTAATAGGAAAATTAGAGTATAGTATGATTTCTAGGAAACACTATCACATATCAGAACATCATTTAAACTTAATTTATAGGTCTTGTCTCTTTTAAATTATTTCAGTTGACATGATTTTTTAATTTTATTATGTTACGTTAATCACCATACATTACGTCATTAGTTTTTGATGTAGTGTTCCATGATTCATCGTTTGCATATAACACGCAGTGCTCCATTCAGTATGTGCCCTCTTTAATACCCATCACCAGGCTAACTCATTCCCCCTCCCCCCTCACCTCTAGAACCCTCAGTTTGTTTCTCAGAGTCCATAGACTCTCATGGTTTGTCTCCCCCTCCGATTCACCCACCCTTCATTTTTCCCTTCCTACTATGTTCTTTTTTTTTTTTAAACATATAATGTATTATTTGCTTCAGAGGTGCAGGTCTGTGATTCAACAGTCTTACACAATTCACAGTGCTCACCATAGCACATACCCTCCCCAATGTCTATCACCCAGCCACCCCATCCCTCCCAACCCCCACCACTCCAGCAACCCTCAGTTTGTTTCCTGAGATTAAGAATTCCTCATATCAGTGAGGTCACATGATACATGTCTTTCTCTGATTGACTTATTTCGCTCAGCATAATACCCTCCAGTTCCATCCACGTCATTGCAAATGGCAAGATCTCATTCCTTTTGATGGCTGCATAATATTCCATTGTATATATATGCCACTTCTTCTTTGTCCATTCATCTGTCGATGGGCATCTTGGCTCTTTCCATAGTTTGGCTATTGTGGACATTGCTGCTATAAACACCGGGGTGCATGTACCCCTTCAGATCCCTACCTTTGTATCTTTGGGGTAAATACCCAGTAGTGCAACTGCTGGATTGTATGGTAGCTCTATTTTCAACTTTTTGAGGAACCTCCATACTGTTTTCCAGAGTGGCTGCACCAGCTTGCGTTCCTACCAACAGTGTAGGAGGGTTCCCCTTTCTCCACATCCCCGCCAACATCTGTCATTTCCTGACTTGTTAATTTGAGCCATTCTGACTGGTGTGAGGTAGTATCTCATTGAGGCTTTGATTTGGATTTCCCTGATGCTGAGCGATGTTGAGCACTTTTTTGTGTGTCTGTTGGCCATTTGGATGTCTTCTTTGGAAAAATGTCTGTTCATGTCTTCTGCCCATTTCTTGATTGGATCATTTGTTCTTTGGGTGTTGAGTTTGATAAGTTCTTTATAGATTTTGGATACTAGCCCTTTACCTGATATGTCATTTGCAAATATCTTCTCCCATTCCGTCGGTTGCCTTTTGGTTTTGTTGACTGTTTCTTTGCTGTGCAAAAGCTTTTTATCTTGATGAAGTCCCAATAGTTCATTTTTGCCCTTGCTTCCCTTGCCTTTGGCAATGTTTCTAGGAAGAAATTGCTGCGGTTGAGGTCGAAGAGGTTGCTGCCTATGTTCTACTTTAGGATTTTGATGGTCTCCTGTCTCACATTTAGGTCTTTCAACGATTTTGAGTCTATTTTTGTGTATGGTGTAAGTAAATGGTCCAGTTTCATTCTTCTGCATGTGGCTGTCCAATTTTCCCGATGCCATTTGTTGAAGAGACTGTCTTTTTTCCATTGGACATTCTTTCCTGCTTTGTCAAAGATTAGTTGACCCTAGAGTTGAGGGTCCATTTCTGGGCTCTCTATTCTGTTCCATTGATTTATGTGTCTGTTTTTGTGCCAGTACCATACTGTCTTGATGATGACAGCTTTGTAATAGAGCTTGAAGTCTGGAATTGTGATGCCGCCAGCTTTACTTTTCTTTTTCAACATTCCTCTGGCTATTAGGGGTCTTTTCTGGTTCCATACAAATTTTAGGATTATTTGTTCCATTTCTTTGAAAAAAATGGATGGTATTTTGATAGGGATTGCCTTAAATGTGTAGATTGCTCTAGGTAGCATTGACATCTTCACAATATTTGTTCTTCCAATCCATGAGCATGGAACATTTTTCCTTTGTGTCTTCCTCAATTTCTTTTTTGAGTATTTTATAGTTTTCTGAGTACAAATCTTTTGCCTCTTTGGTTAGATTTATTCCTAGGTATCTTATGGTTTTGGGTGCAATTGTAAATGGGATCAACTCCTTAATTTATCTTTCTTCTGTCTTGTTGGTGTATAGGAATGCCACTGATTTCTATGCATTGATTTTATATCCTGCCATTTTACTGAATTCCTGTATGAGTTCTAGCAGTTTTGGGGTGGAGTCTTTTGGGTTTTCCACATAAAGTATCATATCATCTGCAAAGAGTGAGAGTTTGACTTCTTCTTTGCCAATTTGGATGCCTTTTATTTCTTTTTGTTGTCTGATTGCTGTGGCTAGGACTTCTAATACTATGTTGAAGAGCAGTGGTGATAGTGGACGTCCCTGCCATGTTCCTGACCTTAGGGGGAAAGCTCTCAGTCTTTCCCCATTGAGAATGATATTCACTGTGGGTTTTTCATAGATGGCTTTTATGATATTGAGGTATGTACCCTCTATCCCTATACTCTGAGGAATTTTGATCAAGAAAGGATGCTGTACTTTGTCAAATGCTTTTTCTGCATCTATTGAGAGGATCATATGATTCTTGTTCTTTCTTTTATTAATGTATCACATTGATTGATTTGTGGATGTTGAACCCACCTTGCAGCCCAGGGATAAATCCCACTTGGTCATGGTGAATAATCCTTTTAATGTACTGTTGGATCCTATTGGCTAGTATTTTGATGAGAATTTTTGCATCCATGTTCATCAAGGATATTCCTCTGTAATTCTTTTTGATGGGGTCTTTGTCTGGCTTGGGGTTCAAGGTAATGGTGGCCTCATAAAACGAGTTTGGAAGTTTTCCTTCCATTTCTATTTTTTGGAACAGTTTCAGAAGAATAGGTATTAATTCTTCTTGAAATGTTTGGTAGAATTCCCCTGGAAGCCATCTGGCCCTGGGCTTTTGTTTGTTGGGAGATTTTTGATGACTGCTTCAATTTCCTTAGTGGTTATAGGTCTGTTCAGGTTTTCTATTTCTTCCTGGTTCAGTTTTGGTAGTTGATACATCTCTAGGAATGCATCCATTTCTTCCAGATTATCTAATTTGCTGGCATATAGTTGCTTATATTATGTTCTTATAATTGTTTGTATTTCTTTGGTGTTGGTTGTGATGTCTCCTCTTTCATTCATGATTTTGTTGATTTGGGTCCTTTCTCTTTTCTTTTTGATAAGTCTGGCCAGGGGTTTATCAATCTTGTTAATTCTTTCAAAGAACCAGCTCCTAGTTTCGTTGATCTGTTGTACTGTTCTTTTGGTTTCTATTTCATTGATTTTTGCTCTGATCTTTATTATTTCTCTTCTCCTGCTGGGTTTAGGCTTTATTTGCTGTTCTTTCTCCAGTTCCTTTAGGTGTAGGGTTAGGTTGTGTATTTGAGACCTTTCTTGTTTCTTGAGAAAGGCTTGTATTGCTATATACTTTCCTCTTAGGACTGCTTTTGCTGCATCCCAAAGATTTTGAACAGTTGTGTTTTCATTTTCATTGGTTTCCATGAATTTTTTTAATTCTTCTTTAATTTCCTGGTTGACCCATTCATTCTTTAGTAGGATGCTCTTTAGCCTCCATGTATTTGAGTTCTTTCTGACTTTCCTCTTGTGATTGAGTTCTAGTTTCAAAGCACTGTGGTCTGAAAATATGCAGGGAATGATCCCAATCTTTTGGTACCGGTTGAGACCTGATTTGTGACCTAGGATGTGATCTATTCTGGAGAATGTTCCATGGGCACTAGAGAAGAATGTGTATTCCATTGCTTTGGGATGGAATGTTCTGAATATGTCTGTGAAGTCCATTTGGTCCAGTGTGTCATTTAAAGTCTTTATTTCTTTGTTGATCTTTTGCTTAGATGATCTGTCCATTTCAGTGAGGGGGGTGTTAAAGTCCCCCACTATTATTGTATTGTTGTCAATATGTTTCTCTGCTTTTGTTATTAATTGGCTTGTATAATTGGCTGCTCCCATGTTAGGGGCATAGATATTTACAATTGTTAGATCTTCTTGCTGGATAGACCCTTGAAGTAGGATATAGTGTCCTTCCTCATCTCTTATTATAGTCTTTGGTTTAAAATCTAATTTGTCTGATGTAAGGATTGCCACCCCAGCTTTCTTTTGGTGTCCATTAGCATGGTAAATGGTTTTCCATCCCCTCACTTTCAATCTGGGGGTGTCTTTGGGTCTAAAATGAATCTCTTGCAGACAGCATATCGATGGGTCTTGTTTTTTTTTTATCCAGTCTGATACCCTGTGTCTTTTGATTGGGGCATTTAGCCCATTTACATTCAGAGTAGCTATTGAAAGATATGAATTTAGTGCCATTGTATTGCCTGTAAGGTGACTGTTACTGTGTATTGTCTGTGTTCCTTTCTGGTCTATGTTACTTTTAGGCTCTTTGCTTAGAGGACCCCTTTCAATATTTCTTGTAGGACTGGTTTTGTGTTTGCAAATTCCTTTAGTTTTTGCTTCTCCTGGAAGGTTTTTATCTCTCCTTTTATTTTCAATGACAGCCTAGCTGGATATAGTATTCTTGGCTGCATATTTTTCTCATTTAGTGCTCTGAAGATATCATGCCAGTCCTTTCTGGCCTGCCAGGTCTCTGTGGATAGGTCTGTTGCCAATCTAATGTTTCTACCATTGTAGGTTACATATCTCTTGTCCTGAGCTGCTTTCAGGATTTTCTCTTTGTCTTTGAGACTCATAAGTTTTACTAGTAGATGTTGGGGTGTTGACCTATTTTTATTGATTTTGAGGGGGGTTCTCTGTGCCTCCTGGATTTTGATGCCTGTTTCCTTCCCCAAATTAGGGAAGTTCTCTGCTATAATTTGCTCCAATATACCTTCTGCCCCTCTCTCTCTTTCTTCTTCTTCTGGGATCCCAATTATTCTAATGTTGTTTCGTCTTATAGTATCGCTTATCTCTCGAATTCTGCCCTTGTGATCCAGTAGTTGTTTATCTCTCTTTTTCTCAGCTTCTTTATTTTCCATCATTTGGCCTTCTATATCACTGATTCTTTCTTCTGCCTCATTCATCCTAGCAGTTAGAGCCTCCACTTTTGATTGCACCTCATTAATAGCCTTTTTGATTTTGATTTGGTTAGATTTTAGTTCTTTTATTTCTCCAGAAAGGGTTTCTCTAATATCTTCCATGCTTTTTTCAAGCCCAGCTAGTATCTTTAAAATCGTCATTCTGAACTCTAGTTCCAATACCTTACTAATGTCCTTATTGATTAGGTCCCTGGCAGTCGGTACTGCCTCTTGTTCTTCTTTTTTTTTTTTTTTGAGGTGATTTTTTTCCATCTTGTCATTTTGTCCAGAGGAGAATAGATGAATGAGAGAACAAAATGCTAACAGGGTAACAACAACCCCAGAAAAATATACACTAAACAAATCAGAAGAGACCTGAAACCAGGCGAAAAGAAAGGGAAGAAAAGAAAAAAGAAAAAAAAAGATAAAAACAAACAAAGAAACAAACAAAAATCCAGAATATGATCAAATATGATCAGGCTGTTGCATAGATCGGTGCCACACACTAGATTTTGGGCATATTTTGGTCTGTTAGAAGAAAGTGCCTCCCAAAATTTTAAAGAAGGAAAAACTTATATATGTACAAAAATAAGGGTTGATACGATGAAGGGATGGAATATGACTGTAAAGATGAAAATTATAAAAGATTTTATAAAAGGAATTGATATAAGAAGTTGTTTGAAAAAAGAAAGAAGAGGATTTTTTTAAAAAGGGGGGGTAGAGAATGTGATCAGGCAGGAGACTAGAACAAAGCCATACACTAGAGATTTAGGGTATATTTTGGTCTGTTAGAAGAAACTGTATCCTAAAATTTTAAAGAGAGAACAGCTTATATGTATATATACCAAAAATAAGGTTAAGTATAATGAAGGGATAGAATATGACTTTAAAAATGAAAAATAAAAAAGATTTTTTAAAAAAGGGATTGATAAGATATTGGTTAAAAAAGGGAAAAAGAGAAATTCAAAAAAAAAAAAAGAAAGAAAAAGAAAGCTAAAAAAAAAATAACTTTGAAAGACTAAAGAATCATGGTAAAAAAGCCATGAATTCTATGTGCAGTATTCCCCTAGCGCTGGAGCTCTGCCGTTCTCATTGATAGGTAAACTTGGTCTTGGCTGGCTGTTCTCGCTGATCTTCTGGGGGAGGGGCCTGTTGCCGTGGTTCCCAAATGTCTTTGCCGGAGGCGGAATTGCCCCGCCCTTGCCGGTCCGGGCTAAGTAATCTGCTCGGGTTTGCTCTCCGGAGCTTTTGTTCCCTGCAAGCTTTCCGTACAGCTTTGGAGGCGGAGAGTGAAAATGGCGGCCTCCCAATCTCCACCGCAGAGGAGCCGAGAACTCGGGGCCCCACTCCTCAGTGCGCCCCCAGAGAAAAGCTGTCAATCACTCCCATCTCCCCGGTCTCAGGCCGCACTCCGTGCTCCCCCGACCTGTGACCGCACCTTTCTATCTGGCACCCGACCCCGGGTGGAGTCTCCAAACCCAGCAGATCCCCGCGGTGCGCTCCCGCGCCACTCCTCCCGGGGGAGGAAGGGGAGTCTCCCCGGATCTGCCGCTCGTTGGGTCCCTGCTGGAGGAGCAGTGGCCCGACTGTGCCGCGGATCACGGTTTATGGCAACCCCGAGCTGAGAGCCCGCACCTCAGCTCCGTCTCTGCAGCCGGCTTCCCCGCTCTGATCCCTGGGAGCTCTGCCGCACTCAGGCACCCCCGGTCTTTCTGTGACCCCGAGGGTCCTGAGACCACACTGTCCCGCGAGGGTTCCACTCCCCGCTTAGCCACCAGAGTGACGTCCCTCAGCGGAGCAGACTTCTAAAAGTTCCGATTTTGTGCTCCGCGGCTCTATCACTTGCCAGAAGCGGCCGACGGAGGCCCCTCCCCCGCCGTCTATCCTCCCGAATATCGCCTCAGATTCACTTCTCCGCACGTCCTACCTTCCGGAAAGTGGTCGCTTTTCTGTTCAGAGAGTTGTTGCTCTTCTTTTCTTCGATCTCCTGTTGAGTTTGTAGGTGTTCAGATTGGTTTGATCCCTATCCAGCTGAATTCCTGAGACCAGACGAAATCCAGGTCTCCTACTCCTCTGCCATCTTGCTCCTCCCCCTCAGTTGACATGATTAACATCGCCCCCCCAAAAAAAACATCTGAAGAAATAATAGTTTAAAAAGATTTTATGGCTAAACAAATTTGGTAAATTTATGTTATATCCATGTCTTAATACTTGGTGATTTGAGAAAGCCATGAGCATTGTAAAATCCCAAAGAATTTCTGCAGTAAGGAAAACTTAATAACTTAACCTATAATTTTCAAAACCCATCAACATGGAACTCAGTTATTTGAAATAACATCTTTTAAGAACTTGGAAACTTAAGGTTGGAAAATGCTGATATCAGTACATTTTTTACAAAATCTCAAGTTCTGATCAGTTGTGTTTCTGTTTTATTTCCCTAACTTGTATCAAGGGCTTAATTTTAACTATTATATCACAGAATCATGAATACTGGCAATAGATTAAAAATGTGTAAGGATCCACATATTACTTGGTGCAGAATTGTCGCTCAGTAAAAAGATTTCACTTGATTTAGCACAACTAATAATGCACAACTGATTCAGTTGGATATTGATACTGAAGAAGACATATCTTTAGAATAACTGCTTTCAAAATAATTTTTACTTTTATCCACTATTAAAAAGAAATATATACACATATATGTGTATATATAACACTGCTGCTAGAATCCACTTGTGAATAAAGTGTAACTAAAAGTATCAAAAATATAATTATCATCTTTCCCTGCAATGTAGTCTATATTCTATTCTGTGGTGTTCTAGTCTACATTTCAATTTTAACTCTGATAGTGTCCCAATTAAAAGATTTTGTAGGCACTAGTGATTTGAAATATTCAGCTCTAAAAGAACTTCGCATCCATAGCAAAATTCTGTCACTTAAATATGGAACGAAGTTATGTGTTTATTGTATAAGTCTGGAAGTGACTATTGTGAGATGGGATGGTTTGCTCCATGCCCACAAGCCACAAATTCTAATTAGGAAATTCATCCATGGGGCTGGATGGATTCAGAATTTGCTTTTGAAAATAAGAAGTAGTTCAAGTGATCTACGTTACTTAGAGATTTGCAGAGACCAGCAATGTGTCTAAAAGCCTATACCTGGCATCTCAAAGGTCCTATGAGAAATGAATATTTTAATTTTCCTAGTATTTAGTATAAATTATTTTAACTTTTTAAAAATAGAGTCCCACATCCTTTGACAATCAAAAATTCTTCCATGTGTTTGCATCATAGATAATTACACTGGGATTTCTAAATCCATGTTTTAGATATATATTCTTAATTTCTGATCTTGTCACTGAAAAGTAAAATTGTACAAAATTTTCATATGTCAAAGATGATGGTTAAATTAGCATTTTTCTTCTATTGTAAGATTTTTTGATCGACAGGTTGATAAACAATGTTTATTCATTAAAAAAACATTTATACTGGATTTCCAGACAGTGCCCTAAGGGCGGGGAATATATATATATCCCAAATAAACATTTAGTTTCTGCGAATACCTCCATACATTTCCTGAAAAACAACAACAACAAACATAAATCAAAGCAAATGATTCAAATGTTCAGAGAAAAATCTATGAAATAAATAAATGCACTTTTAAAAGTCTCCAATTTGAGGTAGCTAAATTGATTTATAATCTCTAATTTGTTATGCTCTTTGCTGGGGCAGAGCATATAAATCTACAAAGCTTGCTCAGCATTTCTAATTATGTAACCATGTAATGCTGAATACAAACTGTCTCACCACTATACAGAGGGCAAAAGAAGAGTAAAGTGTTGAAAATAAACAAAGTATAGCCCACATAAGCATGCAAGCCTATATGTGCTACTCTACAAAGTAAAACCATATGTATCTCCCAGACTTCATATGTGTATCCATTGTTTATCTTCATCTTTCATCCTTAACTGGAGTTCCCTGGGATACTCTTATTAAATATTCAGCCTAAGTCTCCTGCCTCGAAAGGAACTGGTGGAAATGCTCCCAAATATATGACTACACAGCTTCAGATGTAAAAGTTGGCTGGATTTTAGGCAGGTCCTACAGAGAATGAACTAGTGAATGTGGCCATTTTCTAATGAATGCTCCTGGGGTGATCATTGTTTATCAATTTGCATGTTGCAAAATTTTAAATGGGATCAGCACTGATTTTTCTATTGTGTTGTTTCCAACAAATATAAGGAGTTATTCCTTTTATCTAGGCACAAAACAGAATATCTGGGGAAAAAGAAGACATAAGGTTTGAACCTAGGAATTCTTATTGTCAGGATTCTTCCAAATGTCAAATAAATCCTAAACAAATAGAAATTTAACCCCAGAAGGCTTTCCAGAGATCACTAACTCTAATCAGGGTTCACATAACCTTTTCTACCAAACAAGTAACTATGCAGTTTGCAAATACTTGCCAACAGAATAGAATTGGCTTTTTAGGCATTTCATTCTAGTGTTTCAAAAGATTTGTAGAACTGCAAAGGAGACATTCCCACAGATAATACTTTGACGATGAGAAAAGACTTATTGTATAAGTCTGGAAGTGACTATTGTGAGATGGGATGGTTTGCTCCATGCCCACAAGCCACAAATTCTAATTAGGAAATTCATCCATGGGGTTGGTGTTCAGAATTTGCTTTTGAAAATAAGAAGTAGTTAAAGTGATCTACGTTAAAGTGATCTACGTTACTTAGAGATTTGCATAGACTAATGATTGTTATATCATTTATTATGATTTTTGTTAGATTATAAGTGCAAGATATTATCAATGCAGAAGTAATAGACGTTCTTAATCTGTTTTATTTTTATGCTTTCATGGTTTAACCACACCACTGGACATGTGATTCACTAATAGTGTCTTGTAACAAGTGAGTCCGTCATTTATCTTCTGTGGTTTTTGACATTGATCTATAATTCCAATGAAATATTTCCACATAAACCCCAGTAATGGAATTTGTACTTCTTAGTCTAGATTAAGACAAAAATCTCAGTTCATAAGTAAAAGGCAGTGTCACTATAGCTATAATTTTTTTAAGTATAAATTCCAGAAAAAGTCATTAAAATGGATTTAAGTTAAATTTGTGTAACATTAAAAGTAGACAAGCCAAGTGAGATTTTTGAGAAAATATTTCTAAATCATGAGCATGATGTCAACATTTAAAGAGCAAGGGAGGGGTGCCTGGATGGCTCAGTCAGTTAAGCGTCTGCCTTCGGCTCAGGTCATAATCCCAGGGTCCAGGGATTGTGTCTTGCATCGGGCTCCCTGCTCAGCAAGGAGTCTGCTTCTCCCTCTGCCCCTTCCCCCAGCTCATGCACACTCTCTCTCTCAAAAATAAAAAAAATAGAATCTTAAATAAATAAATAGGAAGGGAAAGCAAATTATTATGTAAGGAGTAAATCATACAAATTAATAAGTAATGATAATTTAATTGTAGAATTTTCACAAGGAAAGGGTTAAGGAAACTAAAGAAATTTTATTAGTTGAAATATTATGCAAAAGCTAGAATAAATCAAAATGCAAATTCAGAAAACACCTCAGATAAGATTTTTCTTTAGGAAGAAACAGCACATTTTACAGAATAGCATAGGGATATTGATATTATAATTCACAAGGAGCTTACTATCACAGATAAAGTAATACCAAGTTAGCATCTTATTAAAAAAAAAAAAAAGATTAACCAGGTGGTTACCCAAAAGAGAATTATAGAACAGCTAAATAGTAATGACAAATAGTAAGGAATTATCAAAAAGATCATTCTGTCACTAATACCACCACTGATACAAAAAAATGAAATGACATTGGAATCAGGGTAGAGTAACTCATGTAGAGACACACTACAGATTGAGAGGGTAGAGATTGTGCTTTATATTTTCCTTGTTGACCCCCAGCACTTAGCATCATGTTGGGCACACAATAGGAGATCAATAAATACTTGGAAAGTGATTGATCCATCCACAAATAAGTGCATGAGGTGGATAATTAGTTGCCACAGGGAAACTAGTCTCTCAGTGTTAGTCTTCCACACCAATTAAAATCCAGGAGAAGAATATACAAAAGGCATTCTCAGCCTTTCCATTTTTTCTTTGAAGAAATTCCAACCATCATATTGATCACAATTTTGACAGTGAAGAATTGACTGTTTCTTCTTACCATACCATATGGTCAATTATGATTTTGATAAAATTCATACATTTGTGAAAAGTAGATTCTATCATTACAGGCAATAGGATCAATTAAAAAATACTGAATTTAATAATTTCTTTGGCTTATGTTTTGCTTATCTTGTTCCAAATTTCTTCATTCTGCTCACTGTGCCTTCACCAAAACCTCTAGCCATTCCAAACCTCCCATTCACACATACCATCTATGTACATTGTTCCGGCATAAAGGGTAATGGGTTTCTTTTGGCCCAGATTCTAGGTTTGGTTATATAACTGCTGATTTAAGAACCACCTTCATTTCTACCTTAGACCCCACCACACACACTCACACACACACACACACACACACACACACACACCACACTAAACATTGAGCTTCTACCATTCAACTGCTGAGCTCTTTCTTTGCAGCACATCTAGAGAAAGATGCAGAAATCATTACTTGGTCTTTGCTATCCAGTTTTAATCTGGCTCCCCTACACTTCTCAACAATTATATTCTTTCTTAAGGATCTATAAGGTCACTCCAGATCTTTACTATTTCACTTATTTGTTTACATTTCCCTGTAGCCAAACCCTCATTCTGCAGAGATGCTCTTACCTCATATTTCTTTGAAGAGCATTCCAACCTGAATTTTTCCATTTATCTTTTTTTTTATATTGACATAAATCTGTACCTAGGACATTTGCTCCTTCATGTATTCAGTGAGTAGTCACCCAGTAATTACCCCATGCTGGCCTCTGTTTTGACAGATACAGTGGTGAACAAGACAAGTAATGTCCTCAAAGAATTTACTTTCTATTGGGGGTAGACAGGAGATTACAGTAAGTTGTTATAATTGCCATGAGTAACAGATAAAGGATGACATGGAAGCACATAAGCATTGGCACCCAAGCTAGATTTTGTTGTATGATTAGCGATAGCTTCCTGGAATTAGTAACATGTATACTGAGATCTCAAATGTCAGTAAGAATTAACCAGAAAAATGGAGTTAGATGGGATGGGGCATGAGTTTAAGGCATGAGGAAATATGTTCACAAGAGAAAGCACATACAGAGAATGGCAAGAGATTCAATCTGGGTGGAGATGGAGATGTGAAAGTGGAGTGATAGAGATATTCCTGGAGACATTGGCAGGGATCCACCATGAAGGGTATGCGGAGCAGTTAAACATACTGTTTATGAAGAGTAACCCTGGAATAACACAGATCTGTTTCACATCATTCACAAGCTTATCCTAAGAGTGAGATATTGTCTGGCACACAGGTATTTAATACTTTAAAAAAGGTAATATTGGGGGATACCTGGGGGGCATAGTCAGTTAAGCATCTAACTCTTGATTTTGGCTCAGGTCGTGATCTCAGGGTCATGAGATCGAGCCCCTAGTTGGGCTCTGCACTCAACAGGGAGTCTTCTTGGGATTCTCTCTCTCCTTCTCCCTCTGCCCCTCCCCCTGGCTCTCTCTCTCTCAAATAAATAAATAAAATCTTTTTTTTTAAAGGTAATACTGGGCAAATTAAGGAGCTTGTATGTTATATAGAGCCAAGTAGGGAGCTACGGAAATACTTTATCCTGAAGAATGACACAACTTGATTTATATCTTAGGGCTGTCTTGTGGGTTGAAGAAGAAATGTAAGGACACAGGTGGGCCAAAGCTAGCATCAAAGGCATGGGTTATGGGACTCTCTACAATAACCTAGGCAAAAATTATAGTGGCCTGAATAGGTGTGGTGGCAGTAGAGGTGAGAAGACATGGATGGGTTTAGTAAATACTAAGGAAATAAAACCAAAAGGAGTTATTAATAGATGGCATACAAAAGCAGAAGGAAATGGGAGGAGCAAGGACAACATTGAAATTCCTGGCTTGCCTAACTGGGTGGAGAGTGGCTATTACTGAGACATGGAACACTGGAGAAAAGCAGGATTGCACACGTCAGGAAGAAATAGCTTCAGGCATAGGTGTGTTGAAATTGAGGCTCTGTGGAATCTAGAATCCAATCTGCAGGTCAAGAGAGAAATCTGAGCCATTATTCAGAATTAGGACTCACATGCTTATGTATGACAGCTGAAGCCAGAAGAGCAACATACAGGGTTATAGACCACGTGGGAAGAGGAGAGAGGAGGATGTTAGCAAAAGAACCTGAAAGATAAGAAGAAAGCCAGTAGTGTGTGTCATGAAAGCCAAGCTTTAAAAGGAGGAAAAGATGTCATCAATTTGATTTGGTAACAACAGGGCATTAATAATCTTGATAAAATGTATGTCTGTGGAGTCATATGGCAGAGAGCGTGCGAAGCTGTGAATAAGAAGGAAGATGGAGTAAGAGTGAGGCAGGAAAATTCTACGTAAAATAGAATTGGTTTGGTTTGGCTTTGAAAAGGACAATAGAGAGAGCCTGTAGCTGAGAGGTAGAGCACACATAAGAGAAAATATCTGGTGACTGGGGGGACCAGAGAATGTCTCCAGGGATAGACAAGAAGTCAGTGCAGAGGGCTGCTTGCAAATGCAAAACACAAAGGCAATAAATGATGGCACAAGGTTTTGGAAAAGATGGAAAGAGAGGCACTAAAAGATCCAGATGAGGCGGTTAGCATGGAAAAGGGGAAGAAAAAACACCTTATCCCTTTACCTGTGCTTTAAATCCTTCAAACTTCTCAAAGATCCTTCCATCTGGATATTTTATCCACAAATAGATAAGTTTCCTTATTTGGGGGGGGGCTAAAGTTTACTCTTTCTCCTCTGTCTCCTCTAGTTATTGACACCACATCTTTTACATACAGCTTCAAAAACGTCACTAGGGGCACCTGGGTGGCTCATTTGGTTAAATGTCTGCCTTCAGCTCAGGTCATGATCCCAGGGTCCTGGAATCGAGCCCCACATCAGGCTCCCTGATCACTGGGGAGTCTGCTTCTCCTTCTCCATCTGCCCCCCCAACTCATGTTCTCTCTCTTTTTCTTAAATAAATAAAATCTTTAAAAAAAATGTTGTCGCTATTCACTACCTCCATTTTCCCACCTTGCCTTATTCCCAGCCACACTGCAATTAGGATTTTGTTCTTGGGATTAAATGAAGTATCTCTATTAAAAGTCAACAGTCATAACTCCTTGTCTCAAGGGACCTTTCTTCCTCTTCTTTCTTATTTGACTTCATATTAAAAAGTCCAGCACATTTAACCAAGTATTCTTTCTCATAACACTCATCTACTTTGACCTCTATGACATTATTTTGGAAGACCCCCTACTCCAATAGTTCTCCTTTGATGTGTGATCTATACCCCATCTCGTAGTAGTGGACATTACCAACCAATCCATTTGTTGACCTCTGTTTTTCTCTCTCTGTCCTATTTTCTTTGGTAAGCTTATTCACTTCGACATTTAAGCTTTTATCTTGATGCCCTCACCCAAATCAGTATCCTACCTTATTCTGGTTTATAATTACAACCACCTTTATAATATTCCCTTCATTTGTCCCCCAATTACATCTCATTAGGTTAAGCACTGACTTCATTGTCATTCCTTCTTAGCAAATCCTTCCCCAGTTTCTCCACTTATATTACTGGAAACACAACACTGCAGGCACAAAATACGGAAGCCATAAAGGACTCTGTTGTTTTTCATTTCTATTGTCTGAGCTACCAGATTCTATGCATTAATAGTGTCTCCACTGCTTAACCCTTTCTTCACATTTTTCCTGCTTCCACCCTAGTCTTAGTTCTAATCAACTCACATCTAGAAAGTTATAAGATCTCTTAACTTTCGTGTTCCCAAAGTCAAGTCATCATGCACATCATCACCATACTTGATTTTCATGCAGTCCAGTTTTTACCATGCCATTTGCCTTATCAAGAACCCCATTACCAGGGTGCCTGGGTGGCTCAGTCGGTTAAGCATCTGCCTTTGACTCAGGTCATGATCCCAGGGTCCTGGGATCAAGCCCCACATTGGGCTCCCTGCTCTGCGGGAAGCCTGCTTCTCCCTCTCCTACTCCCCCTGCTTGTGTTTCTACTCTCGCTGTGTCTCTCTCTGTCAAATAAATAAATAAAATCTTAAAAAAAAAAAGAATCCCATTACCTATTGGATTAAGAAACAAATATTTGTTAGGATGTAGAGAAAAAGAGCACTCATGCACACTGGTGATTATGTGGAGAAAAAGAACACTCAGTGACTGTGGAAAACAGTGTGGAATTTCCTCAAAAAGTTACAAATAAGACTATCTTAGGATCAAGCAATCACACTACTGGGTATTTACCCAAAGAATACAAAAACACTAATTCAAAGTGTTTATAACAACATTATTTACAAAGCCAAGATATGAAAGCAGCTGAAGTGTCCATTGATTGATGAATGGATAAAGATGTGATATATATACCATATATATATAGAATATTATTCAGCCATAAAAAAGAATGAAATCTTGCCATTTACAATGACATGGATAGAGCTAGAGAGTATAATGCTAAGGGAAGTAAGCCAGACAGACAAAGACAAATGCCATATGATTTCACTCATATGTGGAATTTAAGAAACAAAACAAACAATCAAAAGAAAAAAAAATGAAAGAGAGAGAGAGTCAAAGCAAGAAATAGACTTTTAATTATAGAGAATAATCTGATGGTTACCAGAGGGGAGGGCAATCAGAGGATGGGTTAATAGGTGATGGGGATTAAGGAGTGTACTTGCAATGGGCACAGGGTGTTGTATGAAAGTGTTGAATCACTATATTGTACAACTGAAACTAGTATTACACAGTATGTTAACTAACTGGAATTAAAATAAAAACTAAAAAAAATCATATGTTGAAATCTTAACCTCCAGTAACTCAAAATATGACTGTATTAGGAGATAGAATGTTTTAAGAGGTAATTCAAGTAATGTGAGGTCATATGGGTGGGTGACTGAAAATTAGGGCACAGACAAGTCCAGAGGGAAGATCATGTGAAGACAGGAGGTGAATTTGGCCATCTGCAAGCCAAGAAGGAACATCTCAGAAGAAATAAAACCTGCTGACACATTGATTTTGGACTTTTAACCTCCAGAACTGTGAGAAAATAAATTTCTGCTATTTAAGCCAATGAGTCTGTGGTACTGTGTTATGGAAGCCCTAGTAAACTAATGTAGCAACCTTCTTGCATTTACATGTAGAAGCTGAGAACTAAGTGCTTGAGAAGCCTGAACAAAGGGAGTCTGACTAGAGGTTAATGTGGATAATGTTTTAGCCTCAGAGTTCTCAGAATTAACATACAAAATAATGTATATTGCCCACTCTAGGCATAAAAAGAATAACACAATAATAACTAATATTTAGTGATATTTTTCTGTGTTAGACATGCTTATAAAAGTTTTAGAAGCTATTACTTTGAGATAGATCTATTATTTTGTCCCGTCCTCACAATGCCCAATGCATGCATAAACTGGGACTCAGAGAATTTAAGTGACTGATGCACAAAGACAAAAAGTGACAGAAAGAGGTATCTAACCAAATAATTTAACTCTAGGAAATATTCTCACAGCTTTTATACTATCTTATTCTTCATTTGTGTATACAATTTCTATTTTTCATATATATTTGCACATATTGTTACCACTTCCTTGCAAAACAAAGCAAAACAAAACGAAACAGAAAAAAACTACCCCAGATACTTGTCCTAGTAAAATGTAAAATTTCAACAGTCTCTTAGTTCCTTCTTTTATAGGAACAAAATCAAATTTGGCTGTTTCAAGTCTCGGGTTAACTATAGATTTAAGTTTTGTTTCTTTTTTTTCCATTTCTTCTATATGCTTGTCATTTTCTGAAGTCTGTATTTAAAAAAGCATGTCTATTTTTATGCATATATTTATGTTTTCTAATTGTTAAGTTAAAAATAATGCTTAACCCCAGTCTCAGGCCTTACAGGATGAAGAGAAGAAAAAGAATTGCCAACCAACCAAAGGTAGAAGTAAAGGAAGAGTGGGAAAAAAGAGAAGAAAGAAGAAAAATAAAGTTACGTATGTAATCATTCGACCTTAGATTAGGCAAAATAATCTATGTTGCTAAATATAATAGGTAATGTTGTTAAATTAGATGAAAATAATCTACACTGCTAAATATAATAAACAATGTTGTTGAGGAATAAGCGATCCCTCCAAAGAAGCACAGGTTCAAATTGGAATGCACCTGCCACACCAGAATGATCAATCCAATGTGAGTCGTACATGGCTTTGGCGTTCAAAGTCTCTGACTATCTAATGCTAATCCTTAAGGAGGACTCTTCAGTAAGTTCTTGTCAGACAACTAAGTACTTCATGAAATGTCAACTATTTTAAGGTCCACAAACACTAAAAATATAGACATTTTGTTCACCTCAGAAATTGCATCAGAAGCATCATCAAACTACCAAAATAACAAAGACAGTTGATTGCTCTCTAGGGGCTGGTGGTCATAAGGTTATGCCTGATACACACCCAAAATAATAGAAATATTTCAATAATTTTGTTCCAGCTTAAGAAGAGGAGTGACTGGAACAGACCTTCTCAATAGTATCTTCAGAAGTTCTAAAGGTGATATAACATCAGTTACAGAATTGTAGGACCTCCAAGTTGGACAAAGCACTAAAGGCCCCCTGGTCAGAAGATCACACTATATCAGAGTCTGAAAAATATCCAGAGAGGAGAGTTTAGTCTTAACTATACTCCTTGGAGTGGCTGAACAACTTCTGTAAAGATTATAAAATTATTTTCTTCTAAAAAAAAAAAAGACATTTCTTTATTTTAGAGAGAGAGAGCATGAGGGGCAACCAGAGAGAGAATCTTAAGCAGACTCCCCTCTGAGCCTGGAGCCTGACTTGGGGCTCCACCTCATGACACTGAGATCACGACCTGAGCTGAAACCGAGAGTCAACTGAGCCACCCAGGTGCCCGTATTTTCTTTAAGTTGGAAAAATCATTGCTTCATAATTTCTATCCATCAACCCCACTTCTAACTTTTGTTAGAAACATTATTCAGTTTTCTATTGGGCAAACTTTCACAAATTTAAAAGAACTGCTATGTTACCCTGAAGTTATCTATTTGTTATATTAATATCCCCCCTCAATTTCTTCATCTCTTCGTCTACAAAATATTGGCCAAAACTTGTACATTCTATGGTTTCTTAATAAATATCTATTCTAGTTTGTCAATTTTTTAAATGCAACATCCAACATTAAACCTAATTCTGATATGGATGTCTACATGTTGAGCTTGTTATCTTTTATAATCCAGCTACTCATTGCTATACTATTGAAAATCCATGAACTACTCTTTCCTTTTAGCTTTATTCAAATGCAAATGGTATTGGATAGAGGAAGAGAATGGTCTGATAAGTTTAATTACACAAAATATGTACATGTATATTTTACAATTATTCTCCATTCAGCTGTTTACATCTTCACCTATCTTTCTGAAATTTTTTGTTTACTTATATTTTATGGCCTTTTATTTTTCCAAAAAATGAATATACCTTGATCCAGTACCTTGAAATAAGGTTCAGAAAAATAACAATTGTCAATATTTTGAAGAATTTTGGTTTTCTGTATATTAAGAGCAATCAAGAATAATGTATTGCTAAATATTAAATACATTAAATATGTAATGAGTTTGTTTAAACCATTACTTTTAGAATATACCTTAAACAAGTAAAATGAGACCAAAAAGCAGGGTTTTTTAAGAAAAATCAATAAATTACTTATAATGCTTTTTTAAAAATTAACAAAACTAAGCTCTTACATTTTGAAAATACTATTTTGACTATTTTAACTCTGGGTTACACAAATTTTTTTTTTCCCATACAATTGCAAGTTTGATAAAGAAGATGAAAACATCAGCAATGTAACTGGGCTGTAATATTTTTTCTATAATAAGGATTAAACAGCAAATGGCAAGAATAATCTACAGTGGAAATTTGCCAATGTTAAAAAGAAAACTGTACTTTTTACATTCATCCCTTTTAAAATTCTAGTGATTAGTGATGAGTAAATAAACATGTATTAAGTATACCTTAATTGTTTAGGAGATTGCATTTGAGAAATAAGAATGAATAAGACAAAAACCATTTAGGTACATCTTCACGACTTTGGATTTGGCAAAGGGTTCTTTGACACCAAAAGGATAATCAACAACAAAAACAACAAGATAATAGATAAAATGGACTTCACCAACATTAAATACTTTTGTCCTTCAAAGGACACCATCAGGAACGTGAAAAGACAACCCATAGAAAAGGAGAATATAAGTTCAAATCATGTATCTGATAAAGGACTTATGTCTAGAATAAAGAACTCTTACAACTCAATAATTAAAAAGACAAATAACCCAATTTAAAAATGGGCAAAGGATCTGAATAGACATTTCTCTAAGGAAGATAGAAAAATGGTCAATAAACACAGGAACTCAACATCATTAGTCCTTAGAAAAATATAAATCAAAACCACAAGATACCACTTCACACAAAGTATGATGGCTAGAATAAAAAAAGACAGGTAACAAGTGTTAGCGAGGATATGGAGAAATTAAAACTCTCATACATTGTTAGTAGGAAATGGGAATAGAAAACATCCTGGAAGTTCTCCAAATAATTAAATATAGAGCTATCATATGACTCAGCAATTCCACCACCAGGTATATACTCAAGAGAAATAAGAACATATCCCCTTAAAAATTTGTACACAAATTTTTATAGCAGTATTACCTATCGTAGCCAAAAAGATGGAAGTGACCCAAATGCCCATCATCTAATGAATGGACAAGCAAAATGTAGTATATCCATACAATGAAATATTATTTGGGCATAAAAAGGAACAGAATGCTGATTTATGCTACAACATGGATGAACCTTGAAAATATGCTAAGTGAAACAAGCTAGTGACAAAAGACCATATGATTACATTCATATGAAAGTCCATAAAAGCTAAGTCTATAGAGACAGAAAATAGATAAGGTTGCTTAGAATTGGGGGTCAGAGGTGATGATAGGAGGGTGATAGCTAAAGAGTATGGTGCTTCTTGGTGAAGTGATGAAAATGTTTTAAAACAAGGATGGTGATGGTTGTGCATGTCTGTGACTACACTGTAAGCCATTTAATTGTATAATTTAAATGGGTGAATTGTATGGCATGCAAATTATACCTCAGTAAATAAAAACATTCTTGAGAAAGAAAAACAAGTTTGGAAAACTTGCTTAACCAGATATGAAGACTAACAGAGAACCATAGTAATAAAGACAGATAGGATACACGGATGGGCACACAGGTCACTGGAAAAGAGTAGAGAATGTACAGACAGACACATGTGAATGCTTGACTTACGACAACTGCAGTGCTGCGGAACGGTGGTGCGAGGATGATCTTTTCAATAAGTAAAGGTGGGTTAATGAAAAAAGAAAGAAAATATGACATAGACCCTGTTTTCAAGGACCCTATGGTCTTGTCCCCATTATCAGACATCAACAAGGTAAACTCTGGTGTGTAAAGGGAAAATGAAGTCCCAACAACCCGATTTAAAATTCTCTCTGCGCTACACTATGTGGACCTACCCAAACATTTTGACAGTGTTGAGAGACACACAAAATGATTTTAGCACTATGGAAAGGCCTACAGAGGGTTCTGTTAATTATTTAAGATATTTCCCCTTGACGTTTTAAAAAAGGAAATGGCTTTGCGGTGCCTGGGTGGCTCAGTCAGTTTAGGATCTGACTCTCAGTATCAGCTCAGGTCAAGGTCTCAGAGTCATGGAATCCAGCCGGCGTTGGGCTCCGTGCTCAGCAGGGAGTCTGCTTGAGATGCTCTCTCTCCCTCTCCCTCTGCACCCCCAAATTGTGCTTGCTCTCTCTCTCTCAAATAAATAAATGAATCTTTATTTATTTATTTATTTATTTATTTATTTATTTATTTATTTATGTTCAGTTAGCCAACATACAGTGCATCATTAGTTTTTGATGTAATGTTCAACAATTCATTATAAATGAATCTTTTAAAAAAAAAGAAAATGGTTTTGAAAGAATAAGCCCCTATGTGTTACATTTACTTCATTGTTTTCATCACTCCCCTCTGCCTCTCTTCTATGGTAAAATGATCTTTCGCTTTTAATTTCGCTTACTACCTGCCATGTTTTACCATAAGCTCTCTGCTGCCTCCAAAGACCCATAGTGTCAAACTTAAATGTGATAAGCAGCCTCACAAGCTCAGATGTTGCTTTAATTTCATGCAGTCATTTTTTATAGTTTTCCCAATATGCAGACTGAGTACTTTATTCAGTTGCAGATGGTTCTGGAATGGGTTTTTCAGCAAATATGAGTGGAAGTCAATAATATGTAATGAAGTGCTAACATGTTACTACTTATAAGCTTCAAGGCCAGATTTTTGTCAAGATAATCATACAGTTACCCCATATATCAGATCAAGATAGTTTTTTTTATAGTGTAATGTGTGTGTTTTGGGGAAGGTCTCTTTTATGCCTTTATAGAGCTTGAGGCAATAAGCTTCTCTCTTTAAAAAAGGCCATATATATTACTTCTAGCTCCTTAAATGAGGTGTAAGCCATCTTATCTTTGCACTGACTTACTGAAAAACAACCTTAGAAATGTTGACTGTATTTAGAAAGTAATATGCTAATATCTATCAAGATATGCTAACATATGTATAACATTTAACACTGTAGTTTTTCTTTTGAGGATTTATCTTAAAATAATCCAAAAGTGGGAAAAGAACTATATATATTAGTATATCTAGTATATTATTACCCATGCTGGCCAAAAAAACAGAAATAACCTACATATCCAATAGCATGAGCAGGGGCTGAAACAAGTGTCATAGCAAATTATGACTTCTCTATTGGCTGAAATTATGGAACCACCAAAGCAGTTGCTATGAAGACTATATAAAAACATGGGTAATGCTAAAGATTCATGGGTTCATACTAAGATTCAAACTAAGATTTTTCTTAGTCTAACAATAGTCAGGCAAACCTTATTTAGGTTTTATAGGTAAATGTAGGATCAATTCTAGGATGCTAAAGACAAAACTTAGGATCAGCATTTTTAAAAAATGATTAATAATATATTTGATAGGTGTATGGTATTTTCCAGGATAAAGTCCAGTTAAAATTGTGAGAGCAATGAACTTGCATTCCTTGGTGAACATTTGTCACTTTTTGGCCACCTAATACCTAACTTCTTGTATATCACTACCTCAATCTTCCCTTTGGAGGAATCTCTTCTATGTATGGACTTTGGAAGTAGTGGTCATTCTTTCCACACCCTAGTGCTGTCAGGTGGCAGACATGTGAATGAAGATCAGACAATCTCAAGCTTTCTCTTAGGACTTTGAAGTCTTGAATAATGTAACAATAAGGGGCTTGTTCAAGTTCATCATATACGCAGTGCCTGGTTATCCAGCCTTTTTCTTTAGCATAAACTTCATTATGGGTCCTGTTCCCTAACACACCAGACCTCTCCAGATTTTGCTGATTTTCCTCCAAACTTTCCCCTTTTATCCCAGGAATCTTGAATTGTTCCCATTACTCATAACCTAGAATCCTTTCTGATCTATGGGCACATGTATGACTTCACATATTAAAGTTGCTCTCAATTATACATGTTAGAATAATACATAGCAACTTATGAAGAAGATATTTCAAACATGAGGAGAATGCTGAATTGGGATAAGAGGAGCAGATAAAGAATCAAAATCAAGGAAACCAGAGTGAGAGGACTAAGTTTACAAATTCAGTTTAAAAACAGTAAGAGAAATAGGACTTAGAATGAGCTACTTTAGGTAGCTAAGGTGGGCTTGATTGAGCCTAAGCAAAAGCTGATTTGGATTTGAGAGAATGAACACCCTCTTCTGCCATTAGGTTGTTCTAAGTTGTAATGGAGAAGGGCTCTGTTTCATTTTTATTTTGTTTTGGCTTGGTTTTCTTTAATTAATGTGTGTGTTGTTGGGGAGGGTGGAGATGTTTGTTGATGATGACATTGCTCTTGTTTGGAAAGCATATCTTTCTGCTCAGGCATCTGGAAAGGTGACTGGAAAGAAGAGATGGTTTTCTGTTTTCCTCTAATACAAGAGTCTTGGTCTGATCTCTTATAGGAAAAAAATATATTGGATAAAACTAAAGCATTTGTTTTGACAAAGGGAATCAGACACACAGACCTAAGGCTGCTTCTTTCTAGAGCCTAGGTGAGAACATTTAAGACCAAGTTGAGCAGTGGGCCATTCCTTCCATCCTACCATTGTCTACCATAGAACTTTGCCAGCCCAAATACACTGGGTAGCTATTTCCAGAGAAATGCTTCGCCCAGTAGAATCATTCCCAGTGGAACAACATTTTGTTGGGAAAGGTAATCTCCTGTGCATAGTCTTTTGACCCCTACTTGGCCACTTAAGAATGGGCCTTGAGCCTGGAAAAATTAGCAAGAGGAAGTGGCTGGTGGAGAGATCTGCTGGCCATGAGGGACTCACATACACTATTGGAGCTGATTTTGTTCTGTGTCTTCTCTATATGAGTGAAAGTATTACTTCATACAGTACTTGATTGTTTTACTTTCCTTGACAACTCCAATACCAAGACTCGGTAAAGTCGGTAAAAGTGTTTGGATTTCTTCTCCTGGTGGCTGACATTGTGATGATCTTTTCTATCTTCTATGTAGTTGGAGTCCTTCCTTGGTAATGGTATCTTGTCCACAGTGTTCAACTCTACACACTCCATCTGGCTGAACCATTTACTCATGGAGAAGCAAGCATGTAGTCAATTGACTGCAGTCAATTATTTCCTGGAAGTTTCTTGTTGGTTTTGTAAGAGGTTTTCCAAAATATAAATGAGCGAAACTCTGAGAAGAGAAAGAAAATCCTGAAACAGCTGAAAGGAGAACTCCAAATTGGTGAAATTTAGATATGAATATTAATGTAACTCTTCTGTTTCCACAAAGCATATGGTATGAGGACATTTTGGGTTATATTTAAAGTAAGCTATATAATTATTTTATAATGGTAGTTTATGCTTTGCTAATCCTACTACCTTGAAAATACAACAAAGACAGTCACAAAACCATTTCTCTCTCCTTCACCACACCCTTCTATCCTCTGTTACCCAGACTTCTAGAAAACCCAGTCTTGATCAAATGCTGCCTATGTTATGATATTCTCAAAGAGCTCTTATGTGCTCCCAAATGTGGGCCTCCTAGCTGCCATGTTTTCTCACATTCCAGATTGAATCCTGTAACAGGATTATAGTCTTTGCTGCTACCACTCAACTTCATGCTTCATCTCTGACTCACTTGCCAAGTGCAAGATCACTGGGTCTCTGGATGCTTCTTCTTTGTGCCAGTTTCTAGGCTGTCGAATTGCTGTGAGCTAGTAGCACCATCTTCTCAGCCCCCTATGCCCTTTCCCCTCTCAGGACCCCAACGGGCTTCCAAAGTCATCCCCTAAATCAGGATACATATTTGCTGGCCCCCATCATCACTTGTTTATATTCTAGTACCTGTGTCCTCACTGTCTTAGAAAGATTGTAGCTCTTGACACCGTTGGAGTGTCCTCTCCAAGGCATCCTGTGAAATCCCTGTCTATGGACTACATTTCTGTTTTTCTATTTTTCCTGAAAATTTTCTCTTGGATTTGTAAGAGGAACCAGAGGGTCAAAGCATCCAGGGTAAAAGCATAGACTTCCTTGGTCAGGTTCGGAAAATGTCTTATGTTGGGGCTCCTGGGTGGCTCAGTCATTCAGCTTCTGCCTTCGGCTCAGGTCATGGTTCCAGGGTCCTGGGATCGAGCCCCACATTGGGCTACCTTCCAGGCGGGAAGCCTGCTTCTGTTCTGTCTCTCGCTATGTCTCTCTCTGTCAAATAAATAAAAAAAAGAAAAGAAAATGTCTATGTTAAGATAATATAATTCTTATACTACCATGGAAGGCTTTAAAAAATAATGACTCTGAAAGCATACAATCAGGAAATCTGATTCCTTTCGTAACCTACTTGATAGTGAGCATGAGGTAGTTAATCAGGAGGTTGACCTGAGGGTCTTCAGTGAAGCTACAGTCCTCGTGGGTATTTCTCTCTGCGTTGTCCCAACCAAGACTACTCTTCTTCACTAGAATGTACAGCATGCTTTCCAATCAGTGCAAAGAAGAGAGAGAAACAAGAGTGTGAGACACATAGCTGGATTCTCAGATTTGTTAATACACAACTGGAGCTCTCCCAAGTGAGGAATGAAAGCAGGAAGCTATCATTTTGTCAAAGCTACTGGAGAAAACAAGCCTTAACAATAATATAAAAGTCTTGGTGATAAAGGGACATGTGAACAATGGCATAAATACAGTCTGAGAACACATAGCAAATATTATTTAGTGAGACCTTGCACAAAAATCTAACATCCCAGCATAGAGCAGCCTCCAGAAAGAGCAGGGTGGGACACTTCAAAGAACATCTCTGTGACCTGGAAAAAGGGAAAATGAGATGTAAAGTTGTCTACCGATTTAATAAGGAGAAGAAATGGCACTTAATATCTGAACCTGTCCTCTTATCCTTACTTCATATTCTTTATTTTTTGTGGTATAAAAATGTATCTTTACATATGTTGTAGAAGAATACAGTAACTGAAGATTTATCTCCTTGCAGCACCAGCCCCAAGGTCCAGAGAGAGACTTCAGAGACCCCAGGAATTTAAAGGGGGCTCGGAATGAATAGATATATGGCTCTTTTATTATTTCAGGAGGTGCCAAGGTGGAAAAGAAAAAAAAATAATGGGTCTCGCTGCCTTCTTTTGTTATTTAGGCTTTTGATTGTACTGGTTTCCATAAAATTAATTTTAGCTGTTAAAAATGTGTGTGTGTGTGCGCACGCACGTGCATGCCTGTCTGTTTGTTTTAATAGTTTCACTGACTGGAGGAAAACTGGCTCTCCTCTCTTCCCACTTTCCGCTCTAATGCTTTATTAGACTTGCACCATAAACTAAAATTTACTGTCACCACCATGCCTGAAGCCCATGGGAACAGTACAAACTCTACACTTCCAACTTTAATGCAGATGGGAGGGGGTGGAGTCTTGGGCAAATCTCTCAAATTCAGAGGCCTATAGGGACCAGGTAACTAAACAAGTAAAGCAACTACTGGATCTACAGGACCCGGTTCCTCCTCAACTCTAGTGGATTATTGTAAGAGACTCTGGATTTACTAGGAGAATCAAAAATTTGGATTTTTATTTAAATTCTTTTTATTGTGAAATATTGGCTTCTTCTTTTTAAAAAAATGGTGTCAGCCAAATGATATATTCAAAATACAAATTCCAGGGCCAGTAGTTTTGATGTCTCACTTGTCTGAGCCAAAAGCTACTTCCTGATGGAAAACAATTTGGAAAGAAAGGTGCTGAGGATTGACAGAGGCAGTCTTGAAATGAAGGACATTTTGGTGAGAAAACTTTTCACCAGGAGAACAGGGGAAGCTAGATCTAATGCTAGTATGTTTATTGTGGGGTGGAAGACAACTAGAGGACATTCTTGTCCTTAAAAACACTTTAGCTTTCATCTTTATAGACTCTGTTGTTAATTAGTAGGTAAATAAAGAAACAAGCATATATCTGCACGATCTGGTACAAAGGGAAGATGAAGAGTATAACTCCAGTCCACGTTCTTACTGGCTTCTTTTGAGGCTACACATTATTCTACGGAACAAGGTTTGAATCAACTGGAATAACCAATAAGCAGCAGTAAGCTGCATCCCAGAGGTACAGAAAGAATGACCCAAGCTGAGAGGTATTGCTGAAGAGAGGACAATTCAATAGGTTAGGTGAAAACGAAATTGTTCTTAAGCCATAGAAGATGCTATATTTAAAGGGGGTAAACGAATAAACATCCAGATCGCATATGTAATTCCTCAGAATATAGTTTCTGGATTTGAAACAGGGCTTGTTGGAATCAAGTTCTCAAAGAGTCCTTTCAAAAACTGTTATGGATATATATAGATAGATGATAGGTAGATAGATGATAGATAGATAGATAGATAGATAGATAGACAGACAGACAGACAGACATCTCCACATAGATACAGACACAGATAGGACATGACCTGGTCAATCTCAGCATCCATTATTTCCAAGAGAAAACAAATGATTCCCTTTTTACAGAATGTTGTGGTATATTCTGTACTATGTGCCACACATTATTTTTTCATAAGAAGCATGCATGAAACTGGCAGCCATCATTCTCCAGGGATATGAAGATATATAAATTAAAATGTCTGTATCTGTGTGTGTATGTGCAATTTATCATGCAATGGGAAGGTAACGAGGAGGTACCTAAGTTGGGAGGTAGCATCTGGTAAGTGTGGGAATTTCTGACTTATAGGTATTTCCTGGAGCTTAGTATAGGGTTTAAACTCCAGCAAACCTTTGTTGATTTGATTTATGCTGTCCCCGGAACTGCCGACTCTCAAAAGATGAATCACTTGGTCAAGACCTAACATGCAACAGGGTGATTTATAGACATTTCTGATGCTTAGTAAAACCACAACTAAAAATTTAGTGAAAACTGTTTTAAGAACATTGTTAATACATTATATTTTTCAAATAATATTATAAAATTGTTTTATTGGGTTTTCATTACCAAAGACATAAATGTTCATTATGACCACTTTCAAAACATAGAAAAGGCTTAAAAAGAAAAAAAAATCCAGTAATAACAACAATCTCTGCACTGATTGTTTGATTGTCTCACTCTTCATTTTTTCATCTTTGAATAATCGTTTTTAAAAATCTGCAATAAATATATTTATCTAAAACTTCCCATCCTTGATCATGTTGCAGGATAAATCTAGTCTCCTGATACATTTTGCTAAATTTCTCTCCAAAAGTTTGTGCCAATTTTACTCCTACCAAAATTAAAGAGGTCACTTATTCAAGACTTTTCATTTCAAATCTTAGAGACCTAATATCAACCTAATATCAACGTAGTAAGATATTAGGTAATTTGGTAAAGTAATTTGAAAAGCAGAAGAAATTAGCGTAATTTCGTAATGGAAATGTTTTCATTGGTAAAGTTTATTTATCCTATCTTGCAAGATTTTATTTTGATGACACATGGGTAAGCACAGATATATTTCGAAGAATAAAAATATGCAGCATTGACTTCAATTTGTCTCATGTGATTTACGTAGAACATTTTTAGGTTAAAGCCAAATCCAGTATTTTGAAGGCAATGAACTTACATGAACTAACAAGAGCTCAAGAAAATTCAAATAAATACTTGTTTTCAAAGCCATTGCCACGTTACTCTTACCAAAGCTACTCTGCCCACACGAGGCTCACTCACTGACAAAAGATGTCAGGGCTCTCTGACTTAATCAGCGAAAAGAAAATGATTATTATTGTTATGCCAGACACTTGATTAAGATTTTTTAAAGCCACATTTGCTTTCACTCGAATTGAAAACCAGACTTGAACACTGATTAGTTTATTTTAAATTGTGTACTCTCGTTAAGTCCAAAGAAAGTAGGAACGCTCGATTCTTTGAAATATTAAAGTAAATATTATCTAGTCAGAGGACAAAATATTCCTAGGTGTTTCTTTTTTCTTCAGTATGTTAAGTTAGATCAAAAGCTAAGGTTAGAATTCAATGGCAAAATAGCAAGAATTGGATTTTTCATCAAAACCAGTCTCTGGCACAAATACTGTGCTGGCCTCAATTCCTTCCCATGCAGCAAGTATTTATGATGTGCTTACTCCGTGTCAAGTAATTCTTACGCTCTGAGAATGCAAGAATTCCTACAAGGAGACCCCTGCCCTCAAGTTCCGTGTTTCTAATGAGCGAGCTTGCCCTTAGACACCAGCTGGCCAAGCAATGCCACATGGACAAAGCTGATTTAGTGGCCTGAACAGATAGGAGGCGCTCAGACTGAGAGATTGGAGCATGCTTCTTACAAAGTACCACACCTTTGCCATGGTTTGAAGGATCTCATCCCAGTAAAGGAAACCTGAATGCGGCTGGAGAAAGAAAATCAGACAGATACCTATGACCCAGGTCTCAAGGAGGAATTCAGCCCTGGGAATTGAATGGTTCCCAGTCCCAGCCGTCAGGGAGCAAGGTTGCTAAGCTAGGAGGGCTAGAGGACAAGAAGGGAACAACATGAATGACTCAAGGCTGAATCCTAGACTATTGATGTGTTGACTGTTGTTTTCTTTCTATTCCACCTCTCTCTTTTTCATTTCATTTTTTTTATTTTAAAAGATTTTATTTATTTTTGCGAAAGAGACAGAGAGAGAAAGTGAGGGGAGGGGCAAAAGGAGAAGCAGACTCCCTGCTGAGCAGGGAGCCCTATGGGGGACTGCACCCCAGGACCCTGGGATCATGACCTGAGCAGAGGGCAGATGTTTAACCAACTGAGCCACCCAGGCGCCCTTTTTTCATTTTACTGAGGAATAATTGACAAATTTGTATCCATTTAAAGTGTACAATATGATGATTTGATACACATATACATTGTGGAAAAATCACCACAAAAAAGTTAATTAACACATCCATTCTTTTCTTTTCTTTTTTTTTCTTTTTTCTTTTCTTTTCTTTCCTTTCCTTTCCTTTCCTTTCCTTTTCTCTTTCTTTCTTTCTTTCTTTCTTTCTTTCTTTCTTTCTTTCTTTCTTTCTTTCTTTCTTTCTTTCTTTCTACACTTAACGTAAGAACTACTCTCAGCAAATTTCAAGTACACAATGCCATATTATTAACTATAGTCATTAAGGTATACACTAAATCCTCAGAACTTATTTATCTTACAATTGAAGTTTGTACCCTTTAATCTAAATCTCTCCATTTCCCACCCCCTCACCTCCTGGCAGCCACCTTTCCACTCTCTGTTCCTATTAAATCAGCTTTTTTTTTTTTTTTGGTAGATTCCATTATGTAAGTGATACCATACAGTACTTGTCTTTTCTGTCTGGCTTATTTCATTTACCATAATAACCTATAGGTTCATTCATGTTTTTGCAAATAGCAGGATTTCCTTCTTTATTGTGGCTGGATGATATTCTATTATATATTTGTATCACATTATCTTTACCCATTCATCCATTGATGGACACTTAGGTTGTTTCCATGTCTTGACTATTGTGAATAATGTTGTAATGAACATGGGAGTGCAGGTATCTCTTCAAGATACTGATTTCATTTCCTTTGGACATATGCCCAGAAATGGGTTACTAGATCATATGGTAGTTCTATTTTTAATTTTTGAGAACTATCCATACTGTTTGCCATAATGGCTATACCAATTTATATTCTCACCAACAGTGCAGAAGGGTACTCTTTCTTCACATTTTGGCCAACAGTTAGTATCTCTTGTCTTTTTTTATAAAAAAGTGATGCCTCACTGTGGTTTTGATTTACATTTCCTTGATAATTAACTATGTTGAGGACCTTTTTGTGTACCTATTAGCCAATTGTATGTCTTCTTTGGAAAAGTGTCTATTCAAACATTTTGCCTATTTTTAAATTTTATTAGTTCTTTGCTATTGAGTTGTATGAGTTTTTAAATATATTTTGGATATTAACCTTTATCAGATGTGTGGTTTGCAAATTATTCTCCCATTCCACAGGTTGACTGTTCATTTTATTGATTGTTTCCTTTGCTATGCAGAAGCTTTTTAGCTTGATGTAGTCCCACTTGTTTATTTTGGCATTTGTTGCCTGTGCTTTTTTGATGTCATATCCAATAAAATCCCTGCCAAGACCAATGTCAAGGAGCTGTTCCCCTATGTTTTCTTTTAGAAGATTTATGGTTTCAGGTCTCACATTTAAGCCTTTAATCCATTTCAAGTTAATTTCTGTGAGTGGTGTAAGATCAGGGTCCAGTTTCATTATTTTACATGTGTATATCCACTTTTTCCAGTACCATTTATTGATGATATTATTCTTTCCCCATTGTGCATTGATTGTTTTTAAAGTTACTTCCAGATTGTGTTCTAGAGACAAGAAGAGGAAAGTATCTGAATTTGGAGATTAAATGATGTCAGCTATGGGGAAAGGAGAACTATTTACAAATAGTTCTCAAACTTTAGTGAACATAAAACTCACCTGAGGTTTTGTGTTTTGTTTTTTTTTTTTAATGTAGAAAATAAGACCCAGATAATTCATTATGTTCTGAGTAGAGTTCAGGAATCTGGTCTCTAACAAATCAACAGAGGGTGATTCTGCGGTCCAGTATACTACTTGAACTTTCAGTCAGAATCTCACAGATCTTGGACCCCAGAGGTAATGAGAACAGAAATATTTAGAAACAGAAAAATTTCCTCCAGAATCTCAAAAGTCAACATGTCAATATTTCAAAAATTCCCAGCACCTGCCATATGCATTTAGAGATTATGGTCATCAATTTCAAACAGGATAGCTTATTAATGTTCGGGTAAGGAAGCAAAAGTAGTCGATTCATAACATATATCTTTCTGTTTCAATACTTCTATCTTATCATTTGTTTGAACAAAGGGAGTACTTATTTAATTATGATCTTTAGTAAATCAAAATATATGTGCATTTCCCAGGAATATTTACATTTCAGATTAGACTCACCATCTTTGTCTTCAAATACTACTACTAAATGTATTAAAAATTAAAATTTTAGACCTTAAAACATAAGCCTATGACACTAAAGCAGATCCGCTTTTTGCAAGTAAATTTTTATGCAAGTAAATTAAATAATATATAATCATAAAAATGGGTCTGGGGAAAGGTACCAGTGTCAACCTACCAAAAATAGGGAAGATGGTTCCTTAGAGAATTATTGAAATGAATGAATCAGGAAAAATCAAAGACAGTAAAATCCAGAAGTGGCATTTACAATACGGGATTCATGAAGAGCTATTGTGCTCAGATGGGAAATGTCAATGCATATGTCTTATTTTTCCAGCAGAGACAGAAATTTTTAGAAATGCCATCACCACCGACCGCAAATGCCACTACTGCAAAAGCTCCTGCGGGAACTAGAACAGGCTTTGTGCAAAGTGACTGCAGAGAAAGGGAGGTCATTGAGATCAGAAAGCTGTTACAAAAAACAAACTGTACAAAATAGAAGAAAATGAAACTTTCTAGTCAGTTAAGAAAGTAAGAAATAATTTGAAAATTCTTATTAATTTATGTTTCCTGATTTTGATCATAAAGTAGGCAACTAGTCCAAATTTTCTTGCTCCTCTCCTCTCCTGGGCTTCTGCTCCATTGATGTCAGTCATATGAGTTGGCACATGGCCAGCTGCAGGATTCTAATCCAATGAACCAGCTACAAAGTCCTGAAGAAGAAAGTATTTCACAATGTCAGTTATTTCTCTTAGTGGGATTCATTGTAAGAGTAGTCATTTGATATATAGTTCCTTGTATTTACTAGCCTGTTAGTGCAGAAAAGTTTATATAGCATAGTACTAAAGAGAGCCTGCAGAGCTGGGACGAATGACGACTGGAGTGGTATTAGCTCTCCCACATTGTGTATAGTCTGGGCAAGGTCTCTAAATCTCGAGGTCCTGTCTGTACAAAGTTTAAGCTATTCCTTCTGCCAAGGGCTTCCCTGTTGTACCCCAGTGTGGCCAAGGAATGTGCATGTGACCTGAGCATAGTCAGATGGTCTCTCCTTAGACTCTGGATATAGAGAGGAGTACCACACAAACTGGAAACTCATTTGATCAAGTTTACTTCTACAAGAGGCAGGGCTCTAATGAGATGAGGTATCTCTAATGCTCTGGTTCTCGGTCTGTTTCTCCACCTCTTCTGGAGACCTCGCTTCCCATTCGTTCTGTGAACTCCCTGATGGTAGTTAAAATCAAGATTCACTTTTATTAACAGAGCATGTGGTCAAGAGAGTCATTCAAATTTCACCTGTAATTGAAATAGGAGGTAATGAGTGAAAAAAAAAAAGGGATAAAAGTTGTTTAAAAAACAAAAACAGAGATAAATCTGAGATGCCCAGTTTGGCTATAGAGAAAAATGAAGCAGTAGGAAGGAATATTCAAAATATATTAAATCAATGGTTGAACCAAAAAGAAATAAAAATGATTTACTCTTTCTAGAAAAGGATATGCTTTAAAATTGATAAACAAGAATGGAAAAAAAAAGGTTGAAATATGTAAAATGAGAGTGGAGAAAGAGAATGAAGAGGACATTACATTCAATATGAGAAAATATGTAAAAGTAGATTTAAGCCCTTGAACTTAAGGGAAGCCATCTGAAATATTGCTCCCAGAGGAAACTGGTGTAAAGGTTAGGTTAATTTTTTCCTTGTGGTATCATCAAATGACAGAACAGAAGATGGAAAACAGAGGGAAGTTTTGCATCTGAATTAACTGATGTACCTTGGGAAGGTCTTTGAATGTATCCACATTTTAATGCTAATGTATGCCCCTGCTTGTTTATTAAAAACAACTATAATTTTATACCATGTTTAAGTAAATAAATCCTGGCAACAAGTTATTTCCCTAATAACAAGAATAACTGATTGGCAGATAAAAGACAGACCCTAAAGTCATTCTACCTCTTGCGTTTGCTCTCTCCTCTATCTTAGAATCTCACATGTTTTTCTGCAGAGAAAAGAGAAACCTTCAGGGCCAAGAAGGTTCAAGGGCAGTCATCACTGTCTTACAATTAAGTATGCTGCTTTGCTGGTCCATGGGTCCAAAGGGAAAAATATTTCATTTTAACAGGATAGCATGTCGGGGAGAGAGGAAGAAGGCCCTTTACAGAATGCCAAAGAGAAATGTCTTTTCCCTAAAATTTGCTTTCAGTAGTTAAGCTGTGACTGTTCATTTATGCTCAAGTATATGACATCTCCTTAAGTACTACATGCTGAACACCTAGAAATTTTTAATTCCGTTTAACTCACACACATTCAATATGCAACTTACTATGTGCCAGATGCTCTACCAGGTCCATGAGGCACAAAAATGATGTAGAAGACATTAATCTCTGCTCTCGAGCACTTTATGAAACAGTAGGAGAGATAAAATATGCATGTGGATAATTATCCATTGGAAGGTACTATGATCATCACTATAAAAGACATCCACCCTGTGAAAGTTTGCCATGTGTGTGTTATTGAGAAAACCAGTGCTGAATTTGTTGGGAAATAGAAGTAGGTAAGATATGTTGATAAGTTGCAGGATTTGGTTTCCTTATGTTATGAGAACCAATGAAACCAACACTCAGTAATATACAAACACACACTGGAACTGAGATAGACATTAGAAAGTCAGAGTGTCAGATAATTTATAGGAAACAGTGAAACAGTCTCCATCATCTGTTTAGCCACAATCTATCTTGATAAATAGGTTAGGAAGCAAGTCAAATAAAAGTCAAACTAAAAGTCTGTTTTTTTAATATAATAAAAGGAAAAGAAATTAGATACATCAACCAAAGATCCTCAACTAAAATATGAAAACGTTGAAGAGCTACAGAGTAAGGAAGGAAAAACTTGACAATGGCAATACTCAAAAGTGCATAAATTAAGATTTCTTCTGCCCTGAACAAGGGTAAATGCCCCCTTACTAAGTTCAATATTTCTGTCCTTATTTCAAAGTAACTATGTGAATGAGAATCCTTTGTTCATCTTTTTTCTTTAGATATGTTAATATTATTGAATAGACTTAACATGCCAATAAATATTTTAATTTTTGTACATCCTACTTGGTATGAAAGGAACTAATAGTTTGTCACTGATTTAAGCTATTGAATTAAAACAGTAGCATAAATGAATGCATATTTCCTATAATCATTTTATTGTTAATCCCTAATCTGGAAAGATACATTCATTCTTCCATTCTTTGCTCTATGGCTAGGTCTTTTTTTTTTTTTTTTTTTTTAATATGGTGTGATGATTGGAGCTCCTTTCCTTTTTCTCGCATAAACCATATTAATAACATGTTACCTATATTTTCCAGTAATGGCTCCTTTATTTGCGTGGTGGTTGGAAGTCTCAGTAACTTGATACATGGGCTTCTCTGTAAACTGCCTGTCATCACCACATGGTACCTTGCTTACCCCAGAGGAAGCAGAGAGAGAGAGAGAGAGAGAGAAACAACAGAGACTGAGAGAGACAGAGAGTGAGAGAGCTACCAAGAGCTATCACCCAAAAGGGAAACAATAATCTTTTAAAGTCTAATCTGATAGATGACATACCATCATTTTTGCTATATACTACTGATCACACAGAGCAAACCCAAGTCAGTGTAAGAAAACCCTACACAAGGGTCTGACTCCCGGAAGAAGGGGATAATTGGAGGCCATCTTGAGGGCCGTGTACCACAGAATGTTATCATGAAAACAATGCCTTTCCTAACCCTTTTTTTAAACTTTTTAATTGTTTATGTGTGCATGCAGGATAGATTTGGAGTGGCAAGTGCAGAATTCAGAAGACAAGGTAGGAACTTGTAGAAATAAGAAGCTGTAAACAGAGATTAAAGAGCAATTCTAAGATGGAGTCCATTAATTAGAGTCTAGTGCAAGAATCGGTAAATCCTATTTTTAACTTGAAAGCTCACAAATTCTGGAAAGAGATCACACATGTCTTCTTTTAGTCTTTTACCTCATCAGGACCATCAACAGTATCTCTACGCTTAAGCTAAATGAACAGATAGTCTTCCTTATTTTGGCTACATTTTCCACAAGCTTTTGTTTCAAAAACTTTATTTTAGTCTCCCAGAGCAGTCTTTGAAAAGTCTGCATTGCCTTTTATTTACTTTCTTGAGCCTGGGAGCATTTTGAATACTCCTCAGAACTTTGAAAGCAACTGGTTTTTCTCCCCGGAGGAAATTTGAACAGTTCAAAACAGCTGGTAAAATAGCTCAATTCTTCTTTCTTTCAGAAGATGAAACCAAAGATGAAAGGGTGTGATTCTTCCAATCACTGTTTCAGTGAGGACTCCCCCCCACCTAAAAGATCAATCACATGAGAAACAGAAAGTTTTTCATCCTAAAGATGACTTTTCAATAAAGAATGAAAAAATATGAGGTGATAGACACACATCCACAGTGGGATAATTCAAGTCTCAAGAAAACAAATTAAGTATCTGGCCATTCATTCAATCTTAATAAAATGTAAAAAAAATGGATGGACACAGAGTTGTTGGTTTAGCCTTAAAAACTTCCCTAGGTGTGATGGATATTGTTTAAGAATAGAAATCCTGATGTCTTCTAATTTCCAGTGATATTTGACAAGCAAATCTGAACTAAACTAATTACTCTAGCAGATTTCCAAACTGGAGTATGATTATGGAGTTAAGCAGACATTAGCAGTGAAAATTTAATTTATGTGTCAATTTGTTACACAACTACAGATTAGTTTAGGTGCAATCGTAGCGATATTTTTGTCTCTCTGGTGTATTGGGAGCTATATTCACAAGATCTACTTTCATGAATAAAACATCACTGAATCCATTCCAATGTCAGTTGGGGTAACTAAAGCAAAAATTGCCTCTGGGACAAAAGAAGGCATTAAAATGAAGACAACCTCACCTTGGGCCATGACATCACACACAGCTACAAGGCCCCTGGAAAAGAAAAAGTCTTCATTATGGTCATTTTTCACACATCACCCTAGCTGCTCATAAACCTAGAAACGGGGATCGATTCAACAATACATTCTTTATATATCTGCAGGTCATCTTTAACATAAATGCAACTAATAGCCATACACACACTCACACGCACACTCTTTTCAAAGAGCACATTAAAAAAGATAGGATAGTCACCAGAACTGAAAATTTAGATTCAGAATATGAGTCCATAAAATAATAACAAGACAAAAGCAGAATATAAGTATTCTAAAAGTGGGGACACATTTGTTTCAATTATTTGTATTTAAAATGACGGTAAAATTTTTTCTAAAAATCTTTCCTTCTTTCATTGATTCATTCATAAATAACTAGTAAGTACAATGTCAGACTTCAGGAATACCAAATTAGGTCCTACCTCCTCATGGGCCAACAGCCTAGCACGGTAGTCCTTAACCCTGTGTGAACATCAACATCTTCTGAGGACATTAAGATTACCTACAATAAGTCCCGCACATGAAGATTCAGGTTCAAGAGATTTGGGTTGTACATTTTGTAGTTTTGTTTGATGTAATGAAAATTTCTCTTATAATGTATCAAACAAAGATTATTTTTATACACTGAACTACATTCTGTTCAATATTCAAGTAAGATTTATGTAACCAATTAATCAAAATGTAGAAGTTTAATAAATTAATTCCCTTAATATCTAAGCATTTATTACAAACTCATTTAATTAAAATTTCCTTGGACATCTGTTGTGGGTTCAATTGTGCACACCACCCCCATCACCAAATATGCGAAAATCCTAAAGCCAGTTCCCTGTAAATGAGACTTTATTTGGAAATCAGGCTGTAGCAGATGCAGTCAAGTTCAGACAAGATTATACCGGATGAGGGTGGGTCCTAATGCAATGAATGCTGTCTTTATAAGGAGAGGGAAGCACGGAGATACAGAAGCATTCAGGAAGAAGATGGTCACATGAAGACAGCTGCAGAAATTGAAGACATGCACCAACAAGCCAAAGAATGCTAAGGATTGCAGCAACCATCTGGAAGTCAGAAGAAGCAATTCTTCTGTACAGCTTTCCAAGGTCAGGGGCCCTCATGGCTGTCACCTTGATTTCAGACTTCTAACCTCCAGAACTGCTGGAGAACTGCAAGAATTACCACCCAGTTGGTGGTAATTGAAGTAGACCTAGGAAGCTAACTCACAGGGTTTCCAAAAAGAAGCCTGAGTAAATTCAAATCTTTGTTCCTCTATATGTAATGTGTCTTTTTCTCTGATGCCTGCAAGATTTCCTTTCTATCTCTGGGTTTCAGCACCTTAGGTATAATATACCCAAGTTTGACTTGCTTAATATTTTATCCTGCTAAGGTTTCTTTACAAGTCATAGATCTGTGGCTTGTGGGCTTTCTTTAATTTGGGAAAACACTTGTCCATCATGTCTTCAATTACTCTTTTGGTCTTATTCTCTCTGTCTTCTCATTCTGGGACTCCAGATATGAATACGTTAGACCATTTGATATTGCCTCACAGTTTTTGGATGCTTTGTTCTTTCTTCTATTGTTTTTTTGCTCTGTGTGTGTGTGTGTGTGTGTGTGTGTGTGTGTGTGCGTGTGTGTTTCTTTGAAAAAGAGAGAGAGAGGGTGTATGAGAGCAGGGAGAGAGCCAGAGGGAGAAGGAGAGAGAGAATCCCAAGAAGACTCCCCACTGAATGTGGAGCCTGAAACAGGGTTTGATCTTAGGATCCTGAGATCATGACCTGAGTAGAAATCAAGAGTCGGACACTTAACTGACTGAGACACTCAGGCGCCCCTTGTTGTTGTTGTTTTAGTGTTTATTTTTTTCTCCCTGTGTTTTAGTTTAGTTAATTTCTGTTGACCTGTTCTTCAGATTCACTTACTCACTTAGCAGTTTCAGTCAGCTGAAGAGCCCATCAAAGAAATTCTTCACCTTGGATACTATGTAATTTGTTTCGAGAATTTTCCTGTGACTCTCATCTCTACTATAAAATTTTCCAGGTGTTGATGCATTTTGTCCCCCCTTTCTACTAGATTCTATAAGATCTCATTATAAAGTTCCTGACTGATAGTTCATCATCTCTGAGTCTGATTTTTATCTTCCTTTTGTGTGTCCTAATATTTTATTGAGTGCCATGTTTTGTGTGTAGAGTATCAGTGGAAACTGAAAGAAATAGTATTTATACTTGAAGGATGGTATGCTTCTTTTGGGCAGGCTATTGTATGTGTGTGTGAAGATGGGGAGGGAAGTGTGAGTCAATCTGTTCAGAGGTTGAGCGGGGTTTGTGTACTGTCATTGCTGCTTTTGCCTTTGGGGCACCACACATTACATAGCCCTTTAGTTGTGTGAGGTGTTGTTACCACTGGCTATGCCAGAGGGCTTTTCTTGGTGTTCCTATGCTCCTTCAGTTGGAGCAGTCCCTGAATGCACCACACAGGGACTCTCCAAGCATTTTTCCCTTCCCCAGTGATAGACTACATGCTATTACTTGCTATCTGATACTTGCCTTGGAGTGGAAAAAGGGAAATTTTTTATTTTTCTGGTCTGATTTCTGCACCTGGGACTTATGTATAGATTTTTCTCATTTCTACTTCTCTTCCCCATGCCAATCAAACTCTTCCTTGTTTCTATGGTAGATTTTGGACAAGAGAGGCTTTCCCATCACTTCCCAGAGGGAGCAGAACTCTGCATTCCTATAGGCTCCAGGTTCTATGAGTTTCCTGTCTTCTAGAGGTTTTTACTTCTAGCCCTTGCATGAAAACAATGAATCTGTTGTCTGAGTTTTGGGAAGTGTTTCATGCCCTTTCCTTGAGAGAAGGATTTGGAGAAGTGAGTTGATTCCATGTGTGCCCTCCAGTGGCCACTAATCACCTCTTGCATGTGTGGGCCACTGAGGAGACTCCTTGCTCCAATTCTGAGTACCTGGTGGAAGCCCTTGAAAAGAACCTGAAAGTGGATACAAACTCCTCTTATGCCTGGGGCATCCAGCTATTCCAAAGGTAAACACTAACCCACAGTTGGCTCTTAGGAATTTATTTAAATTTTAGCTGATTTCTTCTCATTAGATTCTATAATGGCCACCTCTTCTTCCCAGCTTTTGAGGTAAAACAGGACATGTGTCAACAATCCTTTGGAATGGCTTGCTGCTCTTTGGAGTTTAGTACATTTCGTTGCCATGAGACATCATTTCTCTGATGAGCTCAAAACAAAACAAAACCAAACAAACAAACAAACAAACAAAAACCCAGTTATAGCTTAGTAGATTATCCAGACTTTTCTCATTGTCAGGTGGACAGTGATGTTTTCTTGGGGTTTTCTACCTCCTTAGATGAGGCAAAATTTAGAGTGGATTTCTTAACTCCACAAGGATAATGTTCTGATGCACATTACAGGTTAAATGTCATTTTTAGTACACTACATAGTTATTGAAAAAGATATATTAAAAACAATTTAACATTTCTAAAGGATATATAAAAAGTCTATGGGAACATATTGGAAAACATAATTAATTCTCTTTAGGTTAGGGGCTTAGGCTTCCCAAGAAATTCTCTCTAGAAGAGATGAAATTTGTTTGTCTCAAAAGATGAAAAGAGTTTATTAGGCAGAATAATTTTGGTGCACAGTCACATTTAAGACCATTGAGATAAGGGCATATTTATGGATAAAGTGCACAAAGATTTGTTAGAAAGAGAATTTGACACAGTTATTTTTAACAACAAAAATCTGGAAATTACCCAAATGTCCAACAGTATAAAAGAATATTGAAATAAATTAAAACACATTCATTAAATACAATGCCATGTAGCCATATTTAGGAAACATAACTGATTTTTAAATTAAAAAAATATTTTACAAAAACATGTACAAGATAAACATGTACAAAACAGGCATGGTTTAAATTACATATATATGTGTATACACATGCATGCACATATGTAAAGAGATACACAACAAACGTGTTGAATGTTTTTCTGCTATTGATATTTTCAAATTAAAAATTTTTATTTTAATGGATCTAATTTCTTTTAAATGCCTGTATTTTTAATGCCTTACATATAATGTCTTTAATATCAATGTCTAAAAAAAATGAAAGGTGGGGCACCTGGCTGGTTCAATCAGTAGAACATGTGACTCTTAATCTCAGGTTGTAAGTTCGAGCCCCATGTTAGGTATAGAAATTACTTAAAAAAATAAAATCTATAAAAAAATAAATTAAAAAAAATGAAAGGTATTAAAAATAGGTGAGAATGAACACAAATGCCCATGAGGATGTGGAGCAGGAAGTCTGGTTCATGGCTGGTGGGAATGCCACTTTGGAAGTGGCAGGTACAGCCACTTTGGAAGACAGTTTGGTGATTTCTTACAAAACTAAATATAATCTTATCATACCATCCCCAGAAAACATACTCTCTGATATTTACCCAAAGCAGTTGAAAACTTATGTCCACACAAAAACTTACTTACAGTGTTCATAGTCACACTGCAAAAACTCAGAAGCAAACAAGATGTCTTTTAGTAGGTGAATGGATAAATAAACTTTGGTCCATCCAGACAATGAAATATTATTCAGTGATTAAAAAGAAATGAGCTATTAAGCCTTGCAGACACAGGGGAAACTTAAATGCATGCTACTAAGTGAAAGAAACCAATCTGAAAAGGCTACTTACTGTATGATTCCCACTATATGACATTCTGGAAAAGGCAAAACCAGGGAGCAGTAAAAAGTCAGTGGTTGGGGAGGGATGAATAGATGGAACACAGGGAATTTTTAGGGCAGTAAAATGACTTCATATCATACTATAATGATGGATACATGTCATTATACATTTGTCTAAACCCATAGAATGTACACCAGGAATGAACCTTAATGAAGGTTCTTCAATTGTAACAAGTGTACACTCTGTGGGGGATGTTGATAAGAGGGGAGGCTATCCCTGTGTTAGGCAGGGGATATATGTGGAATCTCTGTTCCTTACTTTTAATTTTGTTGTGAACATAAAACTACTCTAAAAAAATAAAATCTTTAAAGAAAAATAGGTGAGGAAATTAGAAGAAAAAGAAAATGAATGTAAGATGAAATCTGGGATGAGATCAGTACAAAAAAAGTATGTCTTGGGTACTGAACTTAAAGCTGAAAATATTCTTAGTTCTGAGGTAAATTTTGCTCAAAATTTTCAGATTTTGCTCTCAGTTTCCCAGCAAACACAAAGAGATATAAACATATCATAAGATTCATAGTCTTCAAAAAATAGGAAGAAATAGATTTCCAAGGACAAATATAATTAACTTGGTATTAGGATTCAAAAGAAATCTCTGGGTCTTTGCCAAAAAAGGACAGTGGGTCATGGAGTGCACAACATCCTCAATATCCTGGCAGTAAATACAACCATGATTTCCATAAGTCTATTTCACTCGGAGTTATTTGCAAGAGAAATAAAAAAAAAAAGGAGATTTCTTTTTCAATGGGGTGAGGATGCCAATTTAGGCTAATATAAAATGGCTTGATAAATTCCAAGTTCCACAGTGTTCTGGTCTACATTGCAGTTTGAGTTTGGAGCATAAAGGAGTAGATGGATGGCAAATCCACCTGGTATCTATCCATTTATGTTGCTTTTTCTTGCCTGAGATTTGGCAAAGTATTAGGTGATGACAAGTTGGGAGTGCCTGGGTGGCTCAGTTGGTTAACTTCAACACTCTTGATTTCAGCTCAGGTCTTGATCTCAGGGCCATGAGTTCAAGCCCCGCATAGGGCTCCAACTGGGCTTGGAGCCTACTTAAAAAAAAAAAATAATAATAATGACAAGTTGTAAGTCTTATTCTCCTATAGAACCTGGAATTCAGCTATCCCATCAGAAATCTTCTGAGCAGTGAAGAACCTGATGCAAACAGAGGCTTACACAGAATTCACCTGTTTCCACACAGAGGGATCCCAGGAAGGACTTGTGGATAAGGTTCTGTGAAATGTCATCTACAACTAATTCTGGCTCTGCTTTCAAAAAACAAACCAATGACCAATCAAGACCCCCCACCTTTCAGCACCATAGTGCCTGTGACAATAACATGACTCCAGAAAAATTGTAAAGTGAAGGTAACCAAACAATCATTTTAGATTATTAAACACACACACACACACACACACACACACACACACAACTTATTAAGAACCAGAACCTGTCAAATAGTAAGCAATGTAACTTTAAGGTGTCCCTCCTAATTAAAAGGTTTGCACAATTAATTCAAAAATAAATGAAAGCATTAATTAGTTGCTCAAAGCAGTTAGGTATATAAATTGGATAAATTTATGTGGAGCATCTACTGAAAATTTCTAGAATACTTGATTGCTTTTTATATTTTTTTTTGGCAGTAATTGAATAACATGGCTAGTTGTCAATTAAGTCCATTCTATTTCATGACAATAAAGCCATGCCATCTACATATGTAATTATATAAATATGCTCTTTTTTGACTTATTCTAGTAAAGGAGCATGCATTCATGAGCTAAATGAAAGTGATCCAGAGTAGTTAAAATAAGTGAAAAAGAAACTACAACCCTGTTTTGTCCTTCTGGTAAAATTGCCTAAACTATGTATGAAGGTATTGTTTTTCCTGAGCTTGAACTTCAAAAAAGCATTCTGTATAAACATTAATAAACGTCATTCTATAAGCTCGTGAATTTTAGCCTTGAGGTGATTACCGTCTCAGGCAAAGGCTGAAGAAAGGTCACTCAGAATAGCCACATGTTTATTTTATTCGAACAAGGTGATAAAGAATCTAACTGAAGAGCTACCACAGAAATGAAAAGATTATGAGGAAGTCAAAAATTACCTTGAGCCCACTCCCACATATATATATAGTCTTGCTGGTCAAGACTGCCAGAGAAATGAAAGGAAGCATCATAAACCTAGGAGAAGTTTCTACTTAAAGATAGCAACCTGAAGGTGCAAGTAGGTGAGACATTCCTCTTACAGTGGCCAGATAAACTGTATGATGTCTAGTGTCGACCCACGAAAGACAAAACTTCAAGTTGAAAGATAAAATGTATGTGTTTTTTGGAGTCTTAGGGATTGCAATCTGGGAGACCCAGAGTTGAAGGAAATCCAAAGTGTGCTCTGGAGAGACCCAGGGGGCTAAGGTTATTTAAAGAGGACAGGGAGAATTTCTATAAGTCGTTTTGAACGAAATGTGATTGGTGCTGGAATATCAGTAATTACACCGATCTATACATGACTGGTTGCTAGGGCTAGTGCTAAACAGAGGGTCCATTTATGCCAGTTCCAACATGCAGCAGATGCTTTAGCTTTTAGCTGAGTTCAGCAACAATGCTGAGAATTTGAGAAAGAAGACGTGCCTAGGTCCCACTTGCCTCATGGCCCCCTGAATCAATTTTAAAAATGACTCTTTCAGCCATACTTACTCTTCTCACTTTTCCAATATAAGTATATCCCTAATACCGCATGAGACCTCCATATGCTAAACGTTTTTTGTTAATGTTGTTTATCTGAAATTAAAATGCAACTGGGTGTCCTGTATATTTATCCACTACATTGGACACCCCTAGCCCCTCTTTCTTGGGGGCCTTTTAAAATTTCAGAGAACAGAATAAAAAGGTATAAATGCACAGTGGCAAAAAGAGTATGTGTTGGCTGAGTGGCTGGTGGAGGCATCAGGAGAGGAAGAAAGTTAAGCAAAACTCTGCTTGAAAGGAAGTGGATGAGATAATATTGGCAAAGTAAATTGTAAAGAGTTGCAGCCTAGAATGCCTGAGAAGGAGCTGTAATGAAGAAGGCAGCCAGCCAGCCAGCCTGGCAAGGCCCAGGGAAGGTCTGGACTAAGGGGTGTGGAGGGAACTAATAGAGAAAGTCTGAAGAGGTAATGTTCCATCACCCCGAGCACCCCTTGTAGAACGGCAGACAGCAAAACTTGTACATCTGGCAATACAACAAAAATCACAAGAAAGAGCTTTTCCCAAAGACATTAAAAGGACTATTTGGCAGATATAAGGCAGCTATGAAAGAGTGATTGCCTTTGACTTGGAACTGATTTCTCAAATCTCCCCCTAAAGCAAGGCCTTTGAGGAGTCACATCCTTAGAGATCTGATTCAACTTTTCTCCCTGGCACACAGTAAAAGCTCAGAAAAAGTTAGCTCTAATTATGAAGAGGAAGAGATTTCTTAATACTGGAGCAGTAACTCAGGCCCAGTGGAGAAAAGGCTATACGAGTATTTCTAGGTAAGTGGTTGCTCAACGAAGAAAAATGGAGGTTGCTCAGACCCAGCTTCTCTAGAAGAAAAAAAGCAAGCCGGGATTCAAGGTAGACATTATACTGAAGAAAGTGTGTGCCTTTGGCTGGAATAGCTTCAGTGCTTTATCTCTTAAGAAATTAAAGTTCTGAGGCGGGGGGGGGGGGGGGGGGCAGGGGGGTCTAACATATATCGCTACTATTTTTATTGTTTATCCACCACAGTACAGGATTATTGCCTCATAAAAGAGCAAGACCCCTTTTACCACTTAGGGGAAATTCAGAAGTGAGGTTTTGTAAGATTAAGAGCCTTTATCAAAAATATCCCCATTGGTTAACTGAATCCATCTAGTGCATCCATAATTAATCAACACTAAAGAAAAGCCCAGAGGAGTCAGTGGCCCTTCACAAGCTATTAACAAGAATGCATTGTAATTAAACTAAGTCTTTTCCTGCAGTTTTTTTTTTTGCATAAATATTTGAAAATGAGACTTTAGTAACTAAAAGTATATTCTAAAAAACATAGAAAGAGGAGAAGGCAAAGAATGGCTTTATGAACTATTTGTATATCCCTTAGGTGAGATTTTTTAATCTTGTTGTTATATAACAATTCCTTGCTCTCCAGCCTATGTGGGGCCTCACCAAAAAGAGCAGATTTTCTCCTAAGAGACAAAGGGCAAATTTCTGGAGAAATGAGTGTGCAAGAGTTACGTAGACTCGTTGGCTCCTTTAGAAATTGTTCATTTGAAAATTACACGGAGAGTCACAGAAAGCCTGTGGAGGCTAGAGACAGAAACTGGATCCCAACAGATCCGGGCTGATGTCCTTATTAGGAAAAGACATCCTGAAATAGCAAATGAAAAGTGCACATTTGAGATCTCTGAGAAGAAAAATCATATTCATTCAAAAGGAACAATGGCAATTTCATTCTGAAACATGAAGAAATTGCTGAGTTCCAGAGGGGAGATATTCTAGGTGTGAAATAATGTCTCTCGGCCCTGAGGGTGGAAAATCATCCGTGATTCTTCTTGCAAAATGTTCTTGCTTTATTAATTGAAGCAGCTTGGTTACTTCATGAAGTAATGGAAGTTTCCCATCCAGAATAGACCACAGATGAAAGAACTAATAATAAGAATAGTAATAGTTAATATTAGTAGAAAGCCTATTGATGAAACCAAGCAAGGAATGCACTTCTTTGCTAATTTGAAGAACCAGAGGTTTGGGGTGCCTGGGTGGCTCAGTGGGTTAAGCATTTAACACTTGATTTCAGCTCATGTCATGCTCTCAGGGTCATGATCACAGGGTTGTGAGATCAAGCCCCGCATCAGGCTCCATGCTGGGCCTTGAGTCTGCTTAAGATTCTCTCTCTCCGTCTCCCTCTGCCCCTCCCCCGCCCCAGCCCACTGACATGCGTGCTCTCTTTCTCTCAGAAAAAAAAAAAGAAACAGAGGTTTTATTAGTTTTTCTTTTTTAATCTATTTTAAATAAAAGGTACTGCAGAAGCAAAAGCATATTCTGATAAACTTGAACTATCAGAATCCACATATCAGATTTCTTTTATTTATTATTCTATCTATTTGGGGGCAGCTGATCCACTATGTTTGGGGGAAAATCTGAGCAGCAAGAATTAAGTGATAAACCATGTTTCCAAAGACTTATAGCTGGATTGTGAAAGCCATTGAAATCCAATCTTCAAAGCCAGAGTCCAGGTTGAGGAAAAGTTTCTTTGTTAAAGCAGCAACAGGGCACCAACTAGATTTCCACATAGGGAGATATGTCAGTTCAATTGTAAAAGTATTCCCAGTGCTTCAACCCTCCCTCAGAGACCCCATTCAGTTCCTCCCATCAAGAGGTAGAATGGCTTTCCCCTGCCTCAGGCTGACCTTGTGACTTGTTTTGGCCAATAGAATGCAGTAAAAATAAGGATGTGCCAGGTCCAAGCTGGACTTCATTGGTCCTATGTGCTTCCACTCTCTCTTGGAACTCTGCTCCTGCCATGTGAACAAACCAAGCCTAGCCAGATGGACTGAGAAATCATGCAGAAGGGGTTCCAGTTAGCTGAGGTCATCTCAAACATGTCTGCACCCAGTTGATGCTATACCCAGCCAAGGAGAACTGCTGATTCCCCACTGACCGCTGACCATAAATGTGTGCCTGAGCCCAATGCAGGCCAGAAGAACCATCCAGCTGGATCTTTAGATCCATAAGCAATGATAAATGTTTTTGGTTTTAAGCTCATTAAAAATTTAGTTGGTTTGTTACACAGCAATAGCTCCCTGACCTAGGAAAGCAGTAGTACATTCAGACACAAAACTATTGGAATAAATTTCTTTCATTATCTTTAAATTTATGCAGCCAAATCCACTGAAAATGTTCCAAGTTATGAAGAATATATAAAGAGCCAGTGCAAATTCATCCTTGGGAATCATGAAGCTAAGACAGAGCCATTCTGTGACAAAGATGCATCTCTTAACAGGAACCAATGTGTCTACTATCACCCTGGTGGTTACATATTGGAGGAAAAAAGAACAAGTTAAAAGTGCAAGGGTATGGGGCGCCTGGGTGGCTCAGTCGTTAAGCATCTGCCTTCGGCTCAGGTCATGATCTCAGGGTCCTGGGATCGAGCCCTGCATCGGGCTCCTTGCTCAGCAGGAAGCCTGCTTCTCCCTCTCCCACTCCCCCTGCTTGTGTTCCCTCTCTCGCTGTCTCTCTCTCTGTCAAATAAATAAATAAAATCTTTAAAAAAAAAAAGTGCAAGGGTAAACTGATTCAGCAATCACAGTCCTCTAAGGCATAACTCTGTAGGAATGGGCAGTAATTCTGCATAAGGAAAGTAAAGAAAAGAAATCGTCTGATCTTTTTGTATTAAAACAAAATTCCGTGATCAAGTCCCTCATTTTTACCAACATGTTTCTTTTTTTTTTTTTTTTTTTTTTTTTAAAGATTTTATTTATTTATTTGACAGAAAGAGACATAGTGAGAGCAGGAACACAGCAGGGGGAGTGGGAGAGGGAGAAGCAGGCTTCCCGCGGAGCAGGGAGCCCGATGTGGGACTTGACCCCAGGACCCTGGGATCATGACCTGAGCTGAAGGCAGACGCTTAACGACTGAGCCACCCAGGCGCCCCTTTACCAACATGTTTCTATCTTAATCTGTATATAGGGCAGAAAGGCTATGTCTTCTGTGATTCCAGATTCCTTTTCTAGGGTCTCAAAAATAATTTATCTTCAGTTAGTGTGTGTTAGTTTGTGTATCCGATTTCTCCCTATAAGAAGTTGCTTATCAGAAAGAGGAAAAAATTAAGAGAACTCATTTACAGTAAGTTACCTTTTTTCCTACAGACTTATCTCTTAAGGTAAAGCAAAATCAGACACTAAGTGGAATCAGTCAGCAAGGAGAGGGCAGACACATGATTTTTCAGTGGGAAATGGAAGTACATAGGCTGTAACCCACTTAGATTCTACTGTCTCTCTCTTCATGACAGAGAGGGCTCTGAAGAAGGGTGCCTGGTGGAGAGGACAAAGGACTAGTTGTCATGTCCTGAGGCCGGTGAAGCAACACACCCTAGAGACATCAGTTGCTCTTTGATCTTTTGAAAGATTTTATTTCTGATAGTATTTCCTTAATCTTTCTCAATTCCCTGCCTTGAGATTTAGAGGGATAATTTCTCTTAAAATGAAAATATGACAATCCATGACATTCAACACTGGTAGAGTTTCTCTGGAAAACAAAAGTAAGGCTTCCACCTGCTTTCTAGAAGAATGCCTATTACTTCTTGGAAATGACTAAATCGTGCTTGCCACGATTCTCCCCAGAAGATCAAGAACACAGGTGTTTTGTTTCTTTCATTCTTTCCTTAAAGCAATGCTGGATAATATTTACACAATTTAAGACTTAATTATATTTGACATTGAAGTAGCCATTTCTACAGAAATTCATATTTCTTACAAGTAGCAATGAAGTTTGCCTTTTCTCCCTTAAAATGTCTCATCAGCTTATTTTACCTTTTTATTATAGTTTTAGCTCTATCTGGCTCATTCTCTCCTTGTTTGCTCCACCCTCCCTCTCTCCTTCTCTCCCTCCCTCCTTTCCTTCCTTCCTTCCTTCCTTCTTTCCTTCCTCCCCATACTTTCTCTTTTTTTTTCATTGAAAAAACAGTGGAACAAAGATGTTTTCCATTTTCTAACAAAGCTTCTAAGTATGGACTCACAGACAAAGCAGATACCTAACAGTGAAGAACTGAGAAACTGTCATAGCAATTGTAGAGTTTTGACAGAAAGTTGTATATTAGTTTCCCATTGCTGCTATAACAACTTATCACAAAGCTGTGGCTTAAAGCAAAGAAGATTCTTTTAGAGTTCTTTAGTTCATAATCCAAAACGGGTCTTGTGGGGCTAAAATCAAGGTGCCAGCAAAGAATTTCTAGGGGAGAAGTGGTTTTCTTTATTTTATTTTATTTTTTATTTTTTTAGAATGCAACTTCCTTTTTTAAAATTTTTTTTATTTAGATTCAATTAGCCAACATATAGTACATCCTTAGTTTTTGGTGTTTTCAATGATTCATTAGTTACGTATAACACCCTGTGCTTGCCTTTTCCAGTTTCTAGAGTCTAGAGATCTCCTGCATTCTTTGGCTCATGGCCCCTTCCAACATCTTCAAAGCCAGCGATAGAGTGTCTTTTCTCTCTGACTCTGCTTCCCTCTGCTTTGTCATTATGTTGATTTGTTCTGATTCTGATCAACTTTTCTCCCTCTTGTATGGGGCCTTGTGACTACGATGGGCCAACCTCAACAATCCAGGATAGTCTCTTCATCGAAACACCTTTAACTTAATCACATCTACAAAATCTCTTCTGCCACCTTAGATAACATTCACAGATTCCAGGAATTAGGTTGTGGACCTCTTTAGGGGTCAGTAGTTTGCCTACCTTAGAGGAGTAATCAGTGTGATATATTTTGAATAATTTTTGAGCATGAACTATGTATTAGGCAAAATTTAAGTGCTTTCTCATACACTATTCAAATCTTAATAGAGCTCAGTGAGAAATGGATTACTTTCCCCTTTATAGAAAATTAAATAAATTATTACCATAATTTATTTGGCAGAACTAAAGTTCTTATAAGAATACCTCTGTACTTGTATAAATTTTTCAATTAAAAATTAATCATTCAAATATGTCTATTTTAGGAGAATTTTTTTTATTTTAGGAGACTTTAAAAAATCTTATAAAATTTCTGGGCACCTGGGTGGCTCAGTCATTAAGTGTCTGCCTTTGGTTCAGGTCATGATTCCAGGGTCCTGGGATGGAGCCCTGCATTGGGCTCCTTGCTCAGCAGGAAGCCTGCTTCTTCTTCTCCCACTCCCCCTGCTTGTGTTCCCTCTCTTGCTGTCTCTCTCTGTCAAATAAATAAATAAAAGTCTTTTTAAAAAATAAAAAATATTATAAAATTTCAATATGACTTGAGAAGTCATTAATATAATAAAAACCCTTTTTGCTACTAATGTTTTGACTTGGGTTGACCCATGACTTAATAGTAAATTGTCTTGAATAGCAACCCGAGATGAATAGCTGTAGCTTGTCATAACATTTACACAAGAGGGCATAAATCTGAACAATATTTTTTACTTCCCATGTATAAATTAGTATATAATATCTTCTGGAATTTTAGCCTTTGGAAAATGTCAATTCTACAATTAATATGTCATCAATCTATTGCTCCCTAAGAACAAAATTATTATATCCATAAGCCCTATGGAAAAAAAGATGTTCTATAAAAACATTCATTCAGAAACCATTACCTCTTGTTTAAGGGAAACGTATTATGGATTTTAAAATACCAACTTCTAAGACTTCTTGACCTTGGGTTTCTTTTATATCCAAGATACAGCAGTTACATTTTCCGAGTGTTTTTTTCTATCCTGGTCAGAACTGGGAAGTGAGATGATGAGAGAATTAAGTTAAAGAAACATAATGCTTAAAGAGCTTTGCTCATATTTAAATTCAAGAGTCTCCCTAGGAAGATTTAGGCACCTGAGCTGAAGGAATAGCCTGCCAATACTGTTCATTTTTAAATTCCATTTATATGGAAATGTTAACTCAAACTATCTTGCCCTCAATTTCTACATCCTGATATTATTTGAAAGGATCACCAGTACACATATTGATGTAAAAGGCCTGAGGATGAGCAGGTTCTAAGAGATGGAGCAGAGGAATAGAGTTGACTCTAAGAAGTGTCATTGTCCTTGGTGTTTGAAGATGGCAATATCTGTCAACAGGGATGATGCCACCCAACAGCTTCAACTCACAGGATTTGACAGCAAACCTGAGTCATGAATCTCTCTATTACTGGTTTGTACTCTGCTGCTAGGTAACTTTATGAGAAATGCTTGTTTCCTCTACATCTAGGCAACTATATGTTTTCCCTTACAGGAAAAGTTCAGTTTTTTGTATCTCACATTTAACCTGGCCTCAATATTCTTTGTTCTGTTTGTTTACTGATCAATACTTTCAGGATAAGTGAAGCTCCTTACCCTCCACAAATAAAGAACAAAGATTTCAGCTTCTCAGATTAAGTGGCCAGGGAGTTTACCCCTTGTCAGCTATGTCATAAAGGTGACTTACTTATCCAATCTTAATATGTAATGTAAGTTTTTGACAGGGGGAAGTCTAAATGGTGACAAGAACTGGTATTCTGTGAAGATTATTGAAAACCAGGATAACTAAAATACCAGGGTTGTATATTTCATAGTAAAGAGTACTTTAGTTTAGATAAAGATATATTTTCATGATAATTATAGACCATAAAATACTAAAATCTGGGCTCACTAGAAAAAAGCCTCTTTCATTGCTGCATCCTAGGGGCACCACCAAGCATGGTTCTCCACAGCACTACTCTCTAGCCTCTTTCATTTGTACAGTCTTCAACAAGCATCTGAGGACCTACAATGAACCTGGCACTGTGCTAAACACAGAGTAGGCACATAGGAAAGGACCTAATCTCATCCTTTGAGAACGGTATCCAGAGCCTTAATACCCATCAGAATCTTTTTTTTTAAAGATTTTATTTATTTATTTGACAGAGAGTGACACAGCAAGAGAGGGAACACAAGCAGGGGGAGTGGGAGAGGGAGAAGCAGGGTTCCCACTGAGCAGGGAACCCAATGTGGGGCTTGATCCCAGGACCCTGCCATCATGACCTGAGCCAAAGGCAGACGCTTAACGACTGAGCCACACAGGCTCCCCTCCATCAGAATCTTAAGGTATAAAAATATATAAATGGCCCATAAGAAATATTAAGATGGGGAGGGGCAGGTAAGAGAGAGAGAGAGTCAAGAAAGAGAAGGGAAGGGCAAGGAAGATAATGCCCTGAGCTTAAGAGGCTCAAGATTTAATTGGTGAGATAAGACATAAATTAAAGCAAATAAATAAGTTACAGCAATATAGTACCAAAGAAAGTGAAATAGAATGAAGGAAGTTTGGAATAGTGGCCAAGTCAGTAAGGAGGCCAAGTGACTCTGGTCCACAAGACATAATGGATGAATTACATACACCTTTTAGAAGTCAGATTGTCAAATTGCACTGTTTGAAGCTTATCCCCTGTTTTCTTTCTCTGCCTCATGTTCAATATTGTGTCCACTCAGCAAATGGTCAGCCCACTCTCTCTTACTTAAGGAACATCCATTTTGTTCAACAATCCAACATCTTGCATATGACCATGTGTTTCTTTGGGAAGCTGTGATAATCTCTTCTTGCTTGTCAGTACTCAGTTTAAGAATGAACACATGAGCAAGTCTGGTCAATAAAGACATCGACAAGAATTCTGGAGGCTTCTGGGGAAAATGTCTGCCTCCCCTCCTCTTCAACTATTTTAAAATGGAGACTGGATAAAATCATCCCTCTTCTTCTCATGGAATTTGTCAGGTCTCCATGGGACTACAGATGAAATCTACAAGGAGAGCTGCCCTGAAAATAAAATCAATCCATGAAATATGGCAGAGGATAAGGATAGAAAGAACTTGAATCATTGATGAAGTCATTGAACCACTAAATTCACCCACCTGGGAGCTGCTGTCTTTTGATAGAAATTCCAATGTGCAATAATAGATTTTTTTCATAATATAAAATACTTTGAGTTTAGTTTTTTATTGCATACATCCAAACACATCCAAATTAGTATATCCTCTAACTTGTCATTTGGCAACTTCATGCTTCATTAAGATTGTTATATGGTGACACACTGGGGAAATGAAACTCCTTGGAAATTAAGTTTATACATTTAACTATTTATTTGAAGTGTAGATGGACAAGAAGGGGGACACTACAGACCAAAAAGAATTTTAGAGATTATATATGACTTCAAATAGGCATAACATATCTTTTTCATGTGTTATTTTAAAAATTAACAAAAATATCTTCAACTGGAATCCTATCAGACAATAAAAATGTGGCTTTTGGCATTTCCCTTACAAGATACAGATACATATATTTGATTCTAAAATCTTGGAACATATACATAAAGCTTTTATAATTTGTAAGAAAAAAGAAGACTGAGATTTTTTTAAATGCGTAAATAATCCCACATTATATTTTAAAGAGGGGATATTTTGTAAGTTTAACCTCAAAATAGAGTCATGTACCTGTGGCATAAGTTTCTTTTTTTTTCAGTTTTTGAACATTTCAATGAAAAAGTAAGCACATCATTCATTTGATGTTATGTAGATCAACTATCTGATATTCAATATCGCTTTACAATTGATTTAATGTCAAATAGCCATATCATCAAGGAATTGGGAGTTTGCCTGCATTTCCTAATTCCTTGAACAGTTCCATGTGCTAGATGGCACTGCCTCCCATGGCTTCTTAGTTTCAATATGCATATTTATTCACATGGCTTGTATGCATATTTTGGACAGAAACTAATTAATAAATGAATCTATTTATAATTTTCAGCTGTTAATTTTCCATTAGCTGCACTTTTTTTCAATTGTATCTATTTGGAAAGAGCATGTTTGTCATTTTCCAAAGGAGAAAAAAGTAAAACCTAATCGATTAGATCACTCTGTAATAAATTTGTGGGTGAATGCAAAAACAAAGCAAAATAATAACTACCTAAAAGCTATTCAATTTGCTGAGGCTGTATTACAACCTTTGCAGTCCCTGTTGTTTCCAGAAATATAATGATAGTTTGTCTTTTTATTTTGATAGAAAAATAATAAAACTGCTTTTGTCTCCCAAAATGTCTGACAAATGGCATGCGGTATGACCCTTGGAGTTACTGTGTAAAAGTTAAGCCCACAAGTTCACTAATTTATGGGGAAAATAGAGAAAAACATGTCAGAGTCATAAGGAGAGTGACTTTTAATTGGAAATTTGCACTTAGGACAATATACAATTTTAGTCCCCCAAGGTTGTTATGTTCTGAGTGGATAGAGGGAAACAGAGTAATTTAAAAAAGAAAAATATGGCTAGTTTTTTGTCAGTTTTCTGGCCATGTAGCACTGCCAAGTTAAAAGAATTGTTGAAATTCAGCAGAAGTACAAAAAGACCTCTTATACTCTGATATAAGCATCACACAAATGAGTTGAACTGATGGCTTTTATTCCCTCATCATTTCCGAAGTACACAATAATGCTAACATTTTGTTCTTTCCTGCTGTTTGATAAAGTTGTGTTATATACGACTCCAGCTAGGTTTTGGCAAAAATTATTTTAATAACTACCTGGATAGCGATTAGATTTTATGTAAGCTGGCATCTTTGTAAATCTCAAATGAATTGCTTATTTAGAGGTAACAAAAAAGGAAAAAAAACTGAATATTTTCATGGCAAATATAAAGAATATGATTTTTTGTTTTGATATTTCAATATTTCTTGCTTATATACATATTTTCCTGTTTCAATATCTCTGAAATTAAGAAGTATCTTATAATTAATGTTGTGAAATATTATAATTGACAGCTCTTCCCGTAATGAAATATAAAATAATGGTGCCAATTATTAATAGCATCTAAGTTTAGATAAAATGCAGTACCTTTACTATGATAAATGGCTGGTATAATAAGGACCTCTCTAAATTCAAGTTGTATAATCTTTTTATCTACCTGTCCAATTCACTTGCACTTTGAGGCATGAATTTCTCTTTCTCCGTCCTTTTCCTACAGTCCTCCTTTGAAGTTCACCGTCCTTGGTCACCCAGCATTCTCAACATTCTATTCAAAATAGATTTCAACTGTTACCTCTTCCTAAAAGCTCTCCTTGGTTATTCCAGCCAAAGACGTCATCTATGGTCTGTAAACTATGACTTTTCTATTCTGAATTACAACTATAGCACTCTTCATATGTTGTCTCAATTGGAAGAACAAATATTGTGAAGATGTCAATGCTACCTAGAGCAATCTACACATTCAATGCAATCCCCATCAAATACCATCCACTTTTTTCAAAGAAATGGAACAAATGATCCTAAAATTTATATGGAACCAGAAAAGACCCCTAATAGCCAGAGGAATGTTGAAAAAGAAAAGCAAAGCCGGTGACATCACAATTCCGGACTTCAAGCTCTATTACAAAGCTGTCATCATCAAGACAGTATGGTACTGGCACAAAAACAGACACATAAATTAATGGAACAGAATAGAGAGCCCAGAAATGGACCCTCAACTCTATGGTTAACTAATCTTTGACAAAGCAGGAAAGAATGTCCAATGGAAAAAAGACAGTCTCTTCAACCAATGGTACTGGGAAAATTGGACAGCCACATGCAGAAGAATGAAACTGGACCATTTACTTACACCACACCCCAAAATAGACTCAAAGTGGTTGAAAGACCTAAATGTGAGACAGGAGTCCATCAAAATCCTAAAGGAGAACACAGGCAGCAACCTCTTCGACCTCAGCCACAGCAACTTCCTAGAAACATCACCAAAGGCAAGGGAAGCAAGGGCAAAAATGAAGTATTGGGACTTCATCAAGATAAAAAGCTTTTGCACAGCAAAAGAAACAGTCCACAAAACCAAAAGACAACCGACAGAATGGGAGAAGATATTTGCAAATGACATATCAGATAAAGGGCTAGTATCCAAAATCTATAAAGAACTTATCAAACTCAACATCCAAAGAACAAAGAATCCAATCAAGAAATGGGCAGAAGACATGAACAGACATTTTTCCAAAGAAGACATCCAAATGGCCAACAGACACATGAAAAAGTGCTCAACATCGTTTGGCATCAGGGAAATCCAAATCAAAACCTCAATGAGATACCACCTCACACCAGTCAGAATGGCTCAAATTAACAAGTCAGGAAATGACAGATGTTGGCGGGGATGTGGAGAAAGGGGAACCCTCCTACACTGTTGGTGGGAATGCAAGCTGGTGCAGCCACTCTGGAAAACAGTATGGAGGTTCCTCAAAAAGTTGAAAATAGAGCTACCATACGATCCAGCAATTGCACTACTGGGTATTTACCCCAAAGATACAAATGTAGGGATCCAAAGGGGTATATGCACCCCGATGTTTATAGCAGCAATGTCCACAATAGCCAAACTGTGGAAAGAGCCAAGGTGTCCATCGACAGATGAATGGATAAAGAAAAGGTGGTATATATATACAATGGAATATTATGCAGCCATCAAAAGGAATGAGATCTTGCCATTTGCAACGACGTGGATGGAACTGGAGGGTATTATGCTGAGCAAAATAAGTCAAAAAGAGAAAGACATGTATCATATGACCTCACTGATATGAGGAATTCTTAATCTCAGGAAACAAACTGAGGGTTGCTGGAATGGGGGGTGGGGTGGGAGGGATGGGGTGACTGGGGAGGGTATGTGCTCTGGTGAGCGCTGTGAATTGTGCAAGACTGTTGAATCTCAGATCTGTACTTCTGAAACAAATAATGCAATATATGTTAAGGAAAAAAAAAAAGAAGAAGATAGCAGGAGGGGAAGAATGAAGGGGGGGAAATCGGAGGGGGAGACGAACCATGAGAGACGATGGACTCTGAAAAACAAACTGAGGGTTCTAGAGGGGAGGGGGGTGGGAGGATGGGTTAGCCTGGTGATGGGTATTAAAGAGGGCACGTTCTGCATGGAGCACTGGGTGTTACACACAAACAATGAATCATGGAATACTACATCTAAAACTAATGACGTAATGTATGGTGATTAACATAACAATAAAAAATTTTTAAAAAAGATTTTTTGTGGTGCAGTTGTCACAGTGAACTAGTTGATGTTCTTTTAACACTCAACACCTCAATGTTTCCATGATTAGTTCATGATGCTTCCTCAGGCTATAATAGCTTTTCCCAATTCCCTTATCACAATCTTTTTTTTAAAGATCTTTCTCAAAGACTATGAATTAAAAATATCCTTCAAGGCTCTCTGTCAGAATTATTTATTTCTTCTGTGCACATATTGTTACATTGCATTTAGCTCTCTACAACATTAGTCAGCCTTGTTTGAGATTTTTTTTTTCTTTCTTTCCTGAAGGACTATAAGCAATTTTAGGACACAATATTTTCTCTTACATATTTTTGTTATTTTCAAAAAATCTTAAGCATAAAAGGTATTGATAGTCTTTTTTTTTATGTTACCACTAATAAGAATCCCTACTATTTATCATGTTTATAAAGTCAAAGTGAAAAGTTTCTCTGTGAGGTAAAGAAGTAATGTCTCATGCCTCGCTGAGCAAAATAAAGTATTTAAGTTGAGCATCAAAAATCAATTGTCTCATTTTCTGCCAATTGGGATGCCACTGGGTCCATTCTAAATAGAACTAGATATGAAAATTTAATTTAGTAATTATTCATCTCTTTGTTTAATGATTTCTTCAAATTATCCAAGATCTGATTCAAAGTATCTTTTCTCCAATTAAAGAGAGGTCCAGAAAAACAAACCCCTGCATCTAAGAGAAAGTGACTCTCAGAGGGCGTTGATTGTTTCTCCAACAGCAATTTCTCCCTTAATCCTTGTTGTTAAGCTAACTCTCATATTCTACAGAATATGAGATACAAAAATACAGAAGTATTTATGGAAGTCAGGATCATACTCTAAACCCAAGGAGGAACCATTATTGGTTAAGAGAGGGACATGTGACCGAACTCTGGTCAATTACAAGTAAAGAGTAGACCACTAGAGCTACTTACTTGATTGAAAATAAACATTAGTTTCATTTCTGGCATTGCCAGTTAAGCTCCTTTTCCATCAGCCCTTCAACAGATAGCAACTATTAACTCCAGACAAAATGCCAAAAGCAACTACCTGAAGACACTGGAAAGTAAATAGAACAGAAAGAATCTGGAGAGGAATGGACACAGAGAAGAAGAAAATGATATTGTGTGAGCTTTCAATTTTAGCCTTTTAACCTGCAGGCAAGCCACAGTTTGTACTGCTCAGGCTGGCTAAAATTCTGATAGAAAATTTAGTCTTCCCGGCCTAAAGAACTAGAGGACAGACTTCAAGGCAACCACAGCCACTAGAATGATAGTAGGAAATCTAAGTTAGACTAGAGGCATGGAAAGAGGTTGACCTAAGTTCTGACTATGAACTCTGCTCAAATAAACCACTTCAAATAAGCTCAGCTTGAGGTGCCTGGCTGGCTCAGTTGGTAGACTATGAGACTCTTGATCTCAGCATTGTAAATTCAAGCCCCCTGTTGGGTGTAGAGATTACTTACAAATAAAATCTCAAAAAGTTCAGCTAAAACTAAAATAACTGAACTGAAACCTTAGCTGTTGCTGGAAAGAAAGATTTTGTAGTTGGAGTTCAACCAAGTAAAATGAACAAAAGAACAACAGTAGCAACTGTAACAATAACAGAAACAAAAACATTTTCTGGAGCAATAAACAAGATTCACAATGTAAGTCACAAATTCATGATATGATCCAAAAGTATAAAATATACAAAGAATCAGTAAAATGTGTCCTTCCACAAAAGAAAAAAACAATAAACATAGAACAATCCAATACATTTGGAATAAGCACACAAAAATGTTAAAGTAGCTAGTCTAAGCAAATAAGGAGATAAAGGAAAACATATTTGCAATAAATAAAATGATAGTAAAACAGAGAAACAGCATAAAAAAACACTAAATAAAAGTTTCAGAAATAAAATAATGTCTTAAGAAAAGACATTTCTTGTATCAAAAAGAAAAAGAAAAAATTTAAAATTAATGAATTAAGAGTGCTACTTAAGATGATAGAAAACAAAAGTAATTTCAAAGTAAGTGGAAGGTAGAAAAATGACAAAGCAGAAATCAATAAAATGGCAAAAAAATGTTAAGAGATTGTTAACAAAAGACAAAATTTGGTTCTTTGTAAAGATTGACAAAATTGATTAACCTCTAGCTATACTAATTTTCAAAATGAAAAAAATGGAAATTATCAATATTGTTGCTGAAAGAGAGGTAATTACTACAGATCTTATCTATGAAAAGGATTCAAATAGAATGTTAGGTACAACATTGTACCAATAAATTCAGTCCTATAATAAGTGGATTGAAAAGTTTTTGAAAACAAAAAATAAAGATAAAACAAAAAATCTGAATAGCTCTCTCTCTCTACTAAATAAAATGTTTTAAATAAAAATGTTTCCACAAAGTGAATTCCAGGCCTAGATGTTCCACTCTTTTTTTTTTTTAAGTGTTAAATGAAGAAATCACAATAATCTTACACTAACACTTTCAGTAGATAAATTTAAAAAGCATATAAAAATAAATATTTATAAAAAAAGAAATATTTATTTCTTTACTCCCATGCCTCCTTTCTTAGGCTTTGAACAGACCTATGTGCCTTTTGGTGTTAAGTCAGCCATCTGGCATGCAAGAGGGGAAATTTCAGAGCCTAGCCGAGAAGCTAACCCTCAATGCTACATCATTAAATTATAGAATTATCCCATTCTGAAACTGCTTGTTTGTGAACTTCTTATTTGAAAGGCATTAATAAATCACAACTCTTCAAGGCAAAATGGTACTTCGAGGAAAAAAAAAACTTATGTTGTTAAATACTTTATAAATAAAGAAAACTGAGTAAAACAAATGTGCAGCTTAATGATTATTAAGCAGTGATAACATTTATTACAATCACTCTTCTCAAGACATAAAAAATTGCAAGTCATTCCCAAAGACTCCACATCCTCTTACCTAATTATAATCCCCTGAATCCCAAAGATTAACTATTATCTTGACTTTTATAGTTACTACTTCCTTTCTTATTGTTTTACACCCACATGACATACTCTAGTCAGATACAATAGGTTTTTGGCTTTTCTTTTTCATTTATTTTAAGATTTTATTTATTTATTTGAGAGAGAGGGAGTGAGAGAGCACAAGCAGGGGGAGAGGCAGAGGGAAAGGGAGAAGCAGGCTCCCTGCTGAGCAAGGAATCCTCAAGGCAGGGCTGGATCCCAGGACACTGAAATCATGATCTAAGCTGAAGGCAGTTGCTTAACCAACTGAGCCACCCAGAGGAACCTCTTTTTCATTTTTTTAATGATTATTTTTGTTGTTGTTCCACTGTTGAAGTCTCTTTTCTTTTAAAAAGGGGAATTTCTTTCAATATATGTATCTAGATATAAATATTTTACTTCACACACAGTCTTGGAATAACAACTATATAGCTTTACATATTTAACACATGCTCTTAAATAAGATGATTAGAGTTTCAGGTAATAATGGTAACGTTGGTTCTTTCTTTTTAAAAATTCTCTTTTAATCTCTTCTTTCTCACAGAATTTATCTGTTAATGAAACTGGATCCAAAGACTCTAATCTTGGCTGTTTGCTTTCTCACAGTGTTATTTCAACATGTTCATCTGTTCTCTGCATTGCCTATAAATTGGTAGCTAGGTCTAGAGGCCAGATCAGAATCAGAATCAAGCTTTTTTTTGGCAAGAATTTCAAAAAATGATGGGGTAATACCTTCTTTTCACATCATAGCTTTTAATACTCAAAACTCTCTAGAACTTTCTACTCTGAATGTGAAACTCCAAGTTTATACTACACCAGATCCACTCATAGGTTATGTCTGGGTCATAGTGTGAGAAGTTGAGCACAGAGTATGGAAACAGGCATGTGAAATTGTAGAATAATCATTTTAGGCTTATAGTCATCCTTTTGCATGAATTTTGCATGACTCTAATGGAATCAATAATAGACACGTAAAGCAAAACATTAAGTCATTTATGTACAAGCAAAATTTTTTCCCAATTACTACTCTACTTCGCTATCGCATATGTGACAAAAATGAGTTAATATAAGATCCTCATTATTGACCTTCCTAGTAAAAAGTCTTGGGGATAGTTGCATTACACAGCTAAGTGAAAAAATATCAGATAAGTTCACCAGTTTTTATTTTTATATTCCAAGCACTGAACGTTATAGGAAACATTAATCTAAGTCAATTAATTAATTTTTACTTACCTAATAAAAGATGATACAATTATAGAAAATTATATTATCAGTTGTGAAGCTATTTTTATCAAAAAAATATACTTAATATGGGAACAATAATATCAAGAGCTCATTTCCTTTCTCACTTTATATTTCAAGTGAAAATATTTATAGCCTATTGAGAAAACATTTTCATAAATTACTGTTTAAAAACCTAGTAGTCTAGGGACGCCTGGGTGGCTCAGTCAGTTAAGCATACAACTCTTGATTTTGGCTCAGGTCACGATCTCAAGGTCCTGGATTCGAGGCTCAAATGGGGCTCCACACTCAGCGCAGAGTCTGCTTGTCCCTCTCCCTCCCCTGCACTTGCATGTTCTCTCTCTCAAAAAAATAAATAAAATCTGAAAAAAAAAAAAAACCTAGTAGTCTAAAAACAAACAAACAAACCCCAGTAATCTAATTGTGGTTTTTGTTTGTTTGGTTTGGTTTGGTTTTTTAATGTTGGGAAGAAAATGGGACATCTTTCATTTGAAATACATGGAAAGAAGTTTAACATTTTGCTGAAGAACTGTCATGGCTCACTGGTGATTTACAAGAACTCTTAACCAACAGAATAGTGATTAATCATTTTCCAAGGAGGAGCAAAGTTTAAGTCAGTAAGTTTAGCTGTTAAGTAGAAATGCTGCTGATTGAAAACAATCCTGTATATATGTTCATGTATATATGGCAGAGGAGAAAATGTCAAGTAGTACAGTAGTAGGTCCATGAATCAGAAGAATAACTTGTCTCTGATAACTTGTAATAGTCATAAAATTTTCTCTTTTTTTAAAGATTTTATTTATTTATTTGAAAGAGAGAGAGTGAGTGAGAGAAAGGGAGCCTAAAAGGTGGAGCCCAAGACCTGAGCCAAAGACAGATGCTTTACCAACTGAGCCACCCAGGCACCCCAGTCATAAAATTTTCTGATGATAGTTGGATGGAGAAAAAGCAAGAAATCTCTAGCAAAAGGTGTTCTGAAGAACATTCTGGCATTTTCTGAAAAAACTAGGAGTAGCAACATGGGCTCCTGACTTAAGATACTTGAATCAGGCATAATTTGCTATTTAGATGTTCTCAAATTATTTTAGCTAAATGAATTGACATTTGTTTAAAGTTACATGGAAAATTGAAAAACTCAGTATTACTACATATTCTTATGGAAAAAAATAAAAATTGCTAAGCAACCAAGTTTCTTTAGGTTTAGAATATAATTTGAGAACTAAATTTCTGGAATTATCTGTGGCTGTAGTCATTTGACATAAACTCTGGGGCTTAATTAAAACTTCGTAAAACTGTAGTTCTTAAAAAATGATGTTCTTCTTATTTCATTCTAGCTACATCTATTGTGGTTTGGCCACTCTGTTCATTTTCATTCTTCCCACCCATATTGACCAGCTATTCATTTTCTGGAATTCCTGCATTTATAGTCCCAAAGAAAGCCTTTACTTGGTTTTAGCAGTTGTCAGTCATTGTAGAATGCCCTACAAACTTTAGCTCAAGGCCACTACATAGATCATTGGATGATGTTGAGTCAGTTATCCATTGCTGGTCCAATTGGCTATTACCTTAGTGGTGAATCTATGTAGCAAAGAAAATGGTGTTCTGGGATAAGAGGCCACTTGGCTGCTTTTCTCAGCATAAGGCTATCTGAATGGTAGCCTTCAAGAGCACAGGTAAATTATTCATCATTATAGATAGTTTTTCATCTGGTTGAGAAAACCTAGGTTGCTTAAAATGGAGATTAATAACCACCATAAATACTAAGTCCATATATTTCAAAATATATGTTTACTAAAATTTATATCCAAATGGTAACCTTTTTAAAAAGCATGGGAGTTTTAAAAATCAGTGATCTATTGAAATTTATTGATGTTTTATTAATTTTATAACATGTAACAATAAAAATAATGATCATTTATATAACAAGGAGATTTTTATTCAACTTTGTACTACTGAACCCATAGAAAGAACTAATAAATGTTTATTCGATTAATAACAAATAAATGGATGGGTAAATGAACAATTATGGCTTTTTCATATTTATTATCTTATATGATCATCACAGTAATCATTTATTTATTCACTGAATATACATAGAGTATCTATTATGTGCCAGGCACTTTGCAGTAGATATTACTATTGTTAATTTGTTTTTGTTGTGATTGCTGCTGTTGTTGTTATTATAGTTTTTATCTCCATTTGCAAAGGAAACTAGGGATCAGAGAAATAAAACATGCAATTGGAAAAGCTGGAATTTTATTCCAAAAACTTTTAATCAAACTCCAGAATTTAAAACTGACTCCAGTGTAATGGTAGGCTAATGTCTCTTTCTGCCCCAGGACTTTCACATGCTCTTCTTTCTAAAGTAGCACACTTCCCCCACATACTTGACCATCTTAATTAGTTAAGTATTATTCATTATTGGGATTTCAACTCAGAAAGCATTTCAGGAAAGTCTGTGCTCCTCAAACTAATTCAGATTCTCATGTAGAATACTTTCATTGCACCCTGAAGAAACTCTTCTTTGAGTATTTATCATTGATGTCATTAATTCATTAAATGCTTTTTTTTTTCCAGCTCTCCTAGTGTTATATAGGTTCTATGAACACAAAACCTATGTCTATCTTACTTACTGTTAAAATATAATCTTAGGACAGTGTGTGGGAAATACTAAGTACTTGAGAAATGGATATTCATTGGATGAATGAATGTGCCAAAAAGATCATAAATCTTGAAGTCAAATATATGAATTCAAAAGTGATCTTAACTCCATGAGGACCTCATTTTCTCCACCTATAAAATGGAAATAATGAAATCTACCCAATTATGAGAAAAATTCTGTTGGCTCTGAGTAGAACATTGCAGTTACCACCTTCCAGAAATGAGGGACAAGACTTGTACCCAAGCACATTAGAACTTTCAGAGGCCAGGACATAACACCAGTGGGGTTTCCTTCCTTGCTCCAGCCCCTTTGATTTTATAGTCTGAGTAGATAAGTACAAAAGTAATTCAGGCAAAGACTGCTTGAGTAACTTAGGTTCATTTTATTGCTGTATGCAAAACCCCAAAAAAGGTACATGACGTTTTCAGTGGGGTAGTTTTGTTCATTAGAAAGAGAATCAAAAAGTCTTTGAATACATTCTAGCCACAAGGAAAAATAACTTATTCCAGGTTATTAATGTCATTTTTAGGTCCTGCTATACTCAAAATATATCTTCTCTTTTTTCCTAAGGAGGTGAGGGTGTTTTGTTTTAGGATTTCTTTTTGCAGTAGAAGAGTATTATTTTGTCTCATAAAACATGATTTTATAGTAAGAAACAGAAGAAAACAGGACAATTTTAATCATTTAGAAGCCATAGCAGCTTCTCTTTATCCTTCTTACCTTGAGCTCCCTATCCTTACCTTTTTTTCAAAGTTATTTTACTCTTTTATACTTAAAGCAATGGACTTTTCCTCTTCAGTGTCTTTCAGTGGCCTACATCAAAGAATCTTTCTATAAGAAATTATTCTGGCCACATATGGTTATTTTGGAGAATAAGTTAGGTAGTCTATGTGGAGTTCCTTATGGATGGTAAATTCTGTATAATATCAGCTTCTTCCTCCCCCTTTTCAGAACTTTGAGAGGTGAGCTTGGAGCTGAACACATTCCTAAGGACCTTGATTGACACTGTGGGTAATTCCCCCAGAAAGCGTTGAAGCTAATATAAAGAATTATCTGTAATTTTGTTCATTAGATGTCTGGTAGAGATAATACCCTCATGCTTTGATCACCTAATTTTATCTTAATGCACACTAGTTTGTTAGATTTTTGTAGGAAGAACTGAATCTTAAAGTGAGAATTAGCTTTCAACTAGCTTACTAGTGAAATTAAAAAGATTATTAATCTGGACCGGGTTCTAATGATCAACCAATTCTCTCATTTTATAGATGAAAAAAAGTAAAAGTCTTTAGGAGTTAGCATATTATATTAAATATTTTAATGATTAATTTCCTCAAAATGTATTAAATTTAAAAATGTATTTTTTATTTTTTAACAATCAAATGAAATGCCATAATTTTGTGATTATTCCCATAGAAAGTGACTATTCTATTCAAAAAAAAACCATATAGGCAATATAAAGAAAAGGAAACTTTTTTGAGAATGTTGTAGCTACAAAGTATGTTCAAGGGTGATTCACATATTAAATCCTTAGGTAATTAGCAATGACATTTAATGAGCCATGTTTAATAACAAAGTTGAATATATTATTTTAAAAGCATTTTCTTTTTCATTTCCATGCAGCAATTTTTGCCTCCGAAAAACATAAGAGAAGGAGGCTCATCAATTCAGTGGCATGGTTTGCTGATTGCTCTTCCTTCTCTTGAAGGATGGAATCAGTACTAAAGTAATGATTCTAAACGTCACCATTTGCCTGTTTCATAATTTGGGATATAATTTCACTTCTCAGATTTTTAGATAAATATTTGGAATAAATTACTGAAAAATGACAGACAGTTTGGAAGTTATGATCTACAATATTTTTGCTCAAATGATATTTTCACTTTAAAACACATTTTCACATTCACATACTTGCTTTTTTTCACAGTTTGACTGGACCCCTTCCAATTTTAATACGTGACATAAAAGTACCACATGAAGTGATTTCACTTACTTTCAGGAAGGGAGTACCTAAATAACTATGACTCAGGTCAGTGAAACCTAATTTTATAGGTTTGTAATTTTTATTTTTGCCTTGATGCTCTTATGACATCTTTAATTTGTTCAGTGGAGAGAACATGGTGCCCTCTAAAGAAACTCTAGCCAGCTGGGTGTAGTAAGTGAGGCCATCTGCTCAAATAAACTTCAGAATGTTGTAACTATCATTTATTTCTTTACTTACATAATATTGATGGGAAAATTTTATAAATCCTGACATTCTCCCCCTTGCTAGTTAGTGGATTAGCTCTTTTTCCTTCATAACACCATCCCAGCCAAATGGAAAATAAAATATATCTTAGAATGAGTTGGGATCGTTTTAATTACAAGTAAGGAGAAAAACAAAAAAAGAAATTTACTAAATTCTAAAGCAAGAAGTTCAAAGATGGAATGACTCTGGGGTTAGTTATTTCACTGGCTTCACACATGACTAAGTCTTAAGGTTCTTTCTGTATTTTAAGCTCTGCCATTCTTTCCATGATGATGTCCTCACAGCCTAGTTTATCCCATAGTTAGAAGAGGGCTCCTACAGTTGAAGATGCCACATACAGATGTGACAAAATCCAAAGGAAGAAGAGAGCTCCCTCTGCCAATGTGTCTTTCTATGAACAAGGAGATCTGTCCCAGAAAACTCCAAGTCTATGTCTTTATAGCTTACTGACCAGAGCTGAATCCTATACCAATCACTGGCCTGTGAATGAGATATTCACAATTAACTTAGACTAGCAGCCTACAATGTGTGGTCTATGGACTCTTGGCTATCCCCAAAATTATTTCAGGATATTGGCAAAATAAAATAAGTATTAAAATAGTACTATGGTGTTATTTGCCTCCCTGCTTTGTTTAGATTCCCAGTGATAATGCAAAGGCAATGATGGATCAAGCAGCTTAGCACCATTCAAGCAGTGGTACCAAACTATACTAGCAGTCACTATATTATTCACCACCACATGTTCACAAAAATTAAGTAAATAAGTTAAAAGCTTGTTCACTAATAATGTCCTTGATGAAGCAATAAAAATTATTAATTTATTAAATTTTGACTCTTGGGTATATGTCTTCTCATTATTTTGTGTGACAAAATGGAAAGTATCCTAACACCTGTCTGTTATACTCTATATTATGATGATTATGCTTAGGAAAAGTTCTCGTGCAATTGTTTGAGTTATGAGATGAATCATTCACTATTTTCATAGACCACCATTTTTCCTTGAATGAAATCTGATGGACAAATTACTGTTATTCATACTTGGGTGTTTGGCAGATATCATCTCAAAAAAGAACAATGCGAGTCTGTGACCAAGGAAAACAACTGATGCTGTTTGTTGCCAATGAAAAAATATGAGCTTCTAAGCAAAAATTGGAATTTGAGAGAACTTTTTTCTGTCACCATGAGCTGGACAGCCACCTAATACTTAAAGACTTTTCTGATGACATTGATGATGATATTAATAAATGTGATATTTTTATATTGTAAAATTAAGTGTCAAAATTTGGAAGATCAACATACTCACTGAACCAAGATTTTCTAAATGACCAATGCATTTTCTTATAAAACTATGCATGGGTGGGGCACCTGGGTGGCTCAGTCAGTTAAGCATCTGCCTTTGGCTCAGGTCATGATCCCAGGGTCCTAGGATCCAGCCAGGTGCTCAGCGGGTAGTCTGCTTCTCCCTCTCCCTCTGCACCCTCTTGTGCTCTCTCAGGCTCTCTCTCTCTCAAATAAATAAAGTCTTAAAAAAATATGCATAGGTAAAGGACCCATTATTAGTGCAATATAGGTCAAGGATTTTAACTTAACCAAGACCAGAAAGCTTATCAATGTATTTTCAAATTTCACAGCACCACTGTTAGGAAATGACCACTTGTTAAGTTTTAATGTTCTATCGGAGAAGAATAGCCACAATTATATGAAAAGTCCACTGAAATACTTTTCCCTTTCTAACAATCTAACTGTATAAGCCTCAGCATTTGTTTATTTGTTTGTTTTTCATTTTTTCAATGAAAATATCATAATTCAACAAATTGAATAGAGGGTAGATATGAGAATCTAGCTATCCTCTCTTAAGGAAGACATTAAAGAAATTTGCAAAACTATAAAACAATGCTACTTTTAAAACTGTTTTTGCTTCAAAACTATGGTATTTTTTTCATAAAATGTTATTTATGTAAATGAAGTAATATGGACTTATTTTTGTTTTTAATAAATATTTAATGACTATTTTTGACATTTCTTAGTTTTAATTTCTAACATGTTAAATTTTATAAATATAACCAAAACACTCTGTGGTTCTCAATCTCTGTGATTGTAATGGAGTTCTGAGACAAACATTTGAGAAGCTATGATTTGGTCCAAGCAGGACTTACCCTTTGGGACTAGAGATAGCGCATCTTCTCTGGAGACCATGAATGACCGGAGGAGCATGGAACTGAATGTGAGGCCCTGATAGAAAGGTGGAAGATGGCAGAATGGATGTTGAGAAGGCAAACAACAATGTTTGCTAACATCCTCTACAGTCTCACTGCATTTCTACTGCGGTGTCTTGAATTGTTAATGCTTTCAAACTGTGCTTTTTGGGGTTTTTCAAATGGAGGATGTTAACAAGTGAGAGAATCAGATAGTTTCAGTCCCACAGCTTCAACTGGGACCAGTATAAATTTATCTCTTTTACATATTGGGCTTTCTTTTAAGATTTTATTTAAGAAATAATTCTGAGGATTAAAAATGTTCAAATGCCAACGATTTAGCATACCTATTGTGGAAGTGGAAACTTTTGATACCTTACCTTACAAACTAGGTATTAAACTTCTTGAAGATCAGATTACAGTATTATTCTCCATTTTTTTTGCCAAACATCAGAGCACTGCTGAATGACTACAGTACTGGTTACGTTTAAGTAAGTTTTTCAAGTGGCCATTTTCTCCTGTTTTTGCAAGTCATACCCACACATTGAAAAATTGTATGCTGGAGATAACTGTGTCCCAAAGATGGGAAAGTATGTCATCTGGCCTATAGGTATTTGAAGGGTCATGTGTTTTATAATCTGTGATTGTGAGTCTGATTATTTTAGGGGAATATTTCGAAGATATCTTATAACACTATTTAATTTGGGAAAGCATTTAATCTTCAAAGACATTTGCAAAAGCAGGAGGTAATTTATCTCCACAAGTCTTTGAAGCGGGCAGTTATCTGTATTCCAATTCTCCAGAGAAACTATTGAGATTTTCCAAAGACCAGTAAGGAAAGGTCAATGTCACAATGACTTAAATCGTTTTCAGGGTGTTCTTAGGGGAGATGACTGTAGTGCAAGCCTACAGGGCAGGTGTGCATTCCAGGGGAAAATACCTGTGCTAAATAAAGTGGGCAGGAATAGTGCATTAGCTCAGACAACAGGACCACTAATGATGTCAAATCATCCACTTCTGTGTTAAATCATTTTGTTGACTCGACTTGACAGGGCTTGATAGTACTTAGAGGTTTACTAAAGCAGTAACTTTGAGTCTGTCCTCTGTCCCCTGCCAATACTCCTCTTCTGCCACTACAGATAGCATCTTACCAGGTAACAAAATAGTTAACTCTTTGCTATACACATGTTCACTATTATTGTATTCTAAATACTCATTCCAAAAGGCAAATGACATTTATTCAGGTTATCAACCATAATATGACTCCAAAGACTGCACTCCTCACCATTAACAGAGACTTGAGTTAAGCTTGGAATGAGAAGCATGCTCTGTGATAATAAAAGGGAAAGATGATTTTGGTTTCTTTGGTTGGTTGTTATGAAGTGTAGGCCCCACTGAACGAATGAAGGTTCTTTTTCTCCTCTCATCTCAGAGGAATCATGAGGGCCATCCACTGAATGGGCATCTAGCCCCTGGGATCCATTTCTGTGTTCTAAGGCATCCTTAATTCATACTGAGATTCATCCTGACCTTTGCAAAAAATTTTAATCAATATGCATATTAGTACCCAAAGATCACTGTGCACCAAGCCTGTCTTCACTGATTTACATAAATGCTTGCTCTCCTAGTGTACTCTTCAAAAATGGCTGCAGATTACACTTGTTGATGTCACAATGGCATACTTTTGAACATTTTGCTTTATCATTGTGACTGCCCTCTGCCATATTAATTTTTTTTAATCATGTTTCAGCAATTTGGAGAATCATGACTTGCATAGTGCTGAGTGGAGGGGTAAAGATATTCAGCAATCATGTGATTTCCATGAAACACTTCTACTATCACCACCACTACCACAAATAAGTTGAGACAGATTGGAGGATATTTCTCCTTAATAATTTTGTATCCAAATTTATGTATTTATACCAGCATATGAGAAATTTCTAAATATTTTACCATTACCATTATGGGAATGATAGCATGGAGTGCCAAAAATAAAACACATGGGCAATTTGCAAAGTTTCAAAAAATATTGAATTAAACTTTGTACCATCCTGGCTCACCAATACCTTGAAGTTTGCAAGGACCTCAGGTCACAAGCATGAGACTGTTGTTAGAGAAGTCTATGTTCCTATCTCTATTCTCTTGCATATGACCTTATGCAACTGACTTACTATTCCCTTTATGACCTTATGCAACTGACTTACTATTCCTTCCTCTCGGTTTCTTAACTGTCAAATGAAGATAATATTACTTACCTCTCAGGATGATGTAAGGATTTAATGAGAACATGAACATGAAGTATCTAGAATACACTGGGTTTGATTCATGCTATTTTATTTCTGAATTAAGAGTTTAAACTTACCAAAGACTGTTTCCCCTTCTGATAGTCTATAGAATCTATTCTCCTTTGACACCACGCTCTACAATTCTTAGTCTCAAAGGCATGGAGGATGATAGATGTGAAATAGCCAAATCCTTCTCCACTGTTGTTTTTCAAGAGTCAATTGTCACCATTATAATTAGATCAGCTACTATCTCATTTACCTGCTGCTCACTGGAGAAAATCTCATCTTATTCAGATCTCAAACCTGGGTCTGTGTCATAGTCTTCTAAGAAATGTTTAAAAAATCCAGACTTATCAAGATCTACTCACTTGGACCATGTGGCATAGGGCCCAGATATTTGTATTTTCATTTATTCCCCACTGATTATAATATAGCCAGGCCTTTTCCATCCTCTGACTCTGTTTGGAAACTGCCATAGATCTTTGCTACTCTATGTTGTCCAAGGATGAATAGCTCCAACACCACCTGGGAGCTTATTAGAAAAGCAAAACCTCAGGCCACCCCATACCAGACCAACTCCATCAGAATCTGCATTTTAACAAGATCCTCAAAGATTTGTGTGTGTGGAGGTCTGCAGGGACCTAGACTTTGTCCTCTTACTTTTCTCTCTACTACTCTCTCCCCATATCCTTCTCTCGAGTCATTACTTCTAAGAAGTACTTAGCCAGTCACCTCAGGAAAGTCGCTGAATTCTGACAAAAAGTCTCAGTTCTATAAAGGTTTTTATTTTTTCTATCTATCATCTATCCATCTATCTATCTATCTATCTATCTATCTATCTATCTATCTATCATCTATCATCTATCTATCTATCCATTTATCTGTTCAGGTATCTATCACCTATCTATCATCTATCTATTGGTGTGGGACCCTCCTTCAAGTACAGGGTCTTAACTACTGTGGACTTGCCTACATGGGTTTTTACTCCTTCATGGTTGCTCCTTTTAATACCTGCTATTCTGGAGGAAGAATTTATTGATGTTCCTTTTGGGGCTAATATTCTAGTATAACAGAGCAGAGGTGGGTGAGAAGGACATATTTTGATAGCTTAGAGAGCTGAATGAGGCAGCAATAAAAATGATATTTCAAAACAGTTAAGCTGTCACCTTAAGAAACTCTAAATGGTGTGTCAAAGAGGAAAGCACTTTACAAAAGTAATTCAGTATTGAATGCATATGTCTGTGATTTGATTTGAGGCAAGTAGAGAATGAAATGTTATGGGAAGATTGTTTTCCTACACTTTATAATTATTGCTAGTACATTGGTATTGACTGCATTGGAGTCCTCACTGAGTGAAGGATTTGCCTGTATCTACGATCTAATTTCTGCAGTTTTTCAAGACTTTCTGGAGTTCTCCTATAACTATATATAAGAGATCTAATCCAACTCTAATATGAAAAAATGAAATTCCTCAAGCTCTGACATATGTTTCTATTCTGATGAGTATACACTACGTTCTCCACACTGGTGCAGGTTAGTAATCTGGAAGTATTAATTTTTCCAAGCTCAGAGCAATATTTTTCCCCGGTGGTGAATTTTGTGTTGATGACAAAAAGGGTAGCTACTTCACCGCACAATAAGCGAATCCATGGTATGTATATGTCAGTGAAAGCCATGCGAGAGAGAACTGGGAAACAAATGTCTTCTTTTGTTTTGTAAGAAGGGCTGCCTTCTGGAACTTTTCATAATCATGGACCCAGCTAAGTACATATCTAAATTGAAATCGCCTCACATTTCCCATTTCGCACACTTCTATAACCTCCTAAACTGTCCTTATTAAATTTGTCCTTGAAGGGAATGGCTTCCTGTAAACATAAACAACTGAGAAATTAAATGGAGGGGCAGATTTCAGTTGATTATGCATGGCTAAATTGCATTTTATTCATCTGCAAATAGAATATGCATATGTTTTCATTCAAAATGATGGGAGAGATTTTAGATCTCTAAGATTAGCAAAGCACCTTAATATAGTGTCTTCTATTTGGAAAAAAAAAAAATCTGCTTGTGTTTGACAGATGTCATGTTTTGAATTTGAATGAGAGGTGGTTGGATGTGGTGATTGACTCTCTACAAAAGAGTTGTGCTGGTCTCCATAAAGACTTGTCATTTCAACTTGTGATGAGTTATCTCAGACTGATAACCTTTAACACTCAAATTAACCTTGTCCCCCAGTACCTTATTCCTGCTGGCTTGCACCCCTCCCCATTAATTTTGCTCTTCTAGCACAACACTGACATCAAATGGCAAGTAAACTTAGCCTCAAAGACTACTTTCCTCTCTCATAAATTGTACTGGAACTTGAAGGCATAGAGATAATCTTAAATTCCCACTTAGCCTTGAGTGGTTCCATGTATTTTTTTTTTTTTTTTTAGGGAAGGATATAGGACATTTTTAAAAAAAAAGAATCATGGAAGAGTAGTGTTTTCATTAAATCAGAGCGCACACATACATATAGATGCACACCCACTGGCCCAGATGTCCCTGAGGTTATTTTGCCTTGGCACTAATTAATTTCAGAAATGGTTAATGTATTAAAAATTGCCTCCAAAGATATAGAAACTTGAAAATGTACTTCTGATTGCCATCTATTTCCAGATAATTGTCAAATAAACAAAGTATTCAGGGTGAATGGGATGAATGCCATTTGTGTTTGCAACAGCTGGAAATGCAATATCTGCAGACTTCATAATTGGCTTTTGCATTGGGCTTAATGCATAGAATTTGCCAATGTGCAATAGCAGGGTGATCAGCTACTGAGGAGACCATTTTGGTTCTCTCTACCCCACCAGATGCTGCTAGGAAAACTCAAATGGGAAGCACAAATAACTAACAAATAACAGATCTGAAGTAGGTCTTTAGGATTCTAAGTAATAAAGTGTGTGATAAAGAAAATATGTACCCTTTCATCATGTTTTTCCTACATTTTAAAGAAAGTATAAGTCAAAATTTTGTGTAAGGTGATCATGTTCCTTATTATTTTTTTTCTGTTTAGGAATTGACACAAAGACATGTAAGTTAATAAAAGTATCAATTCAATTGCCCCAAAGGGATATAGAGTTAAAAAAAAAAAAAATTGCAAAGCTTAAACTTCCAAAGGCAATCTATCAAATTATAGTGATTTCTAACTCAGTCAGGCGTGAATAATTTTTATCTTTCACTAATTGTTTCTACTTAGAAGAAGAATCCTCTTTATTAAAATAATAGCTAATAATTTGAGAGCTACCAATGGTACTAATCAAAACAATTGTTTTAGAAAGCCACTATCCAATGGCTATGGACCAAGATAACAATGAAATAAAATTTAAAAGAACCCAAAACAATATCTAATAAACAAAATCTAAAAATTGAGTTTGCTTTGCATGATTATGAGGCTGAGATTATGATACTGCCCTTTTGCCCCCTGGTGGTTAAAGAGTTATCAAACAGTTGTTGATTCTAGTGCTACCCAAATTGATTCAAAACTTGGGAAAAGAGCCTGCCATCATGATGGTATGGTTCTTTGGGTAGCACGTAAAAACTATGGTAGTAATTCTGTGCTTTGGCACCCAGAGTGTCCTTCTCTTCTGTAATGTTCCCTTGAAAGAGGCATCTTTCTTTTGATGGTGAATCCTGGTAATCTTGAACTAGGCAATGACCTTTCCTAAAGACATTTCTCGTGTTGGATCTCCTGCCAGGCAAGCCAGGAAAAATTCCCATAAAGTCAGAAAAATGCACAGAGTTTCCAGAATGCCTGAATAGTGTCTCTCATCCCCTCTCTACTAATCCTGCCACTCACTACTCACACCAGGCTAACCTTATAGAAAAAGACAATGTTAATAGTCTTTAAATGGATTAAGGTTTGCTTAGATAGTTTCCTGGGGTAGCAATAGGCTGTGATTTAAAAATTAACAACAATGAGTTCATTTCTTTATGTGTCTGCCATCCTAATGTCAGCAAAGCAAAGATTTCCTACCTGTTTATAATGACAAAACTCAGGTATTGTTTTTTATAATGTCTTTATCTGTAATTATCTCAGACACTTATTTGAACTTATTTTTTTAGCTCTATTTCAAAAAAAAAAAAAAAAAAGAAGAAAAGCCTTTACCTGTTCCATTTAGTTTGGGAATAATTAAATATCATTCATATTTGATCAATACAGAATATGTAAGTTTTTCCAAGTGCCTTGCCTCCTTTATAGGAGTCATGTTTACATATCCAAAGTCTTCCCTAGGAAGGCAAGTAAAATTGGGATATAATATTGGGATATCTCAGTCTCTTTATTTTCCTATGTGTAGAACATATAAGTTTTCATATTTTATAATAACTTAATTACTGTTGCATGTATGTATGTATCATCTTGTTTCAGTAGAGGATGTTGGGATAAATCTGTCCTACAATCCAATGCGGTCAACAACTGAAAAAACATGAAACCAGAAAAAGAAAGCCATTTGAGTGCCCTCTCGTGGAATAAAGCAGCACTGCAGCAATTGAAATGGGATGGTGACTTCAGTCTTCCTAGCTAGAAGTATCATATAGGAAAGTAAATAAAGAAAGCTGAGACACAAGAAACATGGAGAACAAGGAAGATGAAGAATATTTGTTTTAGGCAACTGTTGAAAAATGACAAAAATGTTTGCAACATCTATAATGGACAGTTTAAAGAATAAGATGCAAAAAAATATCCTGGTTTATCATAAAAATTATTTTCCACATTATTTGTACTTTATTTTAAAATTCTGATGTCACATAAGCCTTCAGCTATTTGTTAAAAAATTAGTTTACCCTTGTGTCAATAATAAATATGCCTGGGGAGTATCTTCTTTTGTAAATTAGAGGTAATAGCTATTTTTATTGAAATGGAAAAATAATGAAGATCTTCCTACAGTGTGAATTGTAGAGTGTATGTTTGAAACGTAGTTTACATTAAAAGACATAACTGCTAATGAAGAGGACAAGAATGTGAATTTAAAAGACAACTGATGGCCTTATTCCCAATAAGATCATATCATTGATGGGTACTACAGGAAAAGTAAGGTTGGCTGGGATCAATGGATGAGATCAATGGACAATGGAGAAGAGAAGAAACTAAAGCTTTGTTGACTGTCACTATAGAAATATGTATAGTTTCAAACACCACCACAACTTGACTAATGAAGTAACTATGCTTATGCAACTAAGTGAGCTGAATGTGGTGAAGGAAAGGGAAAAAAAAAAATAAAAACTAAAGGTGAGACAGAGGGTAAATAACTAAATTAATATTTCTCTTTATTTTGAAATAATTCAAAATTAACAGAAAAATTGCATGAAGAGTATAGAGAAAATGCTTCTAGAATGGCGGAATAAGGACCTCTGAAAACTCACTGCATAAAAACAAGAACACTGATCAAATCAACTTCTTTGGAACTTTTGAAATTATCCAAATGTTTGCAACAATATGAGAAGCTCTAATAAAGAGAACAGCTAAATATTATAAATAACAGCTTTGTGTTTGTTTGTTTGTTTCACTTTTTTACTTGTTCTATTCCTATGTTGCCTTTCTTTGAAAACCAGAAGGCTCACAACTGTGGTAACTGTGAAAAATAGTGGTCTAGCAGTGACCAGAGAGGGAACAGAATGGGCTCGAAGCTCCTAAAAAGCTCCTTCCCCAGAGAATTGACATAATTTGGGAGCTTCTGGCAAAGATCCCATTCACAGAACTTGCCTTTATTTGAACTGACTAAGAGCTCCTTCAGTGAAAGCCCTGTCAGAGAGCATTTGGAAAAAAAAAAAATCCAGCAACATTGTCTAATGTTTTAGACTGCCTAATGCACGATGTAATGCAGCGATGCCAGTTGGGCCAACCAGAAGCTGGACAAAATACTTAAAAGGGAAACTGGGGGAAAAAAGATGCCTATAGGGGATTTTGAATTTTGATTTTAAACATTCATGGAAATCAAGAAGGCCAAGCACATGTGCAGAGTTATGCATATGCCCAAGTAAGAACTGAAAAAGCCCTAATCGCTTATGTCTGGTTGACCTTGAGGTATTGCACAAATAGGAAGTAAAGATTAGGGTAAAGTTGAAAAATGACGAAGGTTTGAAAAGGTGTTCAAACACTTTCAGCACGTGGGTGCCTCAGCAAAGGGTAGAAAACATATTGGTTCAAAGCATTTAGGGAATATCTCTCCAATCATCTGACTACTATGCTGAGCAGAGTCTTCAGAGGCTGCACATGATAAGGCAGATGGATTTTGCAAAATTAGTGCAGGAAAGTGACTAAGCAAACAAACAGTAAAAATAACCTTGGTTGGGAAGGAGAATCTAGTTTCTAGGGTTATCACTTTACACTATTAAAACAGTCTGGCTTTCAACAAAAAATATTATAAATAAGACATACAAAGAAATGGGAAGATAAGACCCATACATGGATTTAAAAAGTAGTCAGTGGAAACTGTACTGGGGACATCCAGATTTTGGAATTAGGAGACAAAGTCTTTAAATCAGACATTATAAATACGTCCAAAGAACTAAAGAAAAGAACGTCTAAAAAATAGAAAATATGAGTATAATGTCCACCAAAGATAGAATATCAATAAAGAAATAGACGTATTAAAAAAGTACTAAATAGGGGCACCTGGGTGGCTCAGTCATTAAGTGTCTGCCTTCGGCTCAGGTCATGATCCCAGGATCCTGGGATCGAGCCCCACATCGGTCTCCTTGCTCAGCAGGGAGCCTGCTTCTCCCTCTCCCACTCCTCCTGCTTATGTTCCTGCTCTCACTATCTCTCTCTCTGTCAAATAAATAAAATCTTAAAAAAAAAAAAGTACTAAATAGAAATTCTTGAGTTTAAAAGTAAAATAGCAAAAATGAAAAATTTATTAGAGGGACTCAATAGCATATTTGAACTGACAGAAGAAAGAATCAGATGATGGATAAACTAAAATTGTCCAGTGGGAGACATAGAAAGAAAAAGAATGAAGACAAATGGAGGGATCCTTACAAACCTGTAGGATACCATCGATTTTATCAAAATATGCATAATGGAAGTCTCTGAAGAGGAGGAGAGATTGAGAGAAAGGAGCAGAAAAGAAATTTAAAGACATAGTGATCTAAAACTCCCCAAATTTTATGAAAAACATTAATCTACACTTCCAAGAAGCTCAACAAACACCAAATAGGATAAACTCAAATCTATACCTAGATGCATCATGGTCAAATTGATAAAAGACAGAGAATTTTGAAAGAATCTAGACAAAGTGACTGATCGCAGGTAAGGTATCTTAATACGATTAGTAGCTCATCTCATCAGAAACTGTGGAGGCCAGAAGGCAATGAAACAATGTATTGAAAATGCTGAAAACCAACAAACGAAAACCCTATCACCTATATCCAGCAAAGGTATCCTTCAAAAATGAAGGAAAAATTAAGACATTCCAACAAAAGCAAAAACTGAAAATCTGTTTCTGGAAGACCTATCTTATAAAAAATATTTAAAAAGTCTTTCAGGATGAAATGAAAGGATACTAGATAACAACATTAACCCACATGAAGAAATAAATAACATTGGTATAAATAAATATAAAAGTAAATATAGAAGAGAGTATAAGGTTATGTTTATTATATGGTAATCATTAAGAAAATAACTCAAAATATAATAAGATAAAGTAATTTAAAAAGAATTCTAGAAAATATTTCCTTAGCACAAAGAAGGAAGTAATGAAGGAATAAAGGAATGTAAGATGACTTAAGACATATAGACATGAAATAGCAATATGACAGGTATAAATCCTATTTTATTAGTATTGACATTAACTGTAAGTGGATTAAATATTTGGATGAAGCAGAGATTAGAAGAATATATTGAAAAAGCAAGACCAGACTACAGTATGGGAAGTGACAAAATTGTGCCCCTCCCTTGCTGTCAGTATTTGTTATGCCGTCTCTCTCCCTTGATCACCAACAACTATTTATTCATTATTATTGGGTGTCATTGATGGTGGAGGTGGGCTCTGAGTCTTCCCTTTCACCTACACATCTGTTGTAGCCAAGTCTTCCATAATTAGTAAAGTGATAGCAAGAGTGTCAAAACATTTTTTGACACTAGAATGAAGTTGGATCCTTACCTCACATCATTACTAAATTTAGCTAAAAAATGATCATAAAGTTGGGCATTAGAGCTAAAACTATACAATTCTTGCAAAATAACAGGATTAAATCTTTGTGATCTTGGATTATGGAATAGTTTCTTATATATGACACAAAACTGCAGGTGAGATTGGTAAATTATAATTCATCAAAATTAAAAGCATTGTGTTTCAAAAGACACAATCAAGAAAGAAGACAACTCACAGAATTGAAAGAAAATATCTGCAAATGACATAATTGACAAGCGATTTGTATCTAGCATATATAAAGAACTCTTACAACTCAACAATAAGGAGACAACTCAAAAAAATGAGCACATTTAACCTATTTATTTCTATACATATTGAAAATCATTAGTTCACACTGATTACTCCAATTCAAAATCAACTACAAAACGTCATTCTAATTTTGCTCCTTTTCTTATGTTTACACTTCTCTCAATTGAGAAACTGACTCCAATTAACCTTAAAATGCCAACTTATTCCATGAATCACCTCTGTATGCAACCACTTTACCATCAGTCTATCATGCCCTCCACCCCTAACTTATGCCCTCCAGTCCTTGCTCACACTCTGATACCTTGCTATGAACCACCAGTAGCTCCCAAATTGGATACCTCCCTTACCCCACCTAGGCTTCAATAACCTGTGTCCAAGATTCTACCTATGGCTGCCTTTCCCCAACAGAGACTTCCTCATCTTACTCTTCTTGTGCCAACCTGCTGCTGGTACCTCTGCTCAATGTCCTTCTTATCACATTGGGCTCAAACAACCCTGAGAAGGTGATTGCCACCCCTCTGTGCACATGTTCTCCTCAAACTTCTCTGGCTGCTCACCCTACTCTGGGCGAGGGCCACCCTTGCTCTTGCCTTTCCATAGATGCTCTCTTTCTTCCACACAGGCTCACTTGGCCACTGTCATTACTCACATCCTGCACCCCAACTTTGCAAAGATGCCCTTTTTGTCATAATCACGTCCTGATTGCAGGAACTCCGCACATGTGCAGATGCCTATTTTGCACATTCCCATGCAATGGCTTCTGTACTAAAATATTAGAGAATAAATGATGAAGAAAGCGAGAAATCAATGAAGAAAAAAAAAGGAAAGACGAAGAAAAAGAAAAAAAGCAGGTAGGGGGATCATTTGTAATTAATAGCCATTTATAATAGGACCTAACCCACCTGCCTTTCCTCTTACACCTTGTGGCAGGAAAGGACTCTATCTCTGACTGTTGGGGCTATGATTCCTCTAAACTGAGCTTTTATTATCATCCTAAGAACAAAGAATAACTTTTTTTTATAAACCAAGAAAGCATGTCTCAGCATATTGAGGGGAAACACATCAATAACAAAAATTAGACTATCTGCAGTATATGGAAAATTGAAAATCAAACTACCTGCAAATTACATTATCCTTGCCAAAAAAGAAAAATATTAACTACTTCAAAAAAGAGAATTTATTTTATCTCAGCTTTGAACTGTAAATTTTGTTGAGTATAGCCCAGGTTGCTTTTTCTTAAATTTTGTTTCATAGTAGAATTCCTATCTATAAACAGTGGACTTCCTCAATCTTCTAAAGATCAGAGGGATGCAGAAGTATATGTCCATGTTATGCACACACGACAAGCAGAGAGGGGTATCAGCTAACACTTACTCCCAAATCGTATTTGGGAGTGGGTGAATGGGTGCAAGTAGAAGATTCTGAATTATGTTCAACTGTTACTGAAGAAAAGGAAGAAAATCCATCAATTTCACCAATAAGTTCATTCAGTGGTATTTTTTGTCCAGCTTCCCTCACTAGCATCCCTCACCCAGTGTTCTTGGGTCTTTGATTGTTTGATTAGTTAACACAAGATAATTGGCACCTTTTTGTCCACGTGAGAGAATTGCCAGAAGTCACTTCTATTTGCCTTTTGACCGAAGGAGAGTTAATTAATGAAGCTCAGGGTGACTTTCATGTGGGAAGGTTATTTATGTGAAACACTAGAAAAAGATTTGGATACTTCACAGCTGAAATCAAAGTAAGCAACCAGACATTAAAATGCTGAATTGAATTAGGAAGTTGTTTATGAAAATACATTTCAGTCTGTGATTTATTAAATCAGCCATTCTGCTGCACTCCATGGAAAAACAAGCTCCATTTGTCAATTATTCTATATTTGCCAGATCTTGGAAAGTCACCAAAACTTTCCTGGACACAATAGATTTAGAATTCTGTTCATTTTGAAGTGTTCTTTTTCCAAGTGAAATAAAGTGTTTTGGCATCTTTCATACGTCCCAGTCTAACTAGGTGTACAAATTCATCACGTTGTCTTGGTCTTAGAATCGAATTTAAATAAAACACTGAAATGGATAGACAGATGATTGATAGATGATAGATAGATAGATAGGTAGATGGATGATAGAGTAAAGATGCCAATGAGCTGTCCTAAGAACAAGCAGGTTAAATGGATTTGAAGAGATCTGAGGAGCTGCTGATAAGAAAGGAGAAGTGGTGACCCACCTCATTTTGCTTTAGAGCAGTTATGAACCACACCTGCCCACAAACCAACTACCTGGTTTCACCTACATGATTGGTGATCTATGTTAAGGATGAAAAATTAGGAAGTTGCTTCCATTTCTTAACTTCTCAGACATTCATAAATGTCAATATTCTAGCAACTGTGATGCAATGTCAATTTTCTTATTACAAGTTTCGACTAACAAAGTTCAAAAATTTAAGATCTAGTAGTAGAACTACAGCTGTTTCCTGTCCCCATCATACATTTCCATATTTTCTTTTTTGCTCTTTCACTCTGTTATTTATAAAACATCCAGTGTATAACAGAAAAGAAAGTTACATCCATCTACAGAGAACAAAAAACATTCCAAAAACTACTTAAAATGTATTGTTAGTTATTAAGCCTCTAGTAAAAAAGATTGACCCAGAATCTCAGGGCTGTTGGGAGAGTCTGAAGGAGATCCAGGAAGAGAAATGTGGTCCAAATGACTGTTAGCAGTGACAATAGCAAATCCTGAATGAAAAGAGGGAATAAAATGACATTTTGCACAGTTCTGGGCACAACCAGAACTTTATGAACGTCTGGATTCCTTTAATTTGGAGATCTATCATGATGCCAAAAAGCTACAAGACTCTGAAGAAGAATTTGGAGATGTCCGGTACCTGCAAAATATTGGAGATATTTGGGTTATGGGGGGTTTCCTTACATATTGGTTTGTTTGGTTTGATGATGATGCACAGCGTGTAAACGGTACTGGGTGGTACAAAGAATTAGATCAAAGGTATGCAAACTATGGCCCATGGGCCAAATCTGGCCCACAAACCTGTTCTTATTGTGGCAGAGACACACTCATTTGTTCACATGTTGTCAATGACAACTTTCGTGCCACCAGAGCAGAGCTCAGCAGTTGTGACAAAAACTTTACGGCCCACTAAATCTAAAATATTTACTCTCTGACCCTTTATAGAAAAACTCTCTGACTTAAATGGAGATTATCAAGGTGCCTCAGAACTCAATATTACTAAAACTCTTCTTTAGAAATCTGTTCCCCTAATAATGAGAGGAAATAATATTCTCTCTATATATTTCTTACATTATCTTTTTCTTGTGGTTAAATATTAATAAGAAAGAATGCTGGGTGAATTTTCTTAAGAAAGAGAGCATTTAATGTACTGTGATTTTTAACACACTACACAGATGTGCAAACAAAAAAAGCCCCACAGATTTTAAGAAATTGTGAAGGAATAAGCACTCGTGCAGACAGAGAGCAGACAGTAGAAAGCAAAGGGACCTTTGGCTTTTTCTGCAACTGCTATTTACCCCATTGCCCATAAGAGATATTTGCTGTATCGAAATTTATTTCTGACACTCTGGAGATTTGTATTTCATTTGGTAGTTATTGGTTGTTATTATTTTTTTATAGACTATTTTTAGAGCAGTTTCAGCTTCACAACAAAATCAAGCAGAAAGTACAGAGATTTCCCATATACCTACTCCTCCCCAGACACATGCACATCCTCCCTGACCATCAACATCCCACACCAGAGTAGTAATTTGTTACAATTGGTGAATCTACATGGACACATCATTATCACCTGAAGTCCATAGTTTACATTAAGTTTCACACTTGGTGTTGTACATTCTGTGGGTTTGAACAAATGCATAATGACATGTATCCACCAAGTAATTGCTTTTATTTTCACTTATATTACCTGGCACACCACGTAAGGCTTAGAGTTTTAAGACAGTTTAATCTAGCTGAGTTTTCACTTTTTTCTTTTCTTTTTTCATTTTGTTTTTTCCTGAGTCAATTCAAGTAAGGTTTCTAACGAAAGGACCTGGCATTTGTTGAGCTCAGATATTTTGTGCATCTGAAAGTTAATTTTATGTGTCAACTTGACTGGGTCATAGGGCCCCAGATATTTGGCCAGACATTATTCTGGGTGTATCTTGAGGTTGTTCCTGAGTGAGATTAACTTTTGATTTGGTAGACTAAATGAAACAGATCACTCTCCCCAATGTGGGGAGGTTCTTGTAAAGAGTCTGTTTCTTTGCCTTCTTATTCTGCTGCCAAATATTCATTCCTCTGCCTCCCTCTTATAAAGATGCTTGTGATTACATTTAGGGGCTACGTGGATAATCCGGGATTATCTCTCCATCTCAAGATCCTTAACTTAATCACAAACGTAAAGTCTCTTTTTCTATGTAAGCTAATGCAGGTTCCAGGGATTCAAGCATGGACATCATTCATGAGGCCAATATTCAAGCACAGCCATCTAGGAGAAGCAGAGACCATTTGAGCAAAGCTCCCACCCTGAGTACAAGCTCCTTGGCACTTGCATTTATGGTCACATTTGCCAGGCTCCAGGCCATCCTGAGAGGAGTACAGAGCAGATGACCTTTACCCTCAATATGCTGGCCACCCTGTCTAATTCCCTGATGATGGTCACCTTTCTCAATATCTCCATGTTGTTTACCATTTGAGTTGGAAGAAGAAATGTCATCCTTTATATTCTGAGGGGACACCTTATCTCCCAGTCATTGGCAGGGATTCTTTGATAGTCAGCTAAGAGACAACACAGAATGAATGACTGAGATGGAGAGTGGAGTGAGAAGACCCTCAGGAAAGAAAGAAGGTAAACTAGTAGGTGGCAAAGTCAATCTTGGCCCAACTCACAATTTTAGTTGGGAATGGCAATATGATGAAAGACCCCCGCATCTACTGAAGACAGCCAAGGGCTGGGCTCCAGAGCGCATGGGGGGCGAGCCTGCCTCAACGAATGTGCAGTGGAACTGAAGTCACGTGTTCAAGCCAAAAAGGACAATTGAGAAACCATGTGAGAAGTTATTGCACTGTGAGGCACATGCAATGCTCATAAATAAAAATGTGAAAAGAGAACAAGAAAGCCAAAGGAAAAGCACCAAGTCCAGCCAGCAGAGCTGTTCCCCTAGGTGATTCTGTGAGAATGATAAGGACAATACCATGAGGGAATAAGAAGCTAGCCTGGCAGCCTGCCCTGCCCAGCATGCAGTGAATATATTCATTTTCTTAAACAATGCAGGCAATGGATATACAATGCGGTGTTGGGGTTTGGTGGCTGGACCATGGTACAGGGTAGGGCTTGAGGCTACTCAGCAGATGCTGGTGAGTGAAATTTAATTACTCTTGTCGGACAGACATGCTACCTAGGTGGACAGAGCACTGAGAGAAAAAAGGTGACTGCTGTGTTCACAGAGGCTCCATTTTCCGTGCATTGAGCAGATAATCTAAAATAGCACTTCTCAAACTTTAAGACACATAAAAATCACCTTGAGAACTTACTAAATCCTAGATTCCTGGTCTACCCCCAGAGCCTCAGATTCACTAAATCTGGGGTAAGATGATCAAAAATCTGGTTTGCCTAGGACTGTAGGAATTTCCAGGATGCAGGACTCTTAGTTCAAAAGCTGAGATAGGCCTGAGCAAACCAGGACAAATTGTCACCCTAGGACTGGGGCACACGAAGCTGCATGGCTCCTAGGCTCCCAGGTGCTGCTGCTCCTGACCCACACGTACTATGACTAGCAATGATTTAAAGTAAGGGATGATCCAGTGTGCTCACAGTAATTCAGAAAGAAAACAGAACTTCTGTTAATGAGTGATTTCCTCCCTCGTTCTAATCTAATTTAGAATTTAGAGTGAGTCTGTTGGAGGAAGTAAAACAAATTCTATCGACTGTGGAACATGGGGTTGGAGTCCAATGAGGCCAATAATTTAAACAAGATAGAGAAATCACTGTTAGGATCTTTTACTGTCCATGTGTCAACTATGTCCCTGAAACATAAATGTTGGGTCACTTACATTTTTTAGATTCAGTTTAGAAAAGAATGTAGGATAGACTCAGGTGTGCTTTTTCACACACACACAAAAATGCTGAAACCACTTTTATTTCTTAGACTGCATTTCCCTCTTTATGTTCACATTATCTTTCTTTTCCCACAAAGGAATTCTGAGGTATCATCCATGTTCAAAGTAAGGCTGGAAATATCTAAGGCATTCCCTCTATTGAGAATTCACTGGGATTATCTAGAGACCATGGTTTCTTCTGATCTCCCTTCTCTAAACGTGTTCCCACCAGATGACCTTCGGGAAACACAGAGCGGAGGATTACCAGGGGTTCCATAAGTGCTAACAGCTTCTTCAAGAGAGTGTGACATTCAGGCTGGGGGGGAAAAATGGACCACTCATTTGTTTTTGCGAATATTGTAGGACATTTTGCACCAAGCACTGTCCTTAATGCTTTACAAAATACTAATTCATTTAATCCTCGTGATAACCCTCTCACCCCAGTGTACAGAAAAAGAAACAGAGACATGGAAAGCAAGGTAAAAGTCATGCAGCTGGTTGGTCGTGGGGACAGGATCCAAACCCAAGCAGTCTGACCCCAGGGTTAGTGTAGTTTTAATAAGGCCATTGGGCCTTTTGCAGGATTTCATTATGGCAACCCCACTACTCAGTTAGGTTGCAGGCAGCATGTTGAGAGTCTAGAATTAAATCTGTCCATCTAGCACAAAATAGCTCATTTCTCGACCTGGTCCAATAACACTTTCTCCATTTGCCTAAAGGTGGAATACCTTGAGTCCTTACTTGCCTGTGCATTTAGGTATAACCTGCTATCCACATGCTAAGTTTACACAAAGTGGAGACCAACAGAAGAGGAAATGGGTAAATATCAACGTAGAAATGCATTGGTATTCATCGGGACTTTCTCTAATCGCAGGTGATAAAGTCCGACTCAAATCAGCTTAAGCAAAAAACTAAATTAGTGGCCCACACCTGAGAGAACAATGCCAGAGGGATAAGGAGCTCCAGGAATGTGTACCTCAGGGATTTGCCAGCATTCTTTTTTATCTCTGCTTGAGTTGCTCCCAATTATTTGTTTTTTTCTCTTCCATTGCCAATAGGCTCTCTCCACAAAGTAAAGAGATATCACTGCAGGGAAAAGCCTCATCTCCAAACCCCAGTGGAGAAAGGATATAAGTCTCAGGGAAGACCTCTGATTGGCTCTGCTTGAGTCATAGGATCCCCCACCGGCTCAAACACTGTTGCCAGGATGATGTGTGAGTACAGCGTGAAGCGGGATGAGGGCTGGTTCACCTCTGCCCCAAACCCGCAATGAGTGGTCAGAGGCTAGAACCAGAGAACTTAGAATGAGTTCACATGCTGGTCAGAAAGAAAAAATAATCAAAATTACTGCCACAAGGAGGGTATATCACCCTGAGGGATGTGGGTGAGGAAGGGGTATTATTATGTTGTATATTTCTGTGTCTGTGTGTATATACACACACACATACACACATACATACAGAGAGAGGGGAGGGGAATGGAAGGAAGGGGAGAAGAGGGGAGGAGGAAAAAAAAAGAGGAGGGAAAGAGAGATTCAGCAAAAGAAAATTTTGGAGGTTTAATTCCACCACCACCCCAACCCTCACAACTTAGTATATTTTTAGGCTGATTAATCATACTTTTTCATTAGATAATTCTAGAGGCAGAAAAACAGGGCTAAGGCAGGAAAAGTTAAATAATCTTTTTAGGAAGGAGAAAATGGTCTTAAAAATGAGGCTCATATTTCATTATTTGGAATAAAAAATTGCAGCTCTCTTTCTGTGCTTTTCTACATTTCACAAATTCAGGTAAGTGAGGTCAAGGAAAATAAAAGGGAGATATTTGCTCTAAAATGGAAGAGTTGATAAATGGGAGAAACTCTGTCTAGAAGTGGGCTCGAGATGATCCTTGCTGAAGTTCAGGCCCATGTTGGAGAAAAGAAAAAAAATTGCTAACCTCTTGGTGAGAAGCAAAGTTGGTTGAGAAATTTGGATGAAAGAAAAAAAAGAAGTGGGGGAAAATTTTCAAATGAGGCTGCAGGAATGAATTAGAACAGACCTGGAGACTAATATAAAGAACACTTACTCACTGGTAAGCTCATGCTGAGGTACTCTGACCTCAGTTGCTCTTTAAGGAAAAAAAAAAAAATCTCTTTTATTGGTTGCTTCCACAGAGATTCTTCAGCAGAAAAACTGTTGGAGGTCTGCAAGGTGTTTGCCTTAGGCTTTGTCATGTGGAAACTGAGGAATCATCTGGAATTAGTGTCGACATTGAATATGTCCAATTAAGTCTGTGACACCTTTTCTCTAATTGGCACTAAACCTAGGCCTCTCTAACTTGCAGGTGCACACTCATCTCCTGGGGATCTTGATGAAATTCAGAATCTGGTTCAGTAGGTCTTGGGTGGGGCCAGAGAATCTGCATTTGTAAAGAATTTCCAAGGAATGCTTTGTTGCTGGTCTTCCGGCCACGCTGTGGGTAGCCAGGCTCTAAATGGTTTCAGAAATCCAGGGGATTTTGCAACTAATTTAGGGCTATCTCCCCAATTTCCTGAGGACGTTTGCATCATAATTAAATGCTACATCAAAATGAACTTATTGTTGACATCCAATGTCATGGGAGTACACTCAAGTTTATTTTGAAGTGGCATTTGGTTGGTACTGAAGAAGTTTTCAGGAATTGAAAAGATGACCCTCAAATTAATTAAGAAAGTCAACTTACATTAACATCACATCCACACAGGAAAGTTCTTAGATTAACTTTGCAGGGAAGAAACCATAAAAAGCTAGAGAAATCAGTGCTGCATATACAACTAGAGATGCCTGAGCCAGTCATGTTCAGCCTTTTCTGGATATTAAAATCCCCTGGGCATCTTTAAAAATATAGATGCCTAGACCCCACTCCAGGCATACTGATGCAATTGCTCTCGAGTTTAGCCCGGGCATCTGCATCCCCATGCATTGTATTTTCTGTATTCTATGGTTTGACCTCTTAGGCCTTGACTCTGGAAAGACTGTCATTCCCAGGGCGAGCTAATTCCTCCTTAGCGGAAACAATCTGGGCCACTCTCTACCTGCCCTAATCACCCCAGGGCCAGGGACTAGACAACTAAGGATAGTCCCTATGTCCAGAGCATGCTGAAATTATTCAAAGGAGCCAATCTTAGCCCTGCTCACCATGCCTCATTCATCACTTCCCATGGAAACCACCATAAAGGCTCTTGCCCACATTCTCCCTCTCCATCTCCTGATCAGCCCTGTTGCTTCCTCATATGGCTCTCCATGGCATGGCATGCCAGCTCTTCTTTGAATCTGTGAGTATAACAAACTTCACTTTCAATGGCAGTCTTCTCCTGATCTGTTGACCTTGCCATACCTTAATACTAATAAAACATATATTTTAAAATGGTGTAAGAATTTTTCACTTAAAATCAGGTTTCAGCCAAGATTGAGAATCACTGCTAGGAAACAGAAGAAGCCCAGCCTCAAAAGTTTTCTTCAAGTTACATTAACAAGTTTTTCTTTACAGAAGTACAACTTTCAAATAAACAAAAGCAGATGGAAAGAAAAAAAAAAACATGGTTGAACACCTGTTTCTTCCCTCCATTACTGGGTAACTGGTAAGTGAGTAGATTTGGAGAATTATTTTTTTTCTTGTTTGTTTGTTTGTTTGTTTGGGTGTTTAGGATAGCAAAGGTATTGTGAGTAGGAAAGAAAATGAAAATCAGTTTCCCAGAGCAAGAACGCTGCCATGATTTCTTCAATCAATTTTTAATAAAGAGAAGATACGCTGAAAATACCAAATTGCTGCAAGAACAGCAGAGAAAGTTTGGGGCAATAGGCCTCACTTTTTCAACCTTCCTTTGACTTTTCTCCACTCACCACCATTTGTGACAAGCACCCTTCTGATTCAGGGTGATAGGAGATGGAAAAAAATAATTATTGGGGTTTTATGTATAGAAATTATAAAATGTAAAGTGAGGTTCTGGCTTTAGTAAGAATGCGTATCATAGGTTCACCTTATGAAATCTGTCTAATAAACTAGCAGAGAAGGGCTAAAACTCTTACATATAATTTGGGATCTGAGATTGTCCGAGATAACAATGACCACTAGAAGGTAAGCTCTTATTAAGGACAGGTGTTCTTGGGTTTTTTTTGGTTGTTGTTTGTTTGTTTTGTTTTGTTTTGTTTTAAAGATTTACTTATTTATTTTAGAGAGAGAGAGAGAACAGTGAGGGGTGGGGAGAGGCAGAAAGAGTCTTAAGGAGACTCCCTGCTGAGTGCAGAGCCCAATGCAGGCCTCGATCCCAAGACCCTGAGATCATGACCTGAACCAAAATCAAGAGTCCAACGCTTAACTGACTGAACTACCCAGGGGCCCCAAGGACAGGTGTTATTATTTTTATTCACTACAAGGCCTCTAGCACCTAGAATTACACCTAGCAACTACCAGCCACTTAATAGACACCTATTAAACGTGGAGTAAATGAGTAATAAATAGGAAACATCTGTCACGACAACAGCCCATAGTATAAAGAAAATACAGACAGAGAATAGGTTCTTGCAACCTGGGTTCCTGGCCTAGAAGCCTGTGTGTGTTACAGCGGTCAGTGGGCACGCCTGGCTGTTCAGTACTGAGATGGGACTACTTTGAATTGAGATGCGTTGTAAGCGTAAAATATACACCGGATTTTGAAGCTTTAGTACAAAAAGAGACTGTAAAATATTTCAGATGTTTTAAATGATATTTTGAATTTATTGAGTTAAATAAAATATAACCTTAAAATTAATTCCACCCGCTTCTTCTTACTTTGTTCTAATGTAGCTACAGGAAAATGTAATATTCCAAATGTGTCTCACCTTCAGGGCTCACATTTTATTTCTATTGTGTCATACTGATCTAGCCTTCCTCCAATGGAGGCATGAATCTTGAGCAAGTCACAAATTGCTTTCACCTCACAATTTTGAAATCATGTAATCATAAATAAGCTGCATGTTTGTTTTCTCTACACATTTATCTACATGTATATTTTCTACATGCATATGTTTATCTATATACATGCTTTCTGTCTCCACTATTTTGCAAGTCTCAGAAGGGCAAAGACGCATTTGTGTATTACCACTACCCCTAGTATCTAGAACATGGCCTGACCTCTGGTCGGCACTCAATAAACATTTCTGGAATGAGAAAATGGATAGATATTCATCCTTACTGTTCACTCATCTACCAAGGAAATCTACTGGGACTTATCAAACCATCACTACATCACTCTAGGAGTGCCACGAACCAAAGGAGAGGTCTTGTGTCACCCCCAGTCCAAGCCCTCTCCATCCTGAATACATATCCTTTTTGGTAAATAGGGAAAGACAGAGGAATACAAAACTAAATAAAATAAAATAAAATAAAATAAAATAAAAAATCCGCTGATCTCTTTTCTTCCTAGGTAGCCTTGGGGTAAAACTTTTGGTTACTAAAGAAACAATAAAAAACCTTAATTAATTTTTTTTGAAATGCAAGCTCACCGTAATTAAAAGTGGGAGACTATTTCAAAATGTTATTTGTAATACAAGAAGTTATACAAATTTGATTATCAGCATTTCTCCAAATTAGACCAATTAGCCTTCTCTCTAATTAATGATATGTTTAACTTTAAAATTAACACACTGATAATCAAGTTGGAACATAACAAAATATAATAGGCATGTTTCCGAAACACATGAGACTTGAAATGTAATGTTTGTGTGTGGATAAAATTTAACTATTAGCATGGAATATTCTAGGTGCCAGTCCCGCTTTACCATGTGGACAAATAGTGGAAATTCTTATAGATGTTTAGGTCAGACCACAGTGGCATTTGGTCTTCAGTTAAGGGACAGGATCCTTTGTGTCCTACATTCCTGAATCAAGAGACTAGCTAGAGTCAAAATTAGAGTTTCATTTATAATCAAACTTTAAAATTTTCCAAATTGGATGATGTTGCTTTATTATAAGGAAGGTACTTAAAGTTTCAGTTGACTCATAAGCATTTAAACGTTAGGGATAAACCACAGAGCAAACTTTTGCGGATGGAGTCAAAATGGTTAATAAATTAGGAAGAAGAGACAAGGTCTGCAGCACGGGATTTCTCCACTGGCTTTGCTTCAGAGAAAATGGCCAATCAGCTGTAGAACTTTGCTCAGATCACAGTCAGAATTTCCAATTTCAGCTTCAAAGTTATGGATGGACTCAAGAAGATAAGCTCTCAGCTTCCAGAATGAAATTATGAATTGTAGAAAATGCTGTAATCAGACCAAAGCAGAACTATTGCCTGAAATGTTTAAACAAACAAACAACTGGGAGGTAACTGTAAATTATTTTAACACCTCCATCCCTACTTTGGGCCTTAGTAACACAGATACTCCCTTTTCTTGATCCTGACTTCCATATTAAGAGCTCCTCTGTGTCATATGCCTTCAAGGTTCTGCCAGTTGACCGCTAGCTTAGGTTAATCTGTATTAAAATCTTATCTCATTAGTAACAGGAAAACATTTTAATTGATGCCTTCTAGAGACATGGCTTAGCTACCTCATGCTTGTACCGATACAGAGGGCTAGAACCATAGGTCTGACAATCCACAGAGTAAACATAATACGTCTCTCTGGAGCATGAAACTTACTTGAATATTGTATTCTCTCAACAAGAGTGTCTGCTTTAGGGGCGTCTGGGTGGCTCAGTCTGCAGGCGTCTGCCTTCGGCTCAGGTCATGATCCCAGGGTCCTGGGATCCAGCCCGGTGTTAGGCTCCCTGCTCCACGGGAAGCCTGATTCTCCCTCTCCCACTCCCCCTGCTTGTGTTCCCTCTTTCTCCGTCTCTCTCTGTCAAATAAATAAATAAAATCTTAAAAAAGAAAAAAAAAAGAGTGTCTGCTTTGACCCAGGCATTGGTTTAGGTACTTCGGATGTCTCAAACACCAGTAAGTACCCTTTCCCTTGTGGGACTTACGTCTAATTGGGAGTGGAGAGAGAACACTCCACTCAAACACAGATATGTGAGGAAACACTTATATAAAAATTATTCAATACAGTGTAAAATTTAGATTTATAAAAAAGAATCATTTGAAGTGGGTTTATCTTACGCAAAGGTCCCAGTCCATACTGATAGTGGGCGTGGGGTATGTGCGAGAGGTTTGTGACACAGATCCTTTTCTCTGCTTTTAGAAGTGCTTCAATGAGAATGTTCTAGAAGACTAAATCTCAGTTCCGAGGAATGACAATATTGGTAGGAATTTCCAGCTGGGCCGGTGATTTGGTGTCACTTTCTACAATTATGTCAAGTGGCTTTGAGTCACTACCTATCCATGCAGTAGTCACCTGGCCTCTGTGAGCTGGTATTTGGAATCATGCCTTAGCCTAAAGGGGTTGTTTCTGAGAAAAATGGGCAAAGGGAAATATACACAGGTATAATAGGTTAATTTTTTACAATAAAAAATAGGAGCATTTGTCCTTTTCCCAGAATCCCGCTTTTTTTTTTTTCCCCCATTGCCCCACTCCTCCACTTCCTTGCACTGAATGTGAGGGGGTGTAAAATCTGTTCATTTACGACATGCTCTTCTAAGGGCAAGAGGAATCCAGGACCCCTGCTTCACTTTAGTGTTGTTAAAAAAGAGAGAGAGAGAGAGAAAGATGGTGTCTTGAAAGAAATGCTGCTTTGCTTGAAGCCTTGGAATCCCCTGTGACTAAAACTTCCGTGGTGTTCCTCATAAGTCCTCGGATCTGTGTGGTTAGAACTGGTTCACCTTGGTTCATGAGACATCATTTAATGTTACAACTCAGATGGAAGCTGAAAAGGAAAGCTGAAAGAATTTTGAGCAGAGGCAGATACACCACCAAGCCAGTGAAGCTTCAGCTGCAGGACCCTTTGCCTACACTAACATTAACCAGGTCCGGTAGAGGCCCCAGTACTGCACTCTTTTGGTCACCAGTCTTTGTCTAATTTGAAAAAGTAAGATATATTAACTACATTCCCTTAAGCCTGCTAAATTGTTCCATTTCAACTCTGCTCTAGCATGCTTGCCCTGTGTTTGGTAACATTGGAATAGCAACCAGTGTTTTAATAGTCGACAAAGGGACGTTCATTTGGGAATATATTTAGTTTGGGTTACTGGGCTATATTTTTGTGGTGTGCAGTCACATACATGTAGAGTGAAGCCATTGCCAGTGAACCCAGAGCAGGAATGGTTTCCACAAATATTCCTGTCACCTAGTACTGATTCTCCTGGTTTTCCTTCATAAAGATCAGAGCCATGAATTGTTTTGTGATATTAATATATCCTATGACGCACACCACTGAAAGTATGTGGGTAGTAGAGGAGAAACAAAATTTTGAAATACACAGAGCCAGAAAGTAGTCTGTGGACAATTCTTTCACAACAAACATATGAAAATTGTAGGCGTAGGATTTGTTTCTCATTGGTATCTAGTCAAAATAGAACTTCTCTCCTAACGGAAATAATCGCAACAAACACAGTAGCGTGTGTAATTATAAATTCACCATACTTTGTTTTTCCTTTTTGAACAGACGTACAAAACTAACATTTGTCAGAATCTCTGTGTTTGTAAGTCACAAACTTATGGAATACTAAAAAACAAAACAAAAAACAAACCAAACCAAGCAAACAAACAAGCAAACAAAAGAACCCGCAATATGCCTGTAAGTAAAGTCACATTTTGTACATCTTAAGAATTCTGAATTGTGTTTTAGAATCTTTAATGCATCTTGTCCTGACAGTCAGGTGGTTCCTAGTGGAACAGCATGTCAGTTTGCCACTGATCCAATAAAACTGGCTAAAGAAGCAAGTGTGAGAGTAACAAAACGCCTACCTACATAAATAATAAGCAATGTGGGTTGTGTAAGAGTGATGTGAGTACACAATTATGTATCCCAAGACAATAGAGTGGCAATTTAAAATCATTTAAATTGCTCTTGTGTATGTTTTCATTTCCACTTAATTTTGTATTTTTTCAGAACTATTGATTTTTTTATCCAAATTCAATATGTCAGGAAGAAAATATCCTTGTGGAAGCCAAAAACATAACTTGGAAGAAAAAAGAATGAAAATTTTACGTATCAAAGACCCTTACTACATAAGTACTGAAAGTAAAATCATGAGGACAAGTAGAATCACAGTAGTCTAGAAAATATAAATTATGAAAATGACAAGAAGAGATAAGGAAGATCAGGAGAATCAGGGAAACTAACAGCAGAAGAAAGATGAAATTGCTATAAAGTCAGTTTGTATGGACATCAGCCATCTAAGAGGTCAATGACTCCTTCATTTTGATGAACCCATTGACTTAAATAAGCACCACGATTTTTTATTTTTGCCTGTCACAATGAGAAATAATGTCATTCAATCCCATTTAAAGGAAATCAGATGTTTTTCTAAAACTAGATCCCAATAATATTTGCAGTGAATCAAGCAGAATTTATTGTATTCAAAAGAGATGCTCCTCAAACAAAAAATTAAGAAAATTGAGAGTAGCCAAACTTGTATGGATCCCAGATACCCCAATGCAAGACTGGAAGTCGTATATATTATTTTATTTATAAAGTACTCTTAACAAAACCAATGCTACTTAATAACTCAGGTTTTCTGGATGAATATATTGAAAGCCTTCAAGACTATGCTACAAAGATTAAACACCTGTTTACTTGGATTTCATGTAAATAAATTAAAATGCACCAAGACAACGTCTTAAACTTAAGAAAGAGCAGTATCTCTTCTAAGTGAGTAGTTGCAGTTGCTATGTTTTTAAGTGAAAGTGATCTGTCCTTCAGAAATTACATACAAAGTTGCAATCTTTAAATAATGAAAACTTCATGGATAACTTCAAGTTATTGCTGAATTGATTTATTTTTGCACAAGCCCTGGGAAAATGTCAAAATGGACAAGATGCAACTTTTTATCCAAAAGAATTGATCAAAATAATTGGAGATCCTTTTGAAGTAGCAGATCAAATAAATAAACCAGACATCAAACGTCATTGCATTGTGGTAGAGGCTACCGATGTTATAAACACAGATTATTGCTAATTATTGGATATTTCTGTTATAGCAGAAAACCTTTTATGTGATTTTAACCTTTTCACCAACTTAAGACTGTATATCTGCAATGTTACTCAACAAAATGAAACCAGTCCTGGACAATTATACTCTGTCATTGAACAACATTTTAAAGTCATAGGACCTAATCTTTGGGAAAGACCTGCCCCCACAGCGTCCAAAGTTGTTTACTACTTCATCATTTTGCAACCTTTATATGTTGTCTCTACAGGTCTGTCTTGTCAATGGAATATTTTAAAATCCTTGTCAGCTTTTTTGGAGTTTTGTTTGTTTGTCTGTTTTAAGAGTCTAAATGTGATAAGATGGCCTGTTGTAAAATATTAATACGCCTTGATGAAGCTGTTGTAAAATATAAATAGGACTCTATGGTTTGAATCCTTGAAAGCAGACTGAAAACACTAACATGAAAAAATTCATTTAAGAGTGGATGAAGCTCGGAGGACGCCTGGGTGACTCAGTCAGTTAAGCGTCTGCCTTTGGCTCAGGTCATGATCCCAGGGTCTGGGATCAAGTCCTACATCAGTTTCTTGCCTAGCAGTGAGCCTGCTTCTCTCCCTCCCTCTGCTGTTCCCCCTGCTTGCGCATGCACTCTCTCTCTCTCTTTCTCTCTCAAATAAATAAATAAAATCATTTTAAAAAATGGAAAAAAAAAGAGAGACAATGGTTAACACCTCCACAGGTGACCCAATTAGTGATGTGGAAACTGGACAAGGACATTGCAATAAGTTTGTATTAATTACATCACTCACATTAGCTCTTTCATTTCATATTTGACTCATTTTATGTGAGTTTTTCCCAATGCTTTGATAAACAAATTTAAAGGAGACAAAAGAAGGTATTCTTCATATGAATCCAAATCAGGACTCTCTAATCTTTCACTTATTTTATCAAAATATTCCAAAATAATTTTCCACATGTAAATAATGTCATTGAGCTTCAGCATTTTTTTTTTTAGATTTTTATTTATTTAGCTAAGTCAAAGGATTCATCAAAATGAAGGAGTCATTGACCTCTTAAATGTTCTGATGTCTGATGTCCGTACAAACTGACTTTATAACAATTTCATCTTTCTTCTGCTTCTAGTTCACAGATCATCCACTCCTTAATTTTCTCCTCCCCTAGGCACAACCATGGCTCCTGGTGGCCACTTCTCCACAATGGGTCAGGAGAGGACATATTTTCCTTTAATAGGAAGTTTGTGATGTTTTCACTTGGATAAAAGTGCTATCTTTAATCTCTATGGTCTGCTGAATCTCCACCCCAGTTACAAAATGCTTGACTCTTCCTTTCTTCTTTCATCATGCAGAACCACAGGGTCCCTGAGTTCCTCACCTCAAGGTCAAGTGGCTATTACCAGTGCAGGATGTAGAAAAAGCATGAACATGAAATTAGAAAGAAGTAAGAGGGATTTGAAAAACAATTCCTTGGTTATCTACACATTAATTCATTCATATAGCCAACATATATTCATGTGTGTGTGCACGTGCATGCGTGTGTGTGTGTGTGTGTGTGTGTGTGCGTGTGTGCTGAGAACCTCTTACGTTCTAGAACAGATGTGAGAAAACCAAAAATAGTATTTTCAAGCCTTGGTACAAGGAAACAATGATTGCAGATTTTCAACAATTGACCTAGTGTGACTAGTGAAAGTAATACCAAGATGTTTGCTCTTTCTGTTTTTCTCTTTTCATCCACCTGCCCCCTTCATTCCTCTAGAAACCACTATGGCCAATGAATCAGAACAAAGTGCTAGACTGTATTAAAGTCAACTTAGCTAATCTTGAAATGACATTTTCCGACCTCTGCTTCTTTCTCTTCTATTCTGTTTTCAGATATTTGTTCCAACTGCTGTCCTAGCTGAATAACAGCAATCCTGGAGACCACTATGAAATTTCTGGCTACAAACACAGAGGCAATAATCACACAGCTACAACAGCTTTCCATGGACCTCCACATGAGTTTCACCTTTGCAATTCCACTTTGGTCATTGTATATCTTGGTGTTTTAGCATCCCCTCCACTTTGTCTCATATCCAGAGCTTCAGGAGGAATGGCTAGTGGCTCTTTTATCTGATTCTGCAAATTACCTTTCTGAACTTTCACTTACCTGCTCTGTTCACAATTACAAAAGGTCTAATTCGTATAATCAATCCTTATCACATAACATTAATAATGGCACTGATACCCTTACTAAATTGTAACCAATACAGAAGTGGCTCCAGGAGTGGCTCCAGGAGACTAGAACATTAAAAATGAGAATCTGGAATTGGTTTTCTCATCTGACTACATATAAAGATATCAATTCCTTTATTGCCATGGTAAATAGTAAACTGGTAGTCCATGGCATGCAGTGGCAAACAATATGTAAATTATCACCTATAGTCACTTATGATCAAGTGTCCTCAGAAGGCAAGTCTCAGTATGACAGCGTAGCTGCTGCTATAGAATATTTTAAGGGAGTTAAAGAGTATAAAAACTTTGGGTTTGGTTGGGTGCTTTGAAATATGCTGGAAACCTAAGAAAAAGATTACAATGAGCTCAGGGCTTTAATTGCCCAGATAAAAGTCCAATTATAAATCATAGCTTCTGTGACTGCCCTCCAAGAAACCCTTATTTCCTGGAGCTCCAACGCTAAGATTTAAAAAAAAAAAAAATTGTTTTTTTTTTTTTAAAACCTCACAGTCTCTCTTATGTTAAATTTAGGGCATTAAAGAAGTGGGACCATTGAAGAAAATGGAATGGGGTCATACAAACAGTTTCTGATGAGATTGAAGACATTAACCTTGATTTGGTAAAGCCTCTTTTCCAGCAGAAGCAGGCTTTTCTTCCCTATTTGATGAGATTAGTGTCCCCTTGTCTGAAAAACTTATAATGACCTCCAATGAGATTAATTTCCTGGTGGGAAAACTTCCTCCTTAAGACCTATCCTCACCACCTGTTTTGCTTAACAGCTTAATTGAGGTATAGCCCACATACCATACAATTCACTCAAAGTATGTGTACTTCAGTGACTTTTAGTATATTCACAGAGTTGCACAACAATTACCACAATAGATTTTAAAATACCCTCATGACTCCAGAATGAAACCACAGCTCCTTAGCTACCATCCCTCCAATTCCTCCATCCCTCTCTCCCTCTCCCCCGAGCACTAGGGAGCCAATAGTCTCCTCTCTATCTCTATAGATTTACCTATTCTGGACATTTCATATAAATGGAACCATAGAATACATGATCCTTTTTGTCCGAATCCGTTCACTTAGTATGATGTCTCCAAGGCTCCTCCATGTTGTAGCTATATATCAGGTCTTTATCTCTGTCTATTGTTGAGTAATATTCCCTTGTATGGCTATAGGACATTTTATTTATGCACTCATCAATTAATGGACATTTGGATTATTTCAACTTACCGGTTGTTATGAATAATGCTGCTATAAACATGGTGTACCACTTTTTGTGTGGACACATATCTCCATTTCCTTTGGATACATACCTAAGAGTGAAATTGCTAGATCATGTGATATCCACAAGCTTAGGGAAATGAGAATGCTGAAGTTGGTTTATTGTGAGATCTACTCACTCATCCTTTAACTATGTTCTATAAGAGTTTCCAGAGAACACTATCTTTACTATGACTTTGAGAAATACATTGGTGAGCCTCCTTAAAGGCTTCTGTAGTAATTATTCTCTGCTAATCAAGAATGAGAGAGTAAGTTGCTACTACCAAACCAAGTTCTTTAAATTCAATGGGGATAATGTGTCTTGAAGTAGTGCAGGCCAAGTGTCGGCATTTGGTTGTCAGGGCGAAGGCAAGCATAGTTACTGTATTGAGCATCAGAGAAAAATCAGTAATCAGAATGGCTTGACCTGCAGAGAATATTGATGTTAGTTAATTGGTCATTGTGTCCCTAAGAATGAAATAGGAGGGCAGCTATTTAAAATCTTACTTGATTTGTATAAGTGGAAAAGCTCTAAGTCTGAGGAACAGAAGATTGATTTAAATAAGCACAATAGGGAGTCACATGCCCTCAAACAATTCTCAGTCTTGAGTTAGCTCATAGTTCCAGAGTCCCCTGAATAAAGGAGAAACTGGGTCACCCCAAGGAAGGGCCCTGCTATATTATTGAAGTGTAATGCTACAAACACTTTCCCTAGCATTTCCCAAAAGGAACTTCAGATATTTAGCAGGGTGACTGTGCACAGGGGAAGAGAAAATAACTAGGATTTCAGTGATTAATGGGCACTGGCTTTGAGTCAACTAACACCTAGAGATCTAAAATGTCACTGTGGTCTACTGATTAGAATGGGGATATATGGAAGTGAGGTGATTAGTGGAGTTTGGGCTCAGCTATATCAGTAAGCCAAAGGGGTTCCCAAACCAAACCCATGGTTATTTTCTAGCTCTGGATTACATTGTTGGAATAGACATACTGAGCAACCAGCAGAATGCCTACATTGATTTCTTGACCTGTGGAGTGAGGGGTATTATAATTAGAAAAGCCAGGTGGAATCCCCTGGGACTGCCTCTACCTACCAAGATAGTAAACTGAAAACAATACTGCATTTCCAAAATTAAGTCCCCCATCAAGAACTTGAAAAATTCAGGAATGATACCACCACATCTCTATTCAGCTTGCCTAACTGGCCTGCACAGAAGACAGATGTTGTGGAATAAAATGGATTAGTGTAAATTTTATCAGATTGTGATTCCAGTGCAGGTGTTGTTCCAGATGTGTTGTTGTTGTTGTTGTTGCTGTTAATGGACCAAATGAACATATCCCTAGCACCTGATAGGAACCTATCGATCTGTTAAATGATTTTTCTGTTAGTAATAAATCATCAGAACCAGTTTGCATTCTCCTAGCGGGACTAGCAATATACCTTCACAATCCCACATTAAGGCTCTTATCAACTCTCCAGCCTTCTGTTATAGTCTAGTGTGCAGGGAACTTATTGCCACTCTCTCCTACTGGACATCACTCTAGCCCATCACATTGGCCATGCTGATCGGAGCTGATGAACAGGAAGTGGCCATTTCACTGGACAGCTTGGCATCTCTATTTGTCTAGACCCCCTCTTTAGTTTGGCTGTGACTACATTCCTCCAGCTAAGACCTTAGCTCCTGTCAGGCAACCCTCTTTTAGCCTATAGGTTTCACTAGGTTCTATTAACTATTCCTACCTCTTTCTTGCCCTTCAGATCTGGGGTGATGGTAATTTCTCATTCTTGCTTGACATGGGATAGCTTACCATTCCTCATGGTTTCCATTATCACTGCTGTGTATTAGAAAGATTTTACCTAGGGGAAATTTTTAAATAAAAAATTAGGAATCAGCTAATCAGTAATCTAGGCTTTACTTTACTATCCCCCCAAATCCTAAAGAAAATGTGTTACTTTCCCTTATAGGTAAGAATGTTCATTTAATTTTACTTTCCCCTCAGGGTGAGTATATCCCTGTCACTTTATGAATAAAATATCTTAATTAAAGAACAAATTCCCTTTTGACTTTAATTATAGGCTCTGTTTCCTATATTATTTTCATTACCATAATGCTTTACGTTTGCAAAATCTTCCCTTCTATTATGATTCTTTTGACTATTCAAGTAGCAGAAAATCTAACTCAAACTACGTTCAGTAACGCAAACAACTTTCTCATACGTACACATGAGGTATCGGTACACATACCTAGTAAATCCAGAGGTATACTAGATTCAGATTAGTCCTGACCTAGGGGAGTTACTAATTTTGCAACGATTCTGGTATCAGAGCATGTGTATTTAGTTACTAGGTTGAATTAGATGTTTCTGAATGCAACTTTTAAAGTACATTCTTCATTAATGTTTTATCAGTGTTTATTATATTAGAGGTTCACAGAAGGCTTGACTTTGGCCACAGATTTGGCCAAAATCTGCTCTTCAGATTCACTTTTAGTCTCAGCCTTCAGAAATCTGAAGATCTGGATGCCTATTTCAATGCCATTTCTGCCTACTTGATCTGATTTTTACATGATTAAGGATCCATGATAGCATATGATCACAAAATCTTAATCAGATAAAGCATTAGGAATATGAACAAGGCATTTTATTTAGATTTATTAGTAATACCTGACTCTTCCCATGTAAATTTAGTAAATATTCTAGTTATGATCTGGCCTAAAAAAATCTTATTTTTTTTTTTTAGTATTTCAAGTCTCTTGTTCATAGTTAAAGTATAATGATTATTACTGCATGAGAAAAATTAATGATTTCTGTGAATATTGCTGTTTGAATAATAACATTGAATGAAAAACATTAAAATAGTTAAATATGGAAATAAAGTGATAACTATTACAAAAATAAGAGAAAATACATAAGCTACATTACTTTAAGACTACTATACTATTTTAGAGCTAGCAAATATAAAATCTAAATAATAATACAAGACAGAATTACAGAGATTAGGTATAAACATATTCTAGTCTTATAAACTTACTTGTTGTACTAGTATTCGTGTTAAACAAAATAAACTTTAAGGATTCTTTTTATTTTTAAATCTATTAAATTTATTTCATGTTATATAGATCATAAATCTTAAAAGCCCTACAGGAAATTTATCACACCCCATAAAGATACATTAGAAGCAGAATATCAACTTTGTTATCTAAAAGTTTTACAAGAAGAAAAAACTCCAAAATTATAAGTAACTATCACCCATGGTAAGTCATCTTCTATGTAAATGTCACTAAAAATATAGAGTTTAGAGAAATGAAGAAAGTAGGAGAAAAAAATTGAGATACCAAAATTTATTTTGTTCCCACTCATTCATCTGGTTTTTAGTAGGTTATATAAAAATGATTTAAAAAGAAAATTACTAGGGTGCCTGGGTGGCTCAGTCAGTTGAGCATCTGACTCTTGGTTTCAGCTCAAGTCATGATCTCAGGGTTGTAAAATCAGCCCTCACATTGGGCTCTGTGCTCAGCATGGAGTCTTCTTGGGATTCTCTCTCCCTCTGCCCCTCACCCTGCTCACTCATGCTCTCTCTCTCTGTCTCAAATAAATAAATAAATCTTTAAAAAATAATAATAAAAAAGAAAAAGAAAATTCCTTATTGTTTAGAGCCTTGGAGGCCAAATATTTAAACAAAAAGCTTGACAAAATTATTGCTACCAAATGTCAACAATTCAGTAATTGAAAAATGAAGACTATTTTTTTTTATATGGTCCTAAGCTAATAATTATAGGTATAATGTTCTTTCAGAAAAGAAGTATATTACTCTGCAACAAACCTATTCAAAATTTTCAAGCATTTCAGATTAGCTCTTTGTCTCTCAGCTATGGAATTTAGCTATCCAAGGAGCAAGTAGTGATTAAGTAAGCATAGTTATCTGCAATAAATCCTGAAAGTTGTAGGTCAAGTCCATTGTGTCAACTTTCCTTCTCCTGAGGACACTGTGTTTTCCTCCTGCATCACAAATATGTGCACTGCTGGAAGTGCTGCTTTCTTTGAATAGAGTCCTCAGACTCCACATATGCCTACGCCTATGAATGCCACCACAGGAGATTTTTATAGTCCTTAACAGCTCGTGCTGGGAAAATAATCTCTTCTCCACAAAGTCCAGCATCAAGACTTGTTGCCATTTCAGAAAAGTCTTCTTCTCTTTTGGTTATTTTCCATATGTCACTATTAAAATCTCTGTAACTACATCTCTTGGTGTTAAAAGCAGTCCATTTGCAAGCAAAACAACAAACAAACAAACAAACAAAAAAGCTCACCACGACTTTAATTTTTGTATGCATAATAAAGGTTTTATCTTTATATTTACTTTCATTCATTCAATAATTTTGTTGAACATGTATTATATGCCAAGCACCTTCCCATTTTCTGTAAGACAGATCTGCCTTCCCCCTTGTCACAGATAAAGGAACTAAGAGTCAAAAAATATACTAAGCTACTTTTTCCAGAGCACAGACTAAAATCCAAATTTGAATCTTGGGTTTCTATCCAGCTCAATTATCTATGCTTTTTAATTGTGCAAATCTAGTGCATTTGCGTTTAATATAATTATTGACATAGTTGAAGTCTACCAGACTGCTATTTGTTCTATATTTGTAGCCTTGGTTTTTCATTCATGGGACTTTTGTTTATGCATATTTTTTTAGAAAAATTATTGTTCTAGGGACTTCAATACAAATCCTTATTTTACCCTAGCTTACCTTAAATTAATACCATATCCCTTCACATATAATATCAGAATCTTAGAAGTGTGTAATTTTATCCTCCCTTTGTTTCTTTATGATTTTATTCACATATTTTACATGTAACAATGATACAACCCCACAGTATATTTTTAAATAGTAGTTGTCTTTTAAAGACATTAAGAGAATTAAATCAGCTATATTTACCCACATAATTAACATTTCCAATGATCTTAATTCAATCTTGTAAATTGGAGTTTAACTTGGGTATAACTTTTATTCAGCTTGAGGTATTTCATTTAACATTTTCTGTAGTAAAGGTATGCTATCATTTTTGGAAGAATTTTTCTCTGGAACAGAATTCTGTGATAAAAGTTTTCCTTTTTCTTTATTCCTAATTTTTTTCCCCTTTCTTCTACTTCCAAATCTTTTATTCCATTATCATCCAGTTTCCATAATCTCTGATGAGACATCAATAATATTTCTTGTAGTCATTTTACTAGGTTTTTTTTTTTCCTTCATCCTTTCAGACTGTTTTTAAGATAGTCTATTTATTTTTTATTTCAGAAATTTAACTACAATGTTCCCAATTGTAGTTTTGCTTATATTTATTCTGATTGCTGGTTGAGATCCTTCAATATCTATGGGTTGGTTTTTTTTGCCAAATTTAGAAAATTTTTGCCATAATTTCTTTACATATTTTTTATCCTTTTACCTCTTTTTAAAATTTTTTTTATCCCAATTACATATATATTCACCCACTTAATATAGAATCACAGGTCACTGATACCCTGATCATTTTTTTGGTCAGTCTTATATATCTCTTTATGCTTCTATTTGAAGCATTTATATTGATCTGTCTTCAGATACTTCTCTAGTATTCAATTTTTTGATTAGCTTGTCAATGAATATTTTTTATTTCATTTATTATATTTTTCAATTCCAGTATTTCTACCTGGTTATTTTCACAGTTCCAATTTCTTTTTTGAAACCCTCATCTGTTCTCTTATTATATGCATGTTTTCCTGTTAGTTCTTTAACATATTTGTGGTGGTTGTTTTAAATTTCTGGTCACTTACTTCTAAAATATGTGTCATATGTAGGTTTGCTTCTATTGAGTCTTTTAACTCCTGATTATGGGTGAATCTTTTCTGCTTCTTCATATGCTCACGTTTTACTGTATTCCAGATCTTGTGTATAGAAGAACAGTAGAGAGAAAATATAATTGGTTTGGTTTGGTTTGGTTTTATTATTTTCCCAAGGAATGCATATATATTGGGTAAGGTGAGGTGATAGTCTTTCAGATTTCTCCTAGATATGAGTAGAATAGTATTAAGCTGCAGCTTTCAGTACATGAATTTCATCTCTTTGCCACAGTTTTATTTGGATTAAGTTCTCATTGATGCCACTGAGGGATGGAACACTTTGATTAATTATTTTTTTTTTTAACTGAGAAGGGTTTTAGCTACCATTTCAAGTTGTTTGGTTCCATTTTTTTTTTTTTTAAATCAGCTCTTTTAGGGACCTGAAATCCAAGCACTCTGGCTCTGAATTCTCTACTTTCAGTCTCTCCTGAACTATTGTTTCAATAAATCTTTCAGTGTTGTGGAGCTGGGCAGAGAACTCCAGGACTAAGAGATTTATTTTTTATTTAGAGTCCTTCTAGTGCCAAATATATCCTGTTAGCGTACTCTATCATCAAAAACTTGGCCAGTTTTTCTGCATCTCTGTAAAGTATCCGAGTCAAAGACAGGCTGGCTTCTCCCTGTAACTGTTTCCAAGCACAGAAGCTTTCATGGTTCTCTACATATCTATCAAGAGTTTGTCTTTCTCTGGAATTCAGTCTCCCAAGGTGTCTTTGCATCTACGCTTCTTCTCTCATCCTATAAAAAAATTACAATTTTTATTTTAATCCTTAATTTCTCTTGTTCATACCATGGGATCCAACATATTTCATGTCCCTCTATATCTTAATTTGAAAAGGAAGGGAAATACTCTCTTTTTCCAAGTTGAACAGACTAACTGTAAACTCAGTAATCTTGATAATCTTATGTTTTTGTTTTCTTTTACATATAATTCTATTTTTAAATGTGGAGTCACTCCTCCTAAATCCTGGATTAATTATTTTTCTTTTCTAAATACTTTTGCATTTGAGTCGTCACTTGATAATATGTATATTTTATAAAATTTGCATTTTTAAGCATACATATTGCTTTATCTATCAAAGGAGAACTAAAATTTCCATCTATAGTTTCATCTTTAAAAGAAGTAAAATTCCAAAACACACACAGATGGATAAAGGTCATTCTTAAAATTGCCAGAAACTCATTATGTCTACTCATTTGTTGATGGAAATGATGACTGGACATACCAAATAAAACTAATTTTAGGGCAAGAGCAAGGGGAAAATTTAATTAATTAAAATGAACCAAGATAATTACAAATAAAATAATCTAGTATATACAGAATTAATTTCATAAAAATATTCACTAATAGGGATGTCTGGGTGGCTCAGTCAGTTAAGCGTCTGCCTTCAGCTCAGTTCATGATCCCAGAGTCCTGGGATCGAGCTCCTTGTAGGGCTCTCTGTTCAGTGGCGAGCCTGCTTCTCCTTTTCCCTCTGCCTGCTGCTCCCCCTGCTTGTACTCTCTTTCTCTCTGCCAAATAAATAAATAAAATCTTTTAAAAAAGAAACTTATATGGATCATTAAGCTTTAGATAAAGAACCTTAAGATACAAAGAGAAGACATGAGGCTTGAATTTTGCAAGGTGCATGTGTACCCAATCATTAGAGAAACAAATTCTGACCTGAATCTCCTGACTACAGATGTATACATATTTGCCATGATTCAAAACCAGATTAACTATGAATGATAGTCATCACTTTGTTCAAAATCATCAAAAAATGGGTAAATAAATGGAAACCCAAGATGTAATATTATAGACCACTTTTCCAAGATCTATCATAATTGATGTTATTATTTGTCAATAGAGTAAAATATCAAACATCCATATATGCCTTACTAATAGTGAATCCAACAAATCCTTAGCTTTTATTAAATTGATTCTGATACTAAAAGGGGTTGACTTTAGAAGAAATCCTTTCGGATAATGATGTCCAGGCTGGAGTCTGTCAGTTGTTTTAAGTCAAGCAAGGGACATGTGTTTGTAAATGGTAAAAATACAGAAAGATATAGTAACAATGTTATGCTAAGGACCTAGACTCAAGAATAAAACTGCCTGGGTTCAAATTCAGGCTGTATTATTTAATAACTGTGTGATCTTGGTCATGTTATTTTACCCATGTTTCAATTTCCTTATCTGTAAAGTGGAGATTATAATAGTATCATTCTCACAGAATTATTGTGAAGATTAAATAAGTTAATATGGTATATTCAAAGCATCTGAAATAGTGCTTGGAATATAGTATGTACTACACGTTCATGATGATAATGATGGTCAAGTGTATCCAAATCTTGAAAATGACAAAAAACATTATTTTAAAAAGTTTTATTGCTTGTATTTTCAATAAGTTCTAAAATTTCTTTCTTCCATGGAAAAAAAGAACTGTTATAGTCAGTCTAGTCAGGAATCTAGAACAAATGAAATCTTTGATTAACTGTTAAGGTACTTTGAGTAATAACTGTTGTGGGTTCTCCACTTAGGCATCAAACTTCCAGATTTAATTTCACTCCAGAATCAGGGAATGAGAAAATTTTGTAGACCATATTTTATTATCAATTAAAGAAGCAACAAGTGACAAATATTCTTTGCTTTGAATTATTTATATCTTTCTAAGTGGATAAAAACTGCATCCTTCAGTGGTCATATGCAGAGAACTGCAAGATGCCCAGTGTCAAAGAAGCTAGAAGCTTTTCTCTGGAGACGAAGGACTGTGTGACTGGGGCAAGCTGATTAATCCCATGTTTTCTGACAAATTTCTCTCACCACTGTTCTGATGAGGGCAAAGGGAGAATAACTTTTTACAATCTTTTTAATCCTTGGCCAAAAAAATCATACTTTACTGAAGCAATTTTAAGGTACCTCCTTGTCTTCTCTGTGGCTCTTTATGTAAGTCTACAACCAATTTTTCACAAGTTACCAAAATCTAACTTGGTCTTGACACTTAAAAATTATTCCAATATACCATCCCCACCCCTGTGCCCCCAGGTCAGGTCTTAGCAAGTGGAAAGCAAATTCTGGCAAAATTAACAATTACTGGCATTCTTTTTCTTTAAAACAAACTATGAGAAATCCACTGCTGGTGACCTAGTCGATAAAGAGCATACTAGTTTAAAATAAGATGTATAGTCTTCCATTATTTTTATTATATAGTGAGGAAACTCCATGAAAAGTTGAGAACTTGTAGCCCTCAAATACAGATGATTTATAATAGAAAAACTGTTAATTTATGGTCCTTCACTTGGGATGTTAAGAAGCAAAGCATCTTTATAATCCATGCACCTTCTGCATTTCAGGCTTAACAGGTAGATTGGGTATCAGTAGAAGACTGTTCATTTGAAGCAAGGCAAACACAGTCCATAAACTGAGCCAGGCCCACAGGGATGACCTATTTGGATCTTTCATATTTGGAAGGAAAAATAAAACAACTGAATAAGCAACGGAAACCAAAAGCCTTTGTGAGATAAAAGTTAAGAATGCAGTTTAATATAATGGCCATTGGCACGCCTTGTCTTTTTTTTTTTTTTTTTGATTGATTAGTGTGAATAACATACTGTCTGTCAATATGTGTTGGATATTTTCCAGAGAATTTTGATTCCATCTGTGATGCTGTCTAAAGTTTCAGGAGGGATGAATGAGAGATCAGGAAGACATCTGTGGGAGACAGGTCCTAGAATTCCTTATTTTCTTGACCCTGGAAGGTCACAAAGTGTATATATTATTTTCACTTTGAAATTACCAGTAGCTGGGAGGGAGAACCAGTGATGAAGAAGAAAGCAGGCCTTATAAAGACACAGGTACATATCATGTATGATGCCAGTTAGAGAAACAGTTACAAATTCAGCAGACTAATATTTTACTTTTTTGCTGTCCCTTTGCTAAAAGCTTTAAATTTCCCCTTATCTGAGTGTCATAAGGTCTCACAGCCCTTGAGTGTCACAAATCTCCCTCTCCCTGCTGGCCACAGATTATTGGAAAGGATCTTAGATTTTTATTCCTGTATAAAAGGAAGAGTGTACTTTTGATATGTTAAGGAACAAAAGAACTGGAAGCTGTCTGCTTTCAAGTTGTGCTTCCTTTCTTCCCAAAGGCAGTTCTTAGTAAATAATCAAGTCATTTTAAAATTCTGGGTCCATATTTTCCATAACAGCTCAAAACATTTAGAACCCGTTGGTGATGTGTTCACATATCAGTTTGAGACAAAAAAAAAATGTGCTTTGTATGTTTGTTTTTTAGCTTTTAATTGCACTGGTAAGTGTTAAGTTTACCTTTTTGTGAGTTAAATACTAGTAATGTTTAAGTCTGCAAATATTTCTTATTTTGTACAATGGTAATTTTTGAGAGTGATTTTCTTGCAAAGTAAATTGAGTCAACAATCAGGACATTATCATAGATAAAGAGTTCACGCTGGCTTCTGCTTGTGTCGACTCTCTCACTGAAGGGGAAACTGGTCCTGTTTGACAGTTCAATCTAGAAATAAATCAATTCTAAGTGCTCATATTTTGTTGGACTCCCTGAATAGAAAGAAATTTAATTTGGAGGAAACTCCTGCCTAAAAAAAAAAATCTCCCTCTTGACATTTGAGGTCTGCTGAACTGTCACTTCCCCTTCTCTCCATACCCTTCTCTTCTGAATACTAAGAACTGAAATTATAAGTAATTTTGTGTTTATTTAAAGCCATGGAGAACCCTGGGAACTCCTGATATCTATTGACAGCTACACTGTGGGTCACAGGCAGGGACTCACAAAAGGGCCCTTTGATCAACACACAGCATAGCAGAGATGAGGGACTCTCTCTACACCACACGGACAGGGGTCAGCTTCTTTACAGGTAGCCCTGGACAACTGAGCTCTTTTCGGATAATTACTATGAAAAAGAAATCTCATTTGCAGAGGCCTCTATTAATCTGGTTTAGAGCATTCTAAACTGGAGGCTACCCATGTCTGCTTCAGAAGCTCTGCTAGGGAATCTTCTGGTGAAAAGATCTATACAGAAAATACAGGATCCCAGCAGAGTAGAAACATGGCAAAAGAGTAGTCGGAAAAGATGTTTACTGTTAAGAAGAAAGTTAGAAGGCATAAAATACATCCTCTACTCCCTAGATGTAAAATGATAATAGTACCTATGTTGAATACACGTCACAAAAAGCCCTAAGGTACAAAATGGCTTGGTGATATTGGTACAAGTAATCATGACTGCCTGTTCTCTTTAACTTATTTCTGGGTTTGACAAGCCATTTTGTGGAGGAATGTTTCCACAGAATGCAGTGGTGGTTGATGAATCAGAGCTCAGTCCAGAGCTAGACTTTTTGGTGGGTGACCTTGGGCAAGTAATTCATCTCTCTGACCCTCTGTTCCCCCTTCCTAGGGCTCTTATCAGAGGGAATAACTCAGTATGTGTAAAGCCTTTAGGAAAGTGTCTGGCATAAAGCAAATACTTAAAAACAACCCCTGATAGTGTATTAAACTGCATCTATAAAATTGTCCTTTGCACTTCTGCAACTCATTTTTATGATTTTTCTCCAAGCTTCTTATGATCCTCTTTTTCAGTTTCTCCCCATAGTAAATAAACTTAATCCCTGATCTTTCTATGGATTAAAACAATCTCAACTGCAGAACTGTGGCAGGTCTCTGAAAATTCTCCCTATTCAGCCCTCCACCACATCCTTCCCTTGGTCTCTATTTATTTCCAGCTTTAGCTTGTTTAGATGACCTTTTTCACTTCAAAGTTCTGAAAATCTTGTGTCTGCATATCAAACTCATTTTTGATGAGCACTTCTATGTCACAGGCTAGGAGATTTTAGCAAACAGGAACACCTCATGAATGTCACTATTTGGAATTTTAAGTCTATCTACATCATATATATATATATAATATATATAGTTTATTAATATGTAATTTATATTAGATGATAGATATAGATAGATGATGATGATAGATAGATAGCTAGATAGATAGATAGATAGGTAGATAGATAGATAGATGATAGATGTCCCAAGTTATTCATTCTATGGAAAGGAGAGCTCCTTTTCCAAGTTTGGACTCCATTTAGAAATTGTTGTGGATTTGGCTTTTTGGATCAAACCTGAACTAATTGATTTGTATGAACAGGGCCATTAGTAAATTTCACTTTCAATTAAGTTTAAATGATTTTATTTCAAGAAATTTCTAGCATCAAATAACTTTTTAAAAACTGATTATTAAAGCCCTTCAAAACCCCATGCACTCCCTGTGAATGGAAGTGTCCATGATTGCTCTAAAAAGAAATACTTAATGAAGCGCATTTTGGATTTTAAAATGAACTTCCAACGTCAATGAGTTTGATCCCTGACAGATGCGCTTGTGGCAGGATTTGCCAACTCTGATTTAAAAACATCTCATCCTCAAAGAAGTAATCAGAATTTAATCTTCTCTGTTTCCATCTCTTCGTATCAGAACTGATTTGCCTCCACTGGGGAGGAGACGCTGACCTTCCAGCTCTAATCCAATTGCATGTAACTGCTCTAAAGGAGAGGGAAGGGTTTTCCCCCTCTCGTGATTTGTTGTGTAATAAATACAGTTCCTATAATTTGTCGCATCTAATGTTTGATTTTATAACAATCTATTAAAGACCCTGCTTGGCTATTGATTACTTTTTAACATAGTCTGTATCAGTCAAACTCATAAACCATTGTGCTTCCAGTACTTAAATGTGAGCGATAAATTACATTTTTCCCTATAACCCTTTCTTTGTTATTATGGCATATTTGGGACAGAAGAGGAGGAGGAAGAGGATGGGGAAGAGAGAGAGAAGGACTGTCTCCAAGATACACTAAATGTTCCTTTTTGTTCCCCACCCTCATTACTTTTCATTGTCTTTACTGTCCATTCCTACTGGCTACCTCACAGGAGAGGTTTGTGGGACACTTTGAAATGAGAACAAACAAAGAAACAGTAAAAGGCCATCTGAAATAGATTGCAAAGATTTGTGGAAACAAAAGATTCTTAAATGCCTCACAAATATGTCCCTTATTTTTGGAAAAGACCAGCCCAGCAATATAGCCTTAAAACTCTCTGGAGAATTTTATTCACTTCCATATTCTGCAGGTGACTGGTTCTGATTTTTTTTAACAGAGTTGAGAATTATTGGTTATTTTTTATTACACACTTTTTATCTCTTTAGCAAAGCTACTCAGTGTTTTAATGCTATTGTCTTATCTGAGATTTTGTAAAAGATCACAGACCTTTCGTGAACAACATAAAGATACTGTTTGTTGAAATCAGTGCTCAACTGACAGAATACAATAATGTTCCTACAGAATATTGCTTTGGAGCCCAGCATTCATATCTCAATATATTTCTCAGTTGCAGTTGAGCATGACAGAAGGTTTGGTGGTGTCCGAATATAGTTCTCTCTGGTCTATTTCACCCAAGTCCACACGCAGGCACATATGTGTATGTGTCAGAAGAGGATGGTTGTTGATTATTTTATTGATCTTGGTTGACTTAAATGGGCGGTTTGCTTTGCTATTCTGTTCTGTTTTTATTGTAGTATAGCAAATATTCACTATTAGCTACTGGCATGATTGCTCAATTAAATCAAAATACTATGTATCAGGATATATGTGTCTGGAAAATGCTCCGACATATATGCCCATTTGATGGTAACCTTTTGAGAGTACAGGCTTTATCTTGGTCTCCACTATTTCTAGTGACTAGCACAGTGCCTGATACATAGAAAATATTCCATATATATTTGGTAAATGTGTGAACAAATGAATTCAGTAGGGATGTGAGTAAGAGTTTGCATATACACTTGTGACCTTGGGCTGAAGGAAATTCACACTATGTTTTAAAATCTTGAACCAACTTCTAAAACTCAGGAGATTTTACATAAAATATTCAGTTTTCCAACTTATTTATTAAATCCAATTTCTATTTATTTATTTGTTTTGTTCTTGATAGGAAGATCTGGCAACACAGAGCTCTTCATCTCTATAGAGTGCCAGTTGGCTGGAGCTGAGGAATGGCTGCTCCTTTGGAGGGGAAGGCACCTGCCATAGGTCACATTGGATTTACAACCTCTTGTATAAATGCACCAAAAGATACCTGACCACACCATATTTAACTAAGAACACAAAGCAATGTGGGCTAAACTATTTTTAGGTGGTCTGATAATATGGACTAGATTTCAGACATTAGAGACAAAAGAGTAGACATGGAAAGGCTTTGATAGAGTTAAGTGTCCCTCAAGCTGGCTGTTTATACTAAGGAGGCCTGGAAGAGAATTATGTATGGAAGCATTTCCACACTTGGGAAATGCCATGAGTAAAGGCATAGAATCTGGACAAAGGTTATTCAATAAACATTTGGGGATGCGTATTTATTGAGAGATGTCACAGAGGAAAAGGAAGAATCCTTGCTTTCAGTCAGATTGGGAGAGTCCATAACTGTCCATTTTAGGAATGGGAAATTAAAACCTACGTATTGGATCAGCTGGAAAAAACTAGGAATAGGAGAAGGCATTTTAAAATATTTTTAAAAATAAATTGATGGTTAGAAATTTCAAATATAGGTACAAGGAGGAGGTTTGACAATGGAAAAGGAGAGGAATTTGATGGATACTCAAAAAATTAGGTTAAACAATTGAGCCACAATTTGTTCTCATTATTCATTAATAATTAACATGGTAGACATCTCTGCATTCTTCTTGTAAGTGGATATATATTGTAGAAGTTTTAATAATGTGTTCTGAGAACTGTATCATAAATTTTCAGTATAAATAAAAACAAAAAAGTAAAAATAAATGTACATAATCAGCATTTAGCATTATTTAAAATCTCCTGAGTTTCCTAAGTATATATAATCAGCATTTCCTAAATATGTATTTGTTTCCTAAATATATATAATCTTTTCCTAAATATATATAATCAGCATTTAGCATTATTTAAAATCTAATGAGTTAGCACTAATGTACAGATTTATTCTCCACCCATACTTTGGGGAATGTGGGAGTAGTCTAACATAACATTGATGTGAGTTCCTTAACATCTATGTAGGATAAAATGACTGTGGCATTAATCTCTTTCTACCTGTTTAATTTTCTACACTAACAAAAATGATGACACTCATTTTGATGGCACTCAAAGGTCCTTTAAGTGCTAAGTATGAATGATTTACTATTCTGTCCCATTCCTCATATTTATGATCATGCTGAATGAAATAGTATGTGGTCAGATAGAACTACAGGCAGTTTACCTTGGAGATATTAGTAATATACAGGTCCAGCCTTCTTCCAAAGAAAATATCGACCTTAGGTAATAGTAAATGTATTTCAGTAAAACTAAAATCTGAGGTGAGGATGCACGGAAAGGAGAACACTTTTACACTATTGGTGGGAATGCAAGCTGGTACAGCCACTCTGGAAAACATTATGGAGGTTCCTCAAAATGTTAAAAATAGAGCTACCCCACGACGCAGCAATTGCACAACTAGGTATTTACCTGAAGGATACAAACATAGTGATCCGAAGGGTTACCTGCACCCAAATGTTTATAGCATCAATGTCCACAATAGCCAAACTATGGAAAGAGCCCAGATGTCCGTCAACAGATGAATGGATAAAGAAGATGTGCTATATATATGCAATGGAATATTACTAGCCATCAAAAAACTGAAATCTTACCATTTTCAGTGACATAGATGAAACTAGAGGGTATAATGCTAAGAAAATAAGTCAGTCAGAGAAAGACAATTATCATATAATTTCACTCATATGTGGAATTTAAGAAACAAGACAGAGGATCATAGGGGAAGGGAGGGAAAAATAAAATAAGATGAAATCAGAGAGGGAGACAAACCATAAGAGACTCTTAGCCATAGGAAACAAACAGGATTGCTGGAGGGGAGGTGGGTCGGGGGATGGGGTAACTGGGTGATGGGCATTAAGGAGGGCACGTGATGTAATGAGCAACTGTTGAATCACTAAACTCTACCTCTGAAACTGGTAATACACTGTATGTTAATTAAGTAAATTAAAATAAAATAAATAAAATCTGAGGGGAAAAACACTTAGAATTGCATTGGTATCTTAGATGTATCCTTATGTCAAATCACTCAATGTACATTTCATTTAATGACATAATATATTGGTCAATGATTTCTCTCTCTCTGTTGTGGTCTGAACACAGTATCCCGTGCTAAAGTCAGTGTGTAAGCTTCAAAACTCATATCCCTGCACCATCATGTTGGTATCAAACAGTATTACTATCATTATCATATCTTCATCCTCCCTTCTTTCCAGATCCTTCTCCTGTTTAATCTTTTAATCTTCTTTTTTTAATTTGCTTCCATCTGCAATTTTCTATAATTCCAAAATAAGCCTAAGTAGACAATTTTACTCATAAGAGACTTAGGAAATTACTTTGGATAAAGTTGCTTAAAAGAAAAGAGTGAAACAGATTAAGTTATTTAAGAAAATTATTCCATACCGCTCATTTTAAAGCATCTTAACTATAAGAGAAAGCAAGTGAATATAAATCAATCAATATTTAATTTTATATGAAATATTAGACTATTAAAACAGGAAATATTTATCAAGTTAAAATAATTAAAATCAATGTGATTTAGATCTGTGCTTTACATAATCTATTAATCTACTTTGAAGTAGCCATTTTGTAACATATGGCCTTATTAATATCCAGAGAAGTTCCCTTTTATAAAACTAGCTGAGAAAACTTGAAAAATGCACTTTTATTTTTTACTAAAGGAAAGAGAATTTGTGCTCCCTGTACCAGAATTTGAGATCTGTACCACTTGGAGAATATCTGTACCAAATCAGATAAAGCTGTTTAACAAAGATTTCACTAGCAGAGTAACAGAAGTCCATTAGAAAATTATATATTAAGGGGCACCTGGGTAACACAGTTGGTGAAGTGTCCAACTCAGGTCGTGATCTCAGGCTCATGAGATCCAGCCCCTCATTGGGCTCTGTGCTCAGCAGGGAGTCTGCTTGAGATTCTCTCTCCCTCTCCCTCTGCCTCACCAGCTCATGCTCTCTTTCTCAAATAAATAAATCTTTGAAAAAAAATTTTAAAAAAGAAGAGTTATATATTAATTATTTAAGTTTAAACATTGAAACAAGTTTAAAATCCAATTCTTATCTAGATCAATAAAGTGCTGTGTTGAAAAGCAGGCAATTCTTCTATTGAAGAATTCTTCTTTTCATGTTTTTTTATTTTTATTTTTTTAAATACTTTTTATTTATTTATTTTTTAAGATTTTATTTATTTAGGGACGCATGGGTGGCTCAGTCGGTTAAGCGTCTGCCTTCGGCTCAGGTCATGCTCCCAGGGTCATGGGATCGAGTCCCGTGTCGGGCTCCTTGCTCAGCGGGGAGCCTGCTTCTCCTTCTGCCTGCCGCTACCCCTGCTTGTGCTCTCTCTCTCTCTCTCTCTCTGGCATATAAATAAATAGAAAATCTTAAAAAAAAAATTTTATTTATTTACTTGACAGAGGGAGAGAGAGCACAAGTAGGCAGAGTGGCAGGAAGAGGGAGAGGGAAAAGCAGGCTCTCCCCTGAGCAGAGAGCCCAATGCGAGGCTCAATGCCAGGAGGCTGGGATCACGACCTGAGTCAAAGGCAGCCGCTTAACTGACTGAGCCACCCAGGCGCCCTAAAATGTATCAGATTATATACTTCCTGGAAGACTGGAAAAGAGAAGGATGGTAACACGGTTACTTTTCAGCAGCTTTAAAATAAGCTCAAATGGCGTTCTGATAATAATGGATTCCTATTTGAGGGCATTTAATAAAAAGTGGTCTTGAATTTGCTAGAATTAGCTTCAGGTAATGTGTATGAAGCAAAGCCAATTTGATTTATTCAGTAAAATCCTATCCAAATTGGAGGGAAACATTAGCTAAAGAAAACATCTTAAAGGCATATATAAAAACAAAAAAAATAAGCAGAAAATGGGAAAAATTAATTGATTTATATAAATCAATAAAATATTTCTGACCTATTTATAAACTTTTTGAACTATGAAAATATTGTATCATATTATTTTAATCTATATCAATACATAAAAATAAGGTGGAGAACTAAAATCGTACTATTTAAGTTTTCAAAATTACAGCTTTTTTTTTTTGCTTTTATAAATTAATGCAGAAAAAGAATCACTTTAATTTTCTAGTTTTGATTAGGTGGCCTTTATTTCTTTTTATCATAGCCCTCCCCCGCCTTAAAATAAATGTCAGAGACCTTCCTCCATAGTTTGGAGAAAAATATCTCCAAGATAAAAATCTGAAGCTTGAACAGCAGATTTCCATCCCTCACTTCTTTTTTATATACAATTTGCTAGACATTTATCAAATTTCTCATGAGTGCTTATAAGAAAAAAATGTCATTTAAGGCAAAGGGGATTGTTTATGTGTTTTCTTTCCACAAGTGAGAAGGTGTAAAAGATAAAAGAAATCACAACAAGGCACTTGTGATGAGACCCAGTGTTTGTATGGAAGTGATGAATCACTAAATTCTATACCTGAAACTACTATTACACTGTATGTTAACTAACTAGAATTTAAATAAAAACTTGGAAAGAAAAAAAAATAAAAGAAATTGGATGTAAAGCACTGATAGTAAATGAAATTATCATTGGGAACTTTTCTCTTTTGAAAGAATTGTTGCGTAGCTGTCAGCAAATACATTGGAGGGGGTGTGTAAGGATAAATAAAAATAAAGAACAGGATCAAGGAAGAGGAAACAAGATAGACTTCTACAAGAAGAGAGGAAAATAATAATAAACAGTAAGTCAAGAAAGACAAAGGATTTAAAGAGAGAGAGAGAGAGAAGAAAGAAATCCTACGCCGTTTACAAAGTAAATGAGAATGAGTCACTAAGAAACAGAAACTAGGGGGCGCCTGGGTGGCTCAGTCGTTAAGCGTCTGCCTTCGGCTCAGGTCATGATCCCAGGCTCCTGGGATCGAGCCCCGCAGTGGGCTCCCTGCTCGGCGGGAAGCCTGCTTCTCCCTCTCCCACTCCCCCTGCTTGTGTTCCCTCTCTCGCTGTGTCTCTGTCAAATAAATAAATAAAATCTTTAAAAAAAAAAAAAAAAAGAAACAGAAACTAAGTTACTTTCAAATGTCTAAAATCTAGTATCTAAAATACCTAATATCTAACATGAGGATGGCAGAGAATAAAAACAAAACAGCAACTACAGAAGTATTAAGAGCAAAAGAGAGGAAGTAAGTAATATATGATTTGGCCAAAATAAAAATGATGAGCTTGTGCAGTGTTGATGAGAGAGGAGAGTCTGGATGTCTGGGACACCCACAGCAGGGGTGGTAAACAAAACTCATGGCAAGTGTGGCAGAATGTTGGTGGGAAAATACACGTGAGCGAGTGAACATGGGCACAAGGGAGTAGATTTGACAGGGCAGCCAAAGTATAGGCAAACCCTGCCAGCAAGCTGAGACTGTGAGTGTTGTAAAACAACCACAACAGAAAGTACAAGGAGAGGAAAGCCGATCGGGAGAATATGCATGCCACAGAGACCTTGTGAGACTTGCACAGCTTCACATATTTACTACCTGGCTCTTTACAGAAAACGTTTGTCAATCCCTGCACTAGGAGATGAAAAAAAAAATGGTGTTAAAATGATCAAGAAATAAAGTAAGGTTTTCATGACATTATTGCAGTTTATGAGTAGTCAGATCATGATTAACATGTCTGTTTTTCAATTATTTTTTCCTTGTTGGAAAACATTGCACCGGATCAGTTTCACCTTTTTAAAAGGCAACAGAAAATGATGAGTGTATACTATACAGAGCAGAAAGCAAAGTTTTTGCTTGTGAACAAGACTCTGCTCAAAAATTTCCATTAGAGAAATACACAAGCCCGTGGAACTTAACATTTTTATAAATTCGGTAAATCCTAATTAAATTACCACCCCTCCCTCCATAATTGCCTGGGCATTAGTAAGGAGATTATTTAATATTCCTTTCTTTAATTTTTAAATTTTAACTACAGAAATCAATTACATGGCCCATTCTACCCAAAAATCACTGAACACTATGGTGATACATATGGCCCTTAACTATTCTGAAATATACAAATCTATATATAAAATCAATTCTCCAATCACCACATGGACAAGGGTATGATACAATCTCTAAAACCAAAGAACTTAATCTCTATGATTATATATCATTTCTCTTTATAAGGTTGGTTGTACCTGCTTTGCATAATCCACCACTTACAAATTCTCTACATTTGTCATGAATGGTCCAACTTTGAAAACTAGCCTAAGCAATTTGGATCAGGGCAGTGGTGTATTTATGTTCTTAAGAGCCATGATTTGTAATGTTTCTGAGTTCAATGTTCCCATATGACTGATTTCAAGCTACAAACAAGGTGGCTGAACATGTTCTTGAGAGAGATGTACACCATCACTCTTATGGGCCAATAGAAACCAGCCCGGCACAGAACTCATTAGCACCTTAATACTTTTTAAGCATTCATTTTAAAAATCTGATCTTGATCCCAGAAGTAATGGTCTGGTCTCCCCATTTTTGGAAGGACAGAGTGGTTTCTATAAAGTCTATTCCCCCCCCCCCCCATGACACTGGCTTGAGGTTAACTACATTACACACAAAAATCAGGTGAAAACATGTAATAGTTTCTAAAAGAAATTTCAGTTTTCTGAGATTCTAGATGAGAGTTGAACTTCAAACACAAATAGCAACCTCACCACTGGTCCTTCAGATCCTGAAAAATGTGATAACTGCGCCTTGTTATCAATTCTTATGAAGCTTCTTTTTGATCTAGATGAATATGGTAATCATAAATATGAGTTGTGTGTGCTTTACAAATCTTTAATATTAAATTGAGTATTTCACAATACTTAGGCTCAATTTCACATGTAACGGGAAAACCTTGAGAGTGACAAAAAGTTGCAATGAGTTTGTATGTTTTCTTAAAATATAAAAATAGATTACAGGCACTATTTTACAAATTAATAAGTTATTGAAATTCGGATGTGTAAATTGCCTGTGTTTAAATAAAAAAAATGATAATAACAAAGATATTGACATACACATCAGGTAACTTTTTGGAAATCAAAATCATAAGAGAAAAATGAATAAAATCTTACTCTAGAAAGCTGAGCAGGCTGTTCTTTTAGTTTTGGAAACATGAGATTTCTTATGCAAAAACCATGTGATAGGAAATTTTTATACTTAAATAAGTCATAATATTAAAAACAACTAAAGCATTAGATAACAAATGTATAATAGTAATTTCAAATTATCTTAATAAAATACGAAATTTTTTATCAATATTACATTACTGTGCACATCATAAAATTCTACATTCAATGGGACATATTAAAGGTATAATTTATGTCCAGTGATGAAAAATATATTTGAAAAAGGACTATCACAGTTATACAGAACAACAAAAGTACAAAGAAACCGCTGCGTTTTGCTGATATCCAAACATCAGTTCTATCACTTAGGAGTACAGAGCATAATCCAAGTATACTAAGAAATAGTACAAATTGGACAGCTGTCCACTGCAAGGAGGACCAATGTTCATTGCCATCCTGTGTGTCATAACTATGATGCTTTCAGGAGAGAGGAAACTGAAGGCCTGTCAGGTCTGACTGATTCTTAGAACCAATGAAAAAAATAAGTTGGGTTATCCACAGGGGGCACCTGATGAAATACAGAACAATTAGACCATGTAGTTTCATATACTAGTTTGTAAGTTCTTCTTATCATGCAAATATTTGCACTGATGTCAACAACTGCGGAATTACCATTAATTAATCCTGATCCTAATGCTTATTTTGATGACATTGGTGGTCTCCATTCACCATCATGCTTCTCAAACCTGTGTTCTCTCCAAGGAGTCAAATTAGGAGACAAATTACAATTATAGGGGGTGATGCTCTAAAGATTGTTTAAAACCAAGTGGTTCAAACTCAAAAACTAAATTGAATGGATTGTAGAGCCATCTAATTAAATTCACAAGTGTCCCAGGCAGCACATTCCGGAAAGGGGTCAAAGAAACAATACCTCAAAAAAGCTACTGATTCTTTTTATCAGATTATGTATCTTCCCTGAGAAAATGAGCAGTGATTTCAACAATGTTAAAATTATTGTTTTAGCTTTCATATTACGTAGCTCTACTGAAAAGCATAAATGTTTGAAGCTTAGCATTTTAAATCTTTTCCCTATTAGTGAAAGTTTACTGCATTCTTAATTAAAAGGAGCAAAAATGAATTTGATGGTCAACCCGCCAGGGCTGTCAGCAGCTTCAGTTGACCAATTTAAAGGTTAATTTCATGCAAAACACCCTCAACAGAAACATCCAGAATAACATTCAACCAAATATCTGAACACTTCCCGGCTCAGTCAAGGTGACACATAAAATTAACCCTCACAGGTATTATCCTCTTTGTATATTATTAGATTCAATTTGCTCAAATTATGTTAAGAACTTTTATGTATGTGTTCATTAGGAATTGATCTGGTTTTGTCTGTTTTGATAACAAGGTAACACTGACCTTATACAATGAGTTGGAAATTGTTCTTTCCTCTTATGAATGGCATTGGTATTATTTATCTTAACAGGTTTGGTAGAATTCACTGTGAATCCTTCTGCGTCGGTATTTTTCTTTGAAAGTTTTCAACGATGAATTTAATGTCTTTAATTCCTCTAAGGCCATTCAAGGCATCTATATCTTACATGTGCTTTGTGTATTTCAAGGACTATGTCCATTTTATCGAAGTTGTTGAATTTATTGGCATAAAGTGTGTATGGACCTGGGTCTTCCTAAAACAGGTGCAAAGACAAGATGAGACATGCAAGACAGTATTAGGGGAAATGTGTGCAAAAGAAAATGTGGAAGGAACTGGGAAAGCATGGTAGTTTCTGCATCCTGCCTTTTAGAATCCAGCAGCTATGTAAAAAGTATCATGAAACAGCCACTGTTGTGAGAAGCTCAAGCCACATGAAAAGTCCTTGGAAGATGAGATGCCATGTGGATAAAGAGAAGCCAAGGAGCCCAAGGCACCAGATAGGAGAGGGAGTGACCCAGCCTTGAAAGTGTGTTCTCTAGCCCTGGATACTCCAGCTGACACCATGAAAATGACAGAACTGTCAAGCTGAGCCCTTCTTGTATTCCTTACCCATATGCTGCAGCAAAATAAAGTCATTCTTTTGGAAAAGCTAGTTAAGCAGCAATAAATAACTGAAGTCAGAAAGCTGAAGAGAAAGAGAGAAGTTTCCAGTCATCCATCTAGAAGCCAAGCACATCCAACCGCCGAAATTAGAATGTAAAGGGGAAGCTGGTAGAGAATTCTCTGAGAAGCTGCTATCTCTTTGGGTCCACATGAAGTACCTAGTGATGTGCCCAACATCACATCTGGTTGCCAGGGCTATGAGGCACAAAAAAAGAGCTGGACACAAAGTAGGAGAAAAAGGACAAACACTTTTGTGTTTGTCTGCCGCCACATCTAATTATGGTACTTTAGAAAACAGTGGCTACTTCTTTACTTCTACTTCTCAAATTTTTCACAAGCTCCTCTTTGGGCCAACTCTAAGTGAACCCTACATGGAAGGAGGGACTGGAAACATCATTCCCAATGTAAACAGGTTATTAATGGTATGATTCAGCACACATAGATTTTAGAATCATCTTATCGAGTCCCATAAAAATCCTTGCTGGGATTGTAGTTGGAAATATATTAAATGGAAAGATGTATTTGGGGACAATGCCTATTTTTGTTATTTTAAGTCTTCTGATCTATGAACGTGGTAATACACTTTTTTCTGTCCTGCTCCGTACTCATAGTGGTTCATCTGAGGATTCAAGTACTTCTGTATTTCAAACTCAGAAACAAAACTGCACTTTTATTTTCAAGCCTGGCCTCCTGGCCATTTCCTCTGTATTCTGTTTCTGGAATTTTTCTCAGTACATCTTAGAAATTCTAAGTTTATTTTTCATGCTTTTTCAATTGTTCGATAAGTCTGTTCTATTCCATTGACGACTTAAAATTGATTCTTTTTTATCTTAAAATGTATTTACTTCATTCATACTTAATTTTGTTCATCTTTTTCTTGTTCACATATAACACACATTCTTCCTTCATTGAGTATCCTAAATACACTTAAAGTCTATGTCAAACTGTTCCCAGAAAATCAATTTCAACACAAGTAAATTCATGTTTTGATTCTTCATTTTGTTAGTTGCCATTCTTATTGATAGATTTTTCTTTCTTCAATTTTCAAGATCATTTAGAGGTTGAAGTTTGTTTCCCTTTGCTTTGGACCCTCTCTGACTTCTTGTTTTGCCTCCAGCTCTGTGGTGTCATTGGGAGAAGACAAATCAAGTCCATTGGGATGCTCTTTGTTCTCCCACTTACTTAAGCCGAGAGAATTCTATAAACTGTTGTGTCCAGACACAGGTTGCCTCCTTTTTGTTTTTTTAAGCCTCCTCTCAGAGGTAGATGAGCACTTTCTAGAACCTAACATCAGGCAGTGATCTTGTCTCTGGTCCCTGTCCTGCATGGAATTCTTGTAAGGAATACTAACTACAGAAGCTTCGTTCTCAGCCACTCCTATCTACTTCTGATCCTGGAGCACACCAAGCCTATAGATTCATCCCAGCTCCTATTTCTGCATATCTTCTTGAAGATATCAAACCATGCCCTTCTTCTAATTATCCACTTATTCTGCTGCATTGTTTCTTAGGCTTCAATTTCGATTTACAAGCATTTTGCTTCAGTTTTGTTTGTTTTTTTTTTTTTTACACCTTCACTAATTATCAAGCCAAGGGGAGATTTATTTATACCAATATTTGTCAATAAGCAGAATGTGTGGTTTCCATTGACACCACTCTTTCTCTACTTAATATGAATTTGTATTCATACTTCCCTAAGTTTGTATCTAATATGAATCCATTTGGATGAACTGGTCTCTAACATAAGAATTTGTAAAACTACAATCTTCATACTGCATTGTTGATATCACTTTTTCTACCCCACTCCCACCAAAAAGCCTTAATTTTCAGAGTGATATTTTCTCTTCTGTTACAGTCATCCTTTCCCGCTAACATCTAATCCTTATTTCTGGCACAGATGATTACTGGAACATGCTGTCTCTGTGTATGAAGGAAGGTGCTGTGGTGTGAGGACAGGAGAAGTATTCTGGTTCACTCACAACACAGCAGCTATATAGTGATGGTAGACCGTCCAATTTTCTTTCTTTTTTTAGATTTTATTTAAATTAAATTAGCCAATTATGTAGTACATCATTAGTTTCAGATGTAGTGTTCAATAATTCGTCAGCTGCGTATAACACCCAGTGCTCATCACATCACGTGCCCTTTTTAATACCCATCACCCAGTTGCCCCATCCCCCCACCCACTGTCCAATTTTCTTAACCCAAAGGACAGACTGGGAAAAGAGCACAGTGGGTATGGGCCATTCTTGTGTTTTGCATTCACTTCTATTACTTTTACTTAATTGAGTAATCCATTATGGTTTAAGTTATTTGAAATTCCTCCCAAATTTTGGCAATGGGTTAATTTACTACTCTAGTTTATGGTGGTGTTTCAGAAGCGAAGAAAACTCTTCATTATGAGTAAGTTAGGATAGAATATGCCAGTCACCACTAGTCATTTTAAAATGAAACAGCCCACAGATCTAAAGCAGTAACAGATGAGGCCTGATGCACAGAGCTTCATGGTGTGAACAAGGTTTTCTGAGGAGGGCATGTGCATAAAGTACTATGGGGACAGTAAACCAATTGCTTTGATGAGAAGAGGTTTCACTGAGCACTACTGTATGCATTCTCATTTTTCTGATTCTCTGAGAATCGTTGATTCTTTTCTTACTTAATTGAATTTCTATTTACTTCAACTGGTTCTTCTGACACTTTGTTACATATCCTCCTAGACGAGTACTGGAAAAAAATTTACATCTGTGCTACAAGAATCTCAGCTTTGTATATTTCTCATGCTTTGGTCTTACATAGAAACTTGGTTTAACTGCTCCATCTTTCTCATTAATTTAATCAATATGTTTTATGTTACCTTAATGAAAGCCTGGGGTGAATTGGTGATGTCTGTAAAATAGTCAATGCAGCTCTGTAAGTGTACATCTTGAACTTACTTGTTTCATTCCTCTCTCTGCCCTTCCAATTAAACTGGAAATTTTGTATTCTGCCCCAGAATTCAACTGCCTCCCCCCAGTACATTTTTAGAAATGTTATCTCCATTCCTGACATAGTGCAAAGCAAGCAATTCACCCCATTTCATAGAGAGCTGACATAACTTAAAGCCCTCCAAGTTCTATCTTTATTTTGGCATTGGTTCCGACAGGGTCTACGGGGGCTGAAGCATGAAATGATTTCTGCAAATCTGCTGTCTTCTATGTCACTTAAGAAAGTGCCTTCCAATTTTTGAAACTTAATTTCTCCTATTGTGTTTGGCACATGTGCAGTTTTGTTCATTGAAAGTTTGTACAGAAGAATTGAGTGTTAGCTTTAACAGTGATGATGCAATCACTTGAGCTAATGGAGGTTGTAATTTAGCTAGCAAACAAACTGTGAGGCAGGGATAAAAGAAAAGTACCAATACTTTTGGTTCTATTCTTTCTTTGCACTTTTACTACTTCTCAGAAGAATCTTAGTCCCCACAAACCCTACTGCCCAGGGCAACATCTTACACGTAGACAGCATAGTTGGCTTTTAGTAATAGGAGCTTTTTTTTTTTTTAATTGAAGACATTAAAAAGAATTTTTTTTCTTGAAATATTTTCCATCCACTTGAACTAGGTGACAAGTAAAGCAGTTGATGTGATATGTATCTAGTGAATAAAAATAGAAACCAGTGGCATATAGGAGAAGGCAAGTCGCCACCTAGAAAAGAAGAGATAGAATGTAGGAATGTGCATAAAATACTGGAGTGTCTTATCTTGTCTCTACAATGACATACATTGTATGCTGATTGGAGAAATGTAGTATTCACTAACTCCAAGTGAGTGAACACTGATCTTTCATTATTTTTGTTTTAGTTCTTATGTCATGTCCCAACTGTGCCAGTAATTAGAATTGGAGCACATTTTGAGAGGTTCAAACTTACATATGCTTTAGTGACTCACCTTCCTTTCTACAAATGCTACTGAGGGACACCAGCTGTGGACAGACACAGATGCCTCCTCACTCCCTGTTCTCACTGTTTACACCTCCCTCTCCCCGAGAGACCTGCTCCCTGCCTGTCCTCCATGCTGGAACCATCTAGAGACCCTAGCTCACCCCTTCGCTCCAGGAAGTGGAGGGAAGAATGGGTAGGGGCAGAGGGCAGAGCATCTTCTGCTCTCCTCAGGGCCCTTTTTTTTTAGAGGCCATCTTGTTCCGAAATGCCCAGATGCAGCACCTCTTACCCTGACTGGATTTCTGCATCCAGCCTACCTTCCCTCAGCCCACTAGAGTTCTCATTTAAAGTAACTAAATGGGGCTCTTGGGTGGCTCAGTTGGTTAAGCAGCTGACTCTTGATTTTGGCTCAGGTCATGATCTCAGGGTCCTGGGATGGATCCCCACATCAGGCTCCTTGCTCACTGGGGAGTTTCTTTGAAGATTTTCTCTCTCTCCTTCACCTTCTGGCACCCCCCCCCCCCCCGCTCACTCTCTCTCTCCTTAAAATAAATAAATAAATCTTAAAAAAATAAAGAAAATAAAGTGTGTCACCAAACACACAGAGAAGACACCTAGAATCTTGTATTTTTACTAAAAATAAGTAAAATATATTCAGAATACCCACTGTCCATCATTATAACCTTCACTGCCTCAGTTTTTCTAAAGGCTTTGTGAAGAAGGAGAGAGGGGAAGAAAGAGAGAGAAAAAAAGCAGACAAGAGGGGAGATTCTTTTTTACCTATTTATGTTTTTGTAGTAGTGGTGATAGTAGTTAAAACCCTTATAAATCCTCAAGTGACCTGTTGCACTCACTTCAGGGTCTAGAATGTAGAAAAATCTATGAAACTGTCTGTACCATAATAAGCTAAGCAAGGAAGGAATAGATAGGTCACTGGGTCTGATATTGGGAGACTTCAGAATTTAAAGTAAAGGAAGAAGAGAGATACAGACAGAGGGGGAATAGAAAATAAAGTGAAAGGATTTCTGGTCTATGCAAGCAAAGGGCCAAATTGCCCAATGCTTCCAAACCACCTCAGTCTCTCTTGAGACTAGGGTTGCCAGATAAAATACAGAATACTCAGTTGAATTTTAGGTAAAGAGCAATTTTTTTCTTTAAATGTGTCTCAAATATTTTTTGAGACACAGTTACACCAAACAATCATGGGTTGTTTATCTGAAATTCAAGTTTAACTGGGCATCCTATTTTTTTATTTGCTTTCTACTCTAACACTTAACCCCTATTGGTTACTGTCTTACATAGATCCAGTCCAGAGAGCTTAGAGTTTTGAGGTGGTTTGATATCTCAGGTCCTGTCCTTCCAGTTATTGTCCTGCTAAAAGGCTTAAAAGGATATAGAGTGGTGTAATATTACATATATATTATGATCTTGGTGTTTTTTGTTCCCTGCACAAGTCTTCTTTCTACTTCTGTGTCCTTTCCTCCATGTAAAATATATTATCTCAGGTTATAAAGAAGACATGGAAGATTAAAATAGTCAAAATCTTGACTTCTGAAACCCTGATGAGCTGAAGGGTTAAACAATTATTTTGAAAGAATAGAAACACACACACACAAAATTGCCTGATTGAAGCAGCTGGAGAACAGAATCCCAGGGAAAAAAGACATTTATGTGCTGGCAGCCTTGGAAGGTGTCTCAACATCCCCCCCGCCCACACACACACACACACCATATCAGCAAATCACAGATATGAACCTCAAGGCACAAATGGATGCAAAGGGGTGACTTTTTGGTATAACTCAGTTTAATTTCATTTGGGGCCCCCAGTCCACTGGGTTGGTTAATAATGTAATCTCATCTAGCTCACAATAATTCATACTCATTTTAAGGCAGTGGATTTAATTTATTTTATGAATGGTATATAGTATATCAGCTCTGTAATGGCAGAATGAATGGACACTAGTCCCAATCGTCAATACCTATTGCTATTGGCATCCCAGGTCCCCACAGATCCCTGCTTTGCCCATCTCCCCCTGACCACAAATCTCCCACTCTTGGCATCTGTGTCCATACTCTGAGACCCCAGGTGCTTTTCTTTTCAATGCTGTGCTGAAGCACTCAGGGATCCTGAGGCTGGTTTGAACTCTTGACTAGGAAAGTGCCCAGGCATTTTTGGTCTGTTCCTCCAGAACCACACTGAGTCAGGGCTCTCTATGAAATTTGCTGTCTTCCCAGTTACCACCCCAGATGCAAGTCAGGGGTATTTTCTGTCCCTGGAACCTCAACCTTATCTGAGGGTTCTGCTGGGTTCTGCCTCGTGAGGAATAGACACGGGCAACACGCTTTCCCAGGGACCCACCATCTTTTGGCACTCTTAATTCCAAGATTGACCTCGAGCCCCGGCGAACATTTAGCAATGTCTGGAGATACTTTTGGTTGTCAAAAGCGGACAAATGGACTAGTTTCTAGTGTACCAATGCCCAGAATGTCCCTAAACATCTTAGGATGCTCAAGATGGCTCCCATCTCCTTTCCCCCACCTCAAAAAAAGAGTGACTCATTCCAAAATTTCAGTAGTGCTGAGGTTGAAAAATTCTGCTTCAAAACTGTGTGAAATGATCACACAACGCTGATAAATTCCATGACTCCTGTAATACACCACTCACTGTTGAGGTTTACAGTTGTAAACCTCAGCAGTGAGATATGTGATACTGTTGCCAGTCAGAATCTAAAGGAAATAGATCCTTCTTCAAGGCACTTTACAACTGTCATTTGGTTGCCATCAAAGTTCACAAATGCTCCACAGGCTGCAACTGTTATTTTGTTATGTAAAGAAGGTTCTTACTGAACTGAAAGTAAGAAAAATATGACTGGTAGCTAAAACTTATTTTAATGGATGTGAGTTCACTTATGTTTGCCTTTAATGTATGGCACTGATTAGGTAGTTTTCTACTAACATCTCAGTAATGATAGCATTAGGCGCCTCCACCTCCTAACTTCAAATTAAAGTAATTGAAGTGTACAAAGCAGACAGAAGTACTCAGATGCTATGGTTCAGTGATAACCAGCCATCTTCCAGACCTTTCCCCTAAATGTAATATAAATCCTTCAGCCCTCAAGAAATTAAAGTGCCAAAAAAGAAAAAGAAAACTTACCTTGGAGAAATCCTAATGAGAACTTCCTAATGATAAGATCTGTTACCACATACGTGTCCTCATAAGAAAAATAAATTTTCTGTGCACATTTCAAGATTTCATTACTTTGTTGAATAACATTTAAATATTTTAGATTTTGTAAAGTTCCCTTCATAGTCATTTACATTAATAAGAACTGCTGTTCATATTTGGGAGAGTAATAAAGATGCATAGTTTCTATAAAATAGTTTTAAGTTTTTCATATAGTATATAAATAAATGATAAACATTTACTTCTTTTAAAAATCCCCCTGGAGGAAATATATATATTGTTCTCCCAGGAATGTATTAATGCAATTTAGTAGACTCAGTTGTAAGCTTGCAAGTTTTAGTTCTTTGGACAAAACACATCATTTCTCCACACCTCAGTTTCCTGACTGGCAAAATAAAAGTAATCACAACTGGCTTTTTCCCAGGGATATTTTAAAGAGCACTAAAACATTTCCAAGGGATTCAACAGCACAGATTGCTATATAGACTGTTATTTGGTGATACAAGAGCCAAGATGGAAATTAGAATCAGGGAGACCCCTGAGCTACTACACATAAACTCCTGACCATGAGGTGCAGAGAAGAGGTGCACTCATTCAGTGGCATTGCCAAGGGCAAGCCTGGATGGCAACACAGAAGTAGTAATTCAATACAGCCTACCCCGCTGAGACACATTCTAAACAAATGTTTGTACTTGATCTGTAATTTTGGCTTCCAGGTAGAACCTCTAACATACACCACTCCAGCTACCAAAGGCTACTCCAAATTAACGTAAACTGAGTAAAAATTGTATGCAACTTCTGAGTCATGCTTTTATTAGTCACTTCTCAAGCCAGATTGTTATGCTTAAATTTGCCCTACATAGAAATTCTAGAACCTTCTACCTGGTTCTAGAGGATCTAGAGGATCCTCTAGAGGAGGATCTGTAGAAGGTTCTAGAATTCCTATGTAGGGCAAATGATCCTCCAGCAACACCATTATCTTACCTAATTGAAGGGATATAAAATAGTTGTGTGGTTGTTAGTAGAGTATCTGCAAACTGGTTGGTTGGCCAAGCTATTTCGCACCCCCTAACTAGTACATGTCACTGCCCCCCTCCACAGGACAGTGGAATGGCACACAGCATCCCCTTTGTGCTTGTGTTGGAACCAAAGAGGGATTCTCCAGCTATGTTCTCACCTCACCCTCCTCCTCATTACCTTTGTCAATGAGAGCTTAAGGCAGCTTGATCCTTGTCATTTCCCCACCTTCACCAACTCTATTCCAGCAAGAACAGTAAGAGAGAGTCAAGTTCATTACAGAGTTTTCATAGCTGCCTCTCCTTTTGAGGGAGAATGATTTTGTTATTTTCTGAGGTCAAAGGAATTACAGAATCATTTTTGTTCTTACTTGGCTGAAGGACAAAGCTTATGACTGTTGTTTAAAATTCTGTTGTATCCAATATATACAGCAATCTGTTTGCTACAAAAGTGCTCATTTTTCAGTTGATGGCCCATATGGTTACAGACCCCAATAAAAATAAGGGGCTAAACTGGGATTCACATGCTTTACCTTAATATCCATTAAGCTGCTTGTTAAGTATTCCTATGGGTTGCCTAAAAATATAAACACCCTTACAGATAAAATTATTCCAATCCTGATGACTCCATTCACCCCAAGTTCAGTGAGAAACACTGTACTGCATGTGGGAAAAATCCCAAAAACCAGGGAAATAAAAGGAGCTTTATAATAAAAATACTGTTTTCGAGGCCAGAATAGTCACATTAATTATGCAACCAGTGCTACTTTGCTTAAATTACCTCAGCCTCTGCATTTGAAAAGCCTTATTAAATAGTTATGTCCCTGTATATTTAAAGAAAGAGAGTTTTATTCATTTGATTAAACTATTTTTATTGTGTAGGATTGCAGTATCATAATACTAGGTATTAAACGTCTCCTTCCACCTCCCCTCTCCTTCTCCACCTCCCCAGCAAGGGAGAAAAGGAAGAAAATGAGTATTACTTCAGCCACACAATCTTGCCAAGCAAAGTAAATACATGAAATTTCTAGCGGGTTTTTTAACAAAAAGCAGAGAGGGGGAATCAGTATAAAATTGCCAACTTCTCCCCGACAAGAGTTCCTCATAAGCACTTCAGCCTCCCTGTATTTGTTTAAACCATTCTGAATACCATCCAGATACTTTTCACTCGGAGTATGAATTAATTTTAGCTGACCAAGTTGAAGTCTCCACTCATCCCCACTTCTCGTCAGGCGAGCAAGTTACCCATTCCAGAGGAAGAAACTGAGGTTGCTGTTCATTCTGCTTTGCTCCTTTGGTGGCTCTAAGAAAACTAATGAGCTCTCTTGCCTTGGAACAAGTTCTTTTCAAGAGAGAAGCCCCTTGATGTCCCTATAAAGATAGTCACTGTAAAGCACATTACTTGTATTAAAAGCCAAGAACGTTAGAGCCATATGCAAAGCTTAGTTAACATTGGGCTTTTCATGAATCACTTCTTTTCTGTGGGTGTTTTTAACCTTAATGATTACAATGTCACCAATTCCTTTGAGGAGCTTCCCAAGATGGGAGTATGAAACACTCCCAGGGCTTTGGAGCAGGAAAGAGCTCATTAAAGTGGGAGAGGAAGATGGCAGATCCTCCTTGGACCTTCCTTGGTATGATCTGACAAAACAGACCAGGGAGTTATGTTAAAATGTTATGTCTCCTACAGAGAGGCCAATGATACGATCTTGACTACTCCATATTGAGACACATCAACATGAGGCTAATGAAACTCAAAGCAATGTGGCCTATTTCTATCGAACATTTGATTAATCGTAGGGTCACATAAAAAATAATATTAACCTTGGGATAAATATTCAGGCATCGTGTAGGAGGTGCTAAAATGAGTTCTCGGTATTATTCTCTAGTGATTAAAGAAATGTCCTGAGTCAATTCAACTCTCTCCTTTTGATAAGCTACTCAAGAGACAAAGGAGTAATTTCCTTTTAAAAAAAAGAAAATCATAAATGAGTAGGAGGGACATTTTAACTTAATGTTCTACTGGAGACTGACAGAGATTTAGACAATGCTAACATTATAGAATATTAAAAATAATAGTTAATATTTAGGTATGAAATACATTAGATAATTGTTTTTTCAGCAAAGTGCCTTTCAAGTTGTTTTGAATGGTTAAAACGCTAATTCTAAAATCAATTTATTTAGCATTTTTGGAGTATATGGAATGCAAACTAATTCAACATAAGAGGAAGGCTAAAAGCAGGAGGGTCTTCACTGGTTCAGAAGGAAAACTATATGACAAAAAATAAAGTTAACAAACTTAGCTCTTCTGGAATCTTTTCTGTAAAAAAAAAAAAATGTCCAAAGAACCTATAATTAACTTATGTGTTTTTAGAGAAATAACCCACTTCCATATCCTTTGTCCTCTTTTTAGTGTGAGCCATGGGAGAGATGGGCTTTAGTGGAATTGGCCAGTACCTAAAACCTCAACCCATTTTTAAATGGATTGGGTAAACTTCAGAAGTGTTAGGAGCCCACAGAGATGTCACGGGATTAAAAAATTCCATGGTATAGAACACTGGGATATTAATGGTTTGAACCATTGAGACAATCCAAAGCTTCTTTTTCTTTTTCAGGGGGAAAAAAAAAAAGATTCAGTACCTAATCGCTTCTACCATTTACATTTGAGTTAATAGGTGATAGCCTTCTGTTTGTGTCAAAATACAAATTTAAGTTTTTAAAGTTCACATGGTGTGCAACTTTGTGCTTCCTGTACATCTGGTATTTAAAAAGTGCATGGTTTTCTCGTCAGCCAAAGATTTAGAATATCTGTACTAAAAGCTATCCTCAGAATATTCAATTATTAATTAATTACGATCTAGCTTTTCTCACAGGTTCATCTAAGAAATGAGATATTTAAGAGTCAGTCTAATGGCCATATTAGCTATGTATTCAACTCCATTAGTAAATTAGAGGAGACACGTAGAAATCAAAGTGTTCCTGAACCATGTTGTCTCAACTGCTACAAAAATGCTTGTCCTTATTATAAAAATGTTTGGTACATGCATTATTTATTTGAACAGCATTCGTGTCTTTGCAAAAACCAGAATTGAAAACATTAGCCATTGTGTTATCAAAGGTCTTTCAGATTATCATCATCCTCCTTACCTTGGTTAGTTTTTTGGGAAAAAAACCAAACTGTTTCTCGGTAAATCAAATTCTATGATGGAGGCCAATGTGTTCTTTTTTAACCTTGGCTTCCAAAAGAGTTACAAGCTAATTTAGTGTCTGACTGTGTTAATCTGCTCATGCCCAGCACGCATTTACATCCATCTCTGTTCCTTTTAACGTGACCTCTGGGGGTGCCCGGGTGGCTCAGCTGGTTAAGCATCTGCCTTCGGCTCAGGTCTTGATCTCCAGGTCCTGGGATGGAGCCCAGAGCTTACATCCAGCACCCTGCTCTGTGGGGAGTCTGCTTATGCCTTTCCCTCTACCCTTCCCCTGTTCGTACTCTCTCTCTCAAACAAATAAATAAAATCTTAAAAAAGAAAACAACAGCAACAACAAAAAACATGACCTCTAGTCTGTTTTTGAAACCCATTTGTTAAGAAATATTTAAATACAAGAAAACATGCTCACTTTTTAATTGTACACTTTGATATTTTTGACAAATATGTACAACCCTATGATCACAACCAAGATATAGAACATCAATATTACCTCAAAAATTTGCTTTGTGAATCTTTATTTTCAATTGTCTTACCTCAGGTTCAAACAAATCACTAAAATTTACTTTGCCCATTCTAGAATTCCATATATGTGGATATATGCAGGTATTTCTTTGGGTCTGGTTTCTTTTGCTTAAAATCATATTTTTAAATTTCAACCATAGTCCTTTCATTTTTCCAAGTGAAATCTCTGTGATTTTTCTTAAATATATTCCCTAGTAGGTAATGAGTCTTTTTTCTTTTTTTTGTATTCAGTTCTGAACATCATATACGTTAAGTTGTTAAGTGTCTTGATACTGTTTTCTTCCTTCAAAGAATATTGAATTTCATTTTGTCTCCGTGAAACTACTTGAAGTTCATCTGATTATTTTAAAACTTGTTTTTAAAATTTGTTAGGGTGGAGCTAAACTATTCTTTACTTCACGGCCAGGCGTGTGTAACACGACCACTGTGTTACATTTCTGGGACCTCTACTGCATGAACTTGATCGTCAAGCTGGTCAGAACTCACACAGCACTCAGTCCTAGATGAAGTCTGGAATTTGTTCTGCTCACAGTTCCTGGTAGTTCATCTTGTCTTATGGAGTTTCCCTACACGTATATGAATTAATATTCAGCAACAGACTCAAAGAGATCATGCAGATTTCTGGGGTGCCATTTCTGTGTGGCTCCCTCTGCCATCTCCTTGACATCCCCACTGCATCAGCCCCCCACACACTAATTTCTATCTTGTTGTCTGTCAGTATTCATGTTTGGTTTGGGTTCTCCTGCTTGCCCTGTGAACCAAAACATGCTTCCACGCAGAGAGTGTTTTTAGGTGTTTTTAGGGCTTGCCTAGGCTCTTACTCTTCTCAGGGACCAAAGTCCTATGCTGCCTGTTGATGATTTTGTCCAATTTTCTAGTTGTTTTTCAGCAAGAGGGCAAGTCAGCTACCAATTAATCTGTCATGGTAGAAAATGGAAGTCAGCAGTCTCTTTTATTATTAGAATTTCTTTAGTTATACTATAGTTAATCATTTAAGCCATGCCATATAGTTTTGGAATGCAACTCTACAGAGTCTATATAAATCCATAAAAAATATTCTGAGGAAATGGAAAAAAAACATATTTTTGACCGAGAGACTTAAGAGCTTTTAATTTTTCCTTCACTTCCATAAACTTTTTAGTGACTACTTGTGTTTTATTTCCTTCAAGAGCCCAACAGATGGACATAAAAGGAGATTCAGACTTGACAAAAAGACAATTTCTTATTTTTCAGGTGAGAAAACTGAACTTTTAGAGTCAGCTTCCCTTGGAGCTCCTAAGAAGGAAATAGACATCAAATGCTTTAGACACCCATTTAGCTAAAAACAGGAGGGTGCTTTCCAGTGTTGTGATCTTTAATTGCAAAATATTCAACAAGTGTCGAGCTTTCCTGTGTTAATACTGCCACAGAAATAGCAAAACATTATTATTGCCAAACTTAATAAGAAAAGGTATCTTTTCAAATAAAAGTCACGAACAATATTTTCATTATGTAAGCCTAAGAATTGGAATTTGCTTTTGTAAAATAATTGTATCATCTGTGCTTGAGTACTCACTCCCTTTCTCATACCTCTAAATAAGCCAAGTATGGCCTAAAGACAGCAGGACTAAGAAGAGGGAGAGTGGCCAGAGTCTGGAAGGAGGTATTGTTGCCCAATAAAACCTAAGGGTCACTTCTACAAATGGAGTTTTAAGTGATATGGTTTAAAGAGCACGATCAATAGGTGCACATTTTCTTTTTTTAATGGGTTTATCACATTATTTCAGTTACACATGGTGTCCTAGACAAATAATCTAAGTTAACATTACCCAATCTGGCAGAACAACCTGCTCAGAGTCAAGACGGTGGTACGTTTGGTGATATCTTCCATGGAATTCCTACAGGAAATTTCCTTTTCACAGATATTTTACATAACATTTAAGAGACCTACTCAGACCTCTTAGCCAACTTACTAAAACTGTTGATAAAAATCTGGTTGCATATATGGCATTGGAGTGCCTGCGATGTTTGTACAACTGGTTTCTTTTTGTCATTCAGAAATTAGCTTAAATCTGACTTCTCCAAAAGAGCTTTTTCAAATTGCCAAGCTAAAGTAGTCATTCTCTATAACATCTCTTCATTTTAACCCTCTACCTGGAACTTATTATTATCCAATATTTTTGTTCGTTTGTTTGCTTCCTTCCTTCCTTATTTAGTTATATATAGTCACCAGTCCTCAGTCCCATCCTATACTCAAAAGAAATGTTCAACACTTGAAGGCAGGATCTTGTTCTGTTGTTCACTTTTATATCTGTGGCATTCAGAACAGTCCCTGATAAGAAGAAAGGACTCAATGACTATTTGCTCAATTGTGAAATGGTTAAAACATGGTTATCAGGGAGGTAATAGAGAAGGTGAGTTCCATGTCATAGACAGGAATAAAGAAGACCACAACATGGCAGTGATCATTGTTTTTCTTTTACTTAATTGCTGCTACATGTTTTTCAGTAGTCATTTTATGATTGCACATGAAAATTAATCATAACTGATGATTAGAGTTGTTCTCATAACTTATTACAATATTTAACTTTATAGTTTGGTCAATTAGGGTGATTGGAGTAGGAAAGACTGAGTATGGGTTTTAGAAATAAGTCTATCTGGGCAATCAGGAAACAGTGTTTAGGTTCAGGAAATAAATTGTAGGTCCACAAAGCATGAGCTACGATGTTGTTCTGAAACAACATAATGAGCAAATGGAAAACATCAAGGGCATTAAGTGAGAGACATCAACATGCCCTGAGAGGCAGGCGGTGAGGAAATGTCAAGGACATCTCTCTGTAGGCCATTTGGTCCTATGTAGAAGGTCAAGATAGCAGCAACACAAGACAAGATTTTGGAGGAAGATGAAGGAACTAGACAAGCCCCACTTCTCAAGAGCTGAGACAACTAAGTACTTCCCATTTGGCTGCAAGCCCATAGCAGCCAACTCCCCCAGAGTTGAGTGAGGACTAACAAAGTTGAGTCAGATGTTTTAAGAACAGGCTCTGGAATCAAATAATGGTCTGCACGTTTACCTGCAAGATAATTTTGATCCATTACTTTAGTTTTCCAATCCTGAGTTTATTCATTGATAAAATGGAATGGCATCTATGTCATTAGGATTTTGGAAGAATTAAGGAGAATCTATGTAAAGGATGCAGCCCAGAGCGTGTGGGCTGGTGACTACTACACAAAGTGTTACTCTAATGAGTATCAAGGCTCTTTCAGGCCACAGTCAGCCTCATGGACTGAAGTAGGTCGGAGGCAGCCCATTTGTATCATGTTGGGCAGCAGTGGGGGGTTCAAACTGCAGAGAGTGGGGTCTCCTCTGACATTCTTTGTACTGCATGCTTATTTAAGGACCCTAGGGTGATTTTGGCTAAGACCTTCATGCTTCGTGGGGAGTAGGCCCAATGCAGAGTGTGAACTCGTACATTAAGCTATTTCATTTTTCAATTATTGATCACTATAAAAGTTGCAGAAGGGACATAACTGAAGATCAGAATGTAAACACTATCTATTAAAATAATCTGACATAGAACTGCATCTCTATAGGTTCGCTTGAAGCCAAGATTTTTAGGCATTGGCAGACCTTGGAAAGAAATCCATTACCTATTAAGAGACATCATATAGTGGATATTGGGCAGTTTTGGTTTAGCACCAAGATTTCATTATTCTTGGAGGTAGTATACAATTATCATCTTTCAAACTATTTCATACCATCATTTCTTTTTCAGTGGCTACCACTGAATAAGAGGTAGCTCTATATCATGAAAAAATAATTTTAAACTAAAACCAGGGATAATTGAATTCTGATCAAGAGTTACTTTTTAAACAATGAGGTAGCACTCAATATTTTCCTCAGGGAATTTATGAAAACACAATTTCATATTGTGATCCAAGAAAGAATTTCAAGTTTATTGAGAATGTTCTGAGCATCACAATTTTTTCACTTCAGGTAAGAAAGAGAAAGAATTAATCAGTTTTAAATAATTCTATAATTTAAGGAGAAAAAGAATAGTAATTATCAAAATCACCCAAATATTTCTTTAAAATGTAAAAATAAACGTATTTCTTGATAACATACTATCAACAAGGCATTTTCTACTTCAAAACAAAAAACCATAAGGTACAATTGAAGTGTACTCATTAAATGTGTACTCATTAAAAGTGATAGAATACCACCTTTCTTTTTTGTTTTTAATATGTTTCGTGGTGTGAATTAAGGATTCTTGATATCAGGGTTCACGGGGAAACTGTCTTGTGTGTGCAAAAGGTAACATACCTATGCTGATTATCTACTTTCTCAGCTTTAAGGGCACATTATCATCATTTAAAACACTACATTTTGTGTCCAAATAGCAGTATACGAGTTGCTTATTAGCAAATGACTGATTTTGTTACTGTAACAATTCAGAGACAATCCAAGACATTTCTTAGAGGATGTGTCAAAGAAAACCCCATTAGGAATGATTTGGGACACCTGAAGTCCCTTGGCCTTGAAGCCCTCCACAGTGACCTATATTTGTGAATGGGAAGCAGTTAGAGACACGAGTGCCTTCTCAGTGAGGACATTTGCAGTGTTTCTCCAAGTGGGTGTTTTCAGCAGCTGCTGATTGGAAACATGAATTTTCAGACGCATTCAGCAGAGAGAAATGAGATATTTTGACTGAGATATATTATCCTGTCCTGCTTTGTAGCAAAAAGGCAGTAAAGTGTTTCTGCAGGGTCAAGTAACAGAGAAGTCATCAGCTAGTGGAAGGCAAGCCATTCGTGCAGCAACATAATAGAGTGGACAGAATGTGAATTAGGCAGAAGTCAAGGATTACAAAGGGGAAAAAAAAAAAAGCAACAGTCCACAAAACACAAGGCCTAGGGCCCTGTGCACATGGCTCATGTTACAAAAGAAGATTTTACTAACACAGACAGATTCAGAACTGGCCAAAGTATGCAGCTATAAAGGTGTCCTGCTGGAGGAGGGTGCTAAATCTTAATTTGCTTTCCTCAGGGAGGACCTGGTGATTTCTAAATGAATGTCCTTTGGGATAGCCTTCAGTACTTGCAAAAAAAAAAAAAAAAAAAAATCTATGTGGCTGCAAGGAGAGATCCTCTCTGAGACAGATAACAGCTTGTCAATACATATGTACTGGTATAAAGCACGGATCACTAGGGCAACCCCAAGAAACCTGATCTGTGGAAATGCTAGTGTTCACTACAATGCAAACTCCTTCATTGGCTGGGGTTTTTCTTCCCCTTTTACTCTCCCTGGTTTCTCACTTATACGGCGAACATTTATGAGCATCTAATATATGCCAAAACCTATGCTGGGGATTCGGATTTGAAAGACACCTCTCCCTATAGGAAATTTCAAAGAGAATTGTAGAAAATGAAGTCATATTACTGCTCTCATGTAGATAGTGCATTGGTAAATTCTGACCTAAGGTGTAAAGAGAAAAAGAGGAAAAAAGAATAAGGCATAGTGCAATTGTGATTCTACCGCTGATCCTGTTGCTTATGTCACTGCTCTGGTCTTAGATTATAATTTTAGAGAAGGGAGCAAAATAAAGACAGGATTGTTTTTCTTTATTTTCTAAAACTTTAACACAATAAATGAGGTATCTGCTCTTTCATTTGGAGAAACTCAAATCTTTGGTAAAGCCCTCTTTAAAAAATGGCATGTAGGGCGCCTGGGTGGCTCAGTCGTTAAGCGTCTGCCTTCGGCTCGGGTCATGATCCCAGGGTCCTGGGATCGAGCCCCGCATCGGGCTCTCTGCTCGGCGGGAGGCCTGCTTCTCCCTCTCCCACTCCCCCTGTTTGTGTTCCCTCTCTAGCTCTCTCTCTCTGTCAAATAAATAAATAAAATATTTAAAAAATAAAATAAAATAAAAAATGGCATGTATATAGCTTTTAATTTGATTTTGGTAGCATGGATCTAATTCATAAGAATGTTACTAAAGTGCACAAGGGATAAACTACAGTGTTCTTTCTAGCTTTTAAAAAGACAGTGCCAAGGTGATTTACATAATTGAAATTGTGTATTTATAACTACACATGTGCCACTAAATTGAGGCGAGCAGCCAGACTGTCAAAACTCCCAGCAGTTTCATGAAAAGGAAGGTTTGCCCAAATCTCCACTGGTTCCCCCAGAAATAAAGCTGTTTTGGGAAACAGAGAAAAATAGATGGGAGGTCTTTACATTTTAAAGCACCTGCAAAGAAACAAAAACACTATAAAAAAATAGATAAAAAGATGGTCAAAATGAATACATAAAGACCAAAAAGGTTAAATAATCTGCTGCTATGAGCCTTTAATATTTAGAAAGGTTGGAAGAGTTTTGTGAGAGATTTTGGATTGCTTTATTTAGAAACCAATTGAAGGTGTCATTAAGAAATTTAAGCTCTTTAACCTATAAAAAGTGGAGTTTTATTTGTGGTCTTGACAGCTTTAATGTCTATACATTATGGATATGATTCCACACACACAATCTTTTAAAATGCATATTGAAGTTCTTTCATTTGCCAAGTGAGATTTGATTGTAGAGTGCCTAAGTCTTTTTCTTTTTCTTTTTCTTTTTCTTTTTTTTTGGGGGGGGATCCATTCAGTCTTTAATGCCATTTCTAGAAAAAGAAGAAAGCTTTAAGATACAGAGTTCACTGAATTGACAATGAAAATAATCTTTTAGAGTTTTGACACACTTTTACTTTTATCTTAAATAAAAATAAGACTAGTTTAACTCTCAGTTACATATTTTAATGATCATTTTCAATGTGCTAAGGAGTCAAATTTTTTAGTTCTTCTTTAGTATATTAAAAAGAAGAATAAAAAATAGACCAATCTTAGTAGACTATTATTTTTCATTTTGGAAGAATAAGTCCCTGTCCTAAGTGTTACGGGTTAAATTTTGTCTCCGATAAAAAGATATGTTGGTGTCCTAAACCCCGAGTAATTCAGAATGTGACCTTATTTGGAAAAAAAAAAGGGTTATTGAAGATAAAATTAGTTGATTAAAGATGAGGTCATATTGGAGTACGGTGGAGCCTTAATCCACTGTGACTGGTGTCTATAGAAGAAGAGGGAAGATGGCTTCATAAGAAGAACAGAGAAACATGTGAAGCCACAGGACAGGCAGAAGCCAGGATAAGATGGTCATGTGACAATGGAGGCAGAGAATGGAGTTATGTTGCCATAAGCCAAGGAATGCATGGAATTATCAGAAGCTGGAAGAAGCGAAGAAGGATCCTCTCCTAGGGACTTTGGGGAGAGCATGCAGTGCCGACACCTCGATTTTGGTCCCCAGAGCTGTGAGACAATAAAATTTCATTGTTTTAAGCCACCCAGTTTGAAGTCATTTGTTACAGTAACCTAGGAAACTAATACAGTGAGCACGACAAGCTTTCAAATTTTATTAATATGGCCATTCAAGAAGATATTCCTTGGAGATCTGACATACCAGCCCAAGAACACACAGACACCAGGAGTTTTCTCCTTGGCCATCCCCTAGCAGTTGTGAGGCTGGGATCCCCATTAATCAAATAAGTAACTGTTCTTTCTTTCTTTCTCTTTTTCTTTCTTTCTTTCTTCTTTCTTTCTTTTTCTTTCTTTCTTTCTTCTCTTTCTTCTCTTTCCTTCCTTCCTTCCTTTCTTTCTTTCTTTCTTTTTTCTTCTTTCTTTCTTTCTTTCTTTTTCTTTCTTTCTTTCTTTTTCTTTCTTTCTTTCTTTCTTTCTTCTCTTTCCTTCCTTCCTTCCTTTCTTTCTTTCTTTCTTTCTTTCTTTCTTTCTTTCTTTCTTTCTTTTTTCTTCTTTCTTTCTTTCTTTCTTTCTTTCTTTCTTTCTTTCTTTCTCTTTCTTCTCTTTCCTTCCTTCCTTTCTTTCTTTTCTTTCTTTCTTTCATCCTTCTTTCTTTCTTCTTTCTTTCTTTCTTTCTTCTTTTTCTTTCTTTCTTTCTTTTTTCTATAGAGGTAACCATACACATCTTTTACTATTTTTCCTTCTTTTACCTCTCTCCACATTTTTTTCCTTATCTGGCAGTATCATGATCATCTTCATTGTCACAAGGCTTGATTGAGTCTTATCTTTGTCAACCCTGTGCTAATTGATAACTCCAAAATCATATGGTCATCATGACCTTAAATAAGATGCCAAATAGTAAGATGTTAATCTCCCATCCCTACCACCAAAGTATTTGTAAGTGAATTCATAAGCATGCAAATGGGGTAAGTATAATCATTTCACTTGCTCATCTTAAGTTACTCTCAAATCAATAAAATTTTTTATTTTGGTAGGAAAGAAAAAAACCACAATGCTGTTTTCTTAAGTGTCTGCTACCATAAGTTTAATATTGTACTTAATAAGCTGTTCCAATATGCCTAAACGGAAAGCCTTCATTAATCAGCTCTGTGCTTGTTGACCTCCTTTGCCTGGCAAGGAGAATAAAGTTTCTCTGAGATAATTGGTGTAGTTCCAAGAGATAAAATGGCCTTATCTATTGAGGAATGCATTAGTTGACATGCAACTAAATTGCTGTAACAAAGATGCCCCCAAATGAAAGGTTTTAAAAAAGCACTTTATTTTGGGGCGCTTGAGTGGCTTAGTTGGTTGAGCATCCGACTCTTGATTTTGGCTCAGGTCATGATGGTGAGATCAAGCCCCACTTTGGACTCAACGCTCAGCAGGGAGTCTGCTTGAGATTCTCTCCCTCTCCTTCTGTCCCTCCCCCCACTTGCATGTGCTTTCTTTTTCTATCTCTCTGAAATAAATAAATAAATCTTTTTTAAAAAGTGGTTTATTTCTCACTTGTATAACTTTTGCAGTAAGCTGTGTAGATTGGCAGAAGACTCTGGTCATGCAGTCACTTAGGACTCAGATTCTTCTCATATTTTTTTGTTTTCTACCTTCTGGTGCATTGTCCTCATCTGAATGTCCAAAGCTATGTTCCTTACAATGGACAGAAGAAAAGATGTGGAAGAACATATGCCCAATTTTCTAACATTCAGAACCAGAATTAAAACTCCTCTCTTATGTTCACATTCCCCTGCCAAAAATTTAGTTATATGACTCCTATAACCCACATAAAAAATTAGCTTCAAGAGGAACTAAGATATATAGTCTTTCCCTGAGCATATATCTAGGGCATATATACTTACTACAGAGGAAGGTGAGAAAGGATTTCAGTGGACAGTAGCATTGTCTTCCAAAAAGATGTTGTCAATATAAATCAGGGTATTTGTTTACCATCAGGAATTTAAATGACTTAGTTCACATAGAACCTACACAGCCATTTAAAAAACTTCCAGTTCTATTAATATTGGCATTAAAGATGTCATGCCTTTGTAGATATATTTGGATACCCTTTAAGCATTTTCAAAACAGAATAATTTCATATATTTGTTTATTAAAGATTTATTTATTTGAGAAAGAGAACGTGAGTGGGGGGAAGGGCAGAGGAATAGGAATAGGGAGAGAGAGAATCCTCAAGCAGACTCTCTGCTGAACATGGAGCCTGACTAGGGGCTTGAAACCAGCACCATGAGATCATGACCTGAGTCAAAACCAAGAGTCGGACACTTAACTGACTGAGCCACCCAGGCGCCCCACAAAATATTACATTTCACTTAAAGATTAAGTCAACTTCCATGTGAAAGGATGCTGAAAAATAATATGCCAAAAAATTGGGTATCATTTCCTAAATTTGTTGAGAAGACCAAGCAGGAAGTACAAAGCAATGTCTATGAATTTTCACTGAATTTCTCTTCTGAAATCAACAGGGAATGTTTAGAGTTGCAGGAGAGAAAAACTTCTATAATATTTGTCATCTTGTCCCATACTGGTTAAGAGAGAGAGAAGAGAGAGAGGGAGAAAGTAGGGGAGGGAGAGGGAGAGAGAGAGAGAACCACATAAAACAAAATACATTTATTAAGAAGTGGAGAGGTACCAGAGTGACAACGAATCTGGTTTGCTAAAATAAATTCGGAGGTCATAGATAAGTCCAATTCTTGTCTGCATTATTTCTCCACCCCCTCCCTTACTCACTGAATTCCTTTTTCACTTCCAGAAATTATTACTTTTGATCAGTACACATATTTCCTCATTATGAAATAATTCTAGTGACCATGTTTTTCATCCTCTCTTGGCTTATTAAAACAATTACTAGCAAACTTTGTAAATTTTAGCACTTATTATTTTGGTTTCATTTTATTAGATTAACTACTTCCTACAAAGCATTTCATGCAATGTTTACATTTTGAAAATCAAATTAAATTTGTATTGATTCAGGATTTTGTTAGTTGTTGTTTTTATGTTTCTCTTTTTTCCTGAGTATTCCTAAGAGTGTTCTGGGATGTCACAAAAATAGGTTTGGAAATCATTGCTCTGAAAGAATTAAAATTACAGTTATGATAGATTCATTCCTCCACATTCAGGCAGGAAAAGATAATAGCCGTCATGCAGGCTTCTAAATCCCTCCACTATATTTGCAGAGATCTCATCATGAAGTATTTCTCTGAGGCATCATGCTATGTGAAACCATTTTTCAGGTAAGATGAAATCACCCAAACTTTGGTCATATTAACAGCACTGAGCTATTGCAAGAAACTTAATCATCAAAGAGATTCAATTGTGTTCTTTATACTCTATTTACCAAGACAAAGGAAGAAGATTGTACTGTTTCAGAAAATAAAATTAAATCTACCAGGAAGAACAAACAAACAAACATTTCAAGATAACTCTTAACCTGAAATTTAAGTTTGTCAGCATTCCCCCTGTGGAAAATGTCCAAGCAGATCCATTTGCCCTTACTCCCTCATTGTGGGCAGGTCAGACTTTCTCCATGGCTGGCATCTGCATTTCTTTGCTTGGGTACTTCCTCTGGTTTGCTGAACCCATTCTGTCTTTAGCCAAACAAGCCCAGAGGGCAGCACTCACTAATGAGTGTCCCAGCAGCCTTCCTCTGGGGTAGTGTAACTTCCTCATTGTATTCTATGTTTTTCTCAGAGTTCCCCCCAGAGATTAAGCAACTTGCTTGATAACACACCATTCCTCTTTCCCCTCTCTCCAGACCCCTTCCTGAGGGGGTCCATCCTGGGATCACTTCCCAAATGATTTACACTCTAATCCTTTACTCAGGGTAGGGTTCCTGGGAATAGGAAGCAAGACCAGCCCCACTCTTGAGCATTCCGGTAAATCAATGTTTGTCATTACGTTCCATACAGAGATCTATCTTCCTCAGCTCTGTGTTGATCTAGAATACCTACCATACACAATGACTTAACTGTTGAGATGGCAAAATCCTGAAGGACCATGGATCTCACCCTGCACTCTGCCTTATAGAACAGGAGACTGAAGCAGAAAGAGAACATTTTTCTCTTGGGTGGTGGAGCCTCGTGATGAAGGACACAGGGTCCAGTAAGTTAGATTTCTTGGTTTGAATCTTGGCTCCACCTCCATGTTAGCATATATTATTAGCATGTCTGTTAACATTATACAAATGTGGAAGTAGGAAATGTAATCAAAGGATACAAAATAAAAAAGGAAATGATCCTGGATCTCAAGTAAAATAAAACTGGATTAGCACAAGATGCACAGTCATAGAGAAATGTTTGCTAGAGAGAGAATACAGATATCATCATGATAGTGTACACACAGAAACCTAGACGTAGAGCATTACATTCTGGAGAGCACAGGTTCATGAGTTAGACTACATAATTTGAATCCTGGCTTCATATCTTAATGGCTAAGTGATTTGGGGTAACTTGATTAAACTTTCTGTGCTTTTACATCCTGATCTAAAAAATAGGGATGATGATAATAAAACCTAGCTCAGAGTACTGTTGTGAGGATTAAAAATAATAACACATAGGAAGCAATCAGGACATACCAAGCCCAACAAACATTCCTCTCCATTATTATTGTTGGCAACGTGGCAGCAGTGGGGTAAATTTCAGGTCCCAAACTCTCCCCATCCTGCATCACACATCATCAGTACGGATGGAAACTCACATTTAAATCCATATCTAAGGCCTAATTACCACAACAAATTAAAAACTCCCTTTTGCCTATCAGCGTGCTAACAAATTAGTTCACCTCAAACATGTTTTTTCTTATTTAGTATGTGACACAATACAGCATTTTTCCCCTTTTCTGACACAGAGTAGAACAACTGTTTTATGTGTGTTTTCTCTGCTTAATAAACTGAACACCTTAATCTTAAATTTATGCTTAATTAGAAGAATCAAAGACACAAAACCTGACATGCAATAGCAATGCACAACTTACAGTTTAAATACACCATGTAGATTTAAGATATGCTCATGGTGAAACATTTTTTCCTTAATAAAAAATGTCAATAAACTGACAAGCAGCAGTGAATACAGAATGAATTGGTGTAACTATATCTTTCATTCTTTAAGTGCTATCCCTTATTCCTGGATTCTCTATTGCTTATTCAATGTTCTCAGTTCCCCACATTCCTATTAGTTTTTAAAGTATAGTGTTTCTTTTTTAAATTCAACTTAACATTGTGAACATCCCTCTCAAGCAAAAGACTGCAATTGAGACTAGGGAAGTACAGAAGACTTCCTCAAATTTATCTTCCATAGTCTTTTAATTAGAACTGACTCAGGAGAGATATAAAAATAAAATTATTGACTCATCTGAAATTAAAAGATCTTCGTTGTGTTGTCTTCGAGAAATGTAGCATGACTCTTGTTAAATAATGATTTTCCAATTTTAATTACATTAAATTCTGTCTTCCTAAATTCCTGCTGCCATTCTAATTAAAGGGAAATTTCTTATTTTCTGTGCAGAAGGCCTGCTTTGGTGCAGTTCAACCATTTCTACATAATCATCCAGAGGTGTTTTGTACTTTAAAGTCACTGAAGTTTTTCTTTACTGAAAGAGTAATAAAACACTTAAAATTCTTTGCAGGTTGTATATAAGATAAAGCATAAGTACTTGCTACAGCACTTAATCCAATGGGTAAAACCCTCAAATGTATATATTACTGAAAAGTGAATATGCAGGCTAATGCAACCAAGTATTGAAATTTTGAGAATTCCTTGTGAACATATGCAAGATCTTAAACATTTTCTTGAGAATATACAACGTGGTATGGGGGTAGACACTATCAGTGGTCTGTCCAAGAGCTGTTGCCCCTTTTTCTTCACTTAGATAACATAAATTTTGTTCTATTACTTATGGGCACCTATTTTTCAAACTTGGAGATGACATTCTGCAAATGGCAGGTTGGATTTCCCGTAGGACTGTGATTGATGGCTTCATTCAATAAATACATTTTTAGCAATTAGCATTAGCAAAATAGGTAAGTAAGAAATAGAATGAAAGGACATGAACCAGGAGAAAAACGGTCCTTGTTCTCAAGCAAAATGAAACTTCGTAAACACAACACAAGATGAACAATCAAACTCAGAGGTGTTTTATAGAGACAGATAAAATAGAGAGATCGTTGATAGTACCCAGACATAAACCTAAGCATTAGACCATGCATTCATTCATTTATATTTAAGTATATATATTTTTTATTTTATTATGTTATGTTAATCACCATTCATTACATCATTAGTTTTTGATGTAGTGTTCCATGATTCATTGTTTGTGTATAACACCCAGTGCTCCATTCAGTACATGCCCTCTTTAATACCCATCACCAGGCTAAGCCATCCCCCCACCCTCTTCCCTCTAGAACCCTCAGTTTGTTTCTCAGAGTCCATAGTCTCTCATGGTTCGTCTCCCGCTCCGATTCCCCCCCCCTTCATTTTTTCCCTTCCTACTATCTTCTTCTTTTTTTTTTAACATATAATGTATTATTTGTTTCATGGGTACAGGTCTGTGATTCAGCAGTCTTACACAATTCACAGCGCTCACCATAGCACATACCCTCCCCAATGTCTATCACCCAGCCACCCCATCCCTCCCAGCCCCCACCACTCCAGCAACCCTCAGTTTGTTTCCTGAGATTAAGAATTCCTCATATCAGTGAGATCATATAATACATGTCTTTCTCTGATTGACTTATTTCGCTCTGCATAATACCCTCCAGTTCCATCCGTGTCATTGCAAATGGCAAGATTTCATTCCTTTTGATGGCTGCATAATATTCCATTGTATATATATACCACATCTCTTCTTTATCCATTCATCTGTCGATGGACATCTTGGCTCTTTCCATAGTTTGGCTATTGTGGACATTAAAAAATACTTTTTGAACACCTGACACAATCAAACCATAAATTTGGTGTTGATAATACAGAGACTATTAAATTTTGATTAACATAGCAGGGATACAATATGTATGGAATTACCCTAATATGATGTAGCATGTGATAAGTGGCAGTTAAAAAACAGAGGTGAAGCTAATTTGTTTTGGGAGCCTACATGGGAGAGATTATTTCAACCTGGGAAATCCAGGAAAATTTCATGAGAAGAGTATAGTTTGAAAAATGATCAACTAATGCTTAAATATAATTGATTTTTTTCACTAAATAAATATGTATTTCCTACCTAATAGAAGTCTAACCCAAGTACTGGCATTACGTAAAACAAAACAAAACAAAACAAAACACGATAACCATGTCCTTGATGGGTTCAACCTCAAAAAGAGGAGCAGAGGAGAGTGATAAATAGTGAATAAGGATATGATGTGCTTCATAACAAAATGGAGATGTAAGTGTGAGAGAATCATGCACTGAAACACCAAGACAAACGTCACGTCTAAGTGAATAAAGGACGGAAAGTTTTGTGGGTAGGGGAAAAGAAAGAGTTTTTTTGTTTTGTTTTTGTTTTTGCTTTTTAAGGACGGAAAGAAAAATTAGAAATTGTTATAAGAGAAAGAGCTATATGTAAGGATGATTTTTAAGAAATGGTAATATGTGATATGCAGTGTGTGACTCCATTTCCCTGTCTTTCCAATGAAACGTCCATAGAAATCTACATTGCTTTTTCAAATTATTTTTAGATTTGAGTTTTCTCCAGATGCCATGACATGTGGTGAGATAGGCTTTAGGTATGTGGTGGGTGAAGTTGTAGCCCTTTACATGTACACAAATAGTCAGGTGACAATGTCCCAGAGATTTCAAACCACCATGTCCAAACTTTTAACTCTGCTCCCCAAAGCTCATGCTCTTGCAGTGTTACCCATCTCAGGGGAGGGCAATGGTGCTGAACAGATTCCCCAAACCAGAAGCCTGACCATTATCCTTGGCATCTCCTTCCTCCTCACTTAACCAAATCTATATCAGGAAAGCTGTTTCCAGATAGCTTAACTCAATTCACCTCTGTCTATCCCCATCCCTGAGATCATACCCCTCATCCATTTACTCAAGCCTTACTACATTTGCCTCTTGCCTGCATCACCCCCAACCCCATACAACTCTCCAAGTTGTTTTCCACATTGTGAGCATAGTGACCTTACTAAAACACAAATTTGATTATGTCAGATTTTGAGTAGCTGATAAGGAGAATGAGCGAACAGTCAAGGTAGAAGAACCTGGAGACTGTGGAGAGAAAATTGGCCCCATCTCTTTCGCTTAACAGTGGAGGAGTCTGAGGTCCAATAGGTCAACAAAAGCGATTTGCCCAACAGATAAACAGGCATATAACAAAGGTTTCTCATTTTGTATTCAGTTTTGCCCTCTCTGTACTCTATACCCCTTGATGTCTAGAACTGTGCTGTCACTCTTCTTACCTGAACCTTGAAAACAAAATTTGGTCACTTATTTTATTATTATTATTTTCAAATTAACAAAGGACATATAAAATTGGCTTGGGAAAAATAGTAAGCATAAGCATGATTCAAATATTAAGTCCAACAAATAGACTCTTGGTACCCAGAGAGGAGAACCATGTTATACATTTTGAAAATAATGTCAACACAAAACAATCTACTCAGTTTTTGATTACATGTGGCTATGAACCAGTTGATGGACTTTAACCATAATGTAACATAAGTGGCAGCAATCGAGCATAGTTTATATTAATTCCGTACAAACCACGCTGACTCTCCCTCTCCTAGAGAATGAGATGATAGACACTAGGGTTGTATTTTTATCTGTTACCTTTGGGGTGTGTTATTAGAAAAGTTATAGGCAGTGAGGCAGTAAACCACATGAAACACAGAATTTACTTATGCCCCACCGCTAACAGCACCCACATCCTTCTCTGGGAAGGTAGGCCACAAAGTACATGCTCAGTCATGGCCAGAACATGAAATAGTTTTTTAGTCACTTTATGATTAGAAAAAAAGAAAAGAAAAGTATCACATTTCATGATGTCAGAGAAGAAATGCTGCAGGACCATTCTCCCAGGCATAGAGGAATCCAGAAAAGGAGCCAAGGTGCAAAGAGGAATGTGGTTTCCCAAAAGGCAAAATGAGTTTTTTGTAAACTTTGTGTTCAAAACTCTTCTCTCAGAGGACTTGAGTCAATGTCTTATTTTATCCAAATTGGCTTTCACTTCTGCAACTATTATTAGAGTTGTTGAGTTTTGCTTGTAAGTGTTGTGGATCCTGTGGTTCCCACGTTTTGTCAAAAACAGAATCACCTGAAATATTTCTGTGGTTGAGATGTGCAATGAATTTAGCTGGCTGTTTGAACACTTCCATGATTCTGCTAGCTTTTTGTTCTGTCTTCCTGCTGGTTCTTGTCACTCTTTTCTCCAATTCTGAGCATGGTTAAGGAAAGAAAGGTAAATAAAAGTCTATTTTAAGCTAATAACACCACCCATGACTACCTATGTACTGAATTTGTGACTTTGGACATTTTTGTCATTGCCAATTCAGGGACCCACAAATTGCTGCTACAAAACAAAACAAAAAACTTCCATTTTATATTTTTATGGCCTAAATTCACACATGGTCATATACAACACTTGCATTTTACTGAATGTTTGGATCTCTCTTTCTTATGTATTTATTTATTTGAGAGGAAGAGTGAGCAAGAGATAGAGAGCATGAGCAGGAGGGAGGGGCAAAGGGAGAGAGAGAAGCAGACTCCTCACTTAGTGGGGAGCCCAATGCGGCGCTCAATCCCAGGACCCTGAGATCATGACCTGAGCCGAAGTCAGATGCTTACCTGACTGAGCCACCCAGGCACCCCATGGATCTCTCTCTTTCTTTCCCTCTTTTCTTTTCTTCTAATGAGGAAAATTGAAGGATACTAATACGTAAATATCAGCAGTATCTTTTTAAGGATTTTCATGCTATATCTTCCTAAAGCCAACCAAGGTCATTCATATGAGTAGAATGAGTATGACTTGGGAATCAAACATGAATAAGACAAGCAAGAATATCTGAAACTGTGGGCCAGGAAGTGGTTTCAGGAGTGAGACAGAGAGAGAGAAAAGGGAAACAAAGATTGTACTGCCAGGAAGACTAACTTCATTGCTATTTTTGATTTTACTTTGAAATAATGTATGTATTTGATTTAAGCAGTTTCTGACCATACATTTTGGTTCACTTCTGAATCATATACATCCTCTCAATTTCTCAGAAGAAAGAGTCATCATATCTTGTTCAGAATAGAATAAACATTGGTAAATCAATGGATTGATGAATACAGCTATAAGTTGTGAAGAGGGACAATGTAGTTGGAGAGGCAGAGAAAACCTGCTTTGTGATTTAGAACAAAAATATTGAAGTCTCTTAATGACTCCATTTCCTCTCACACCACCTAGGAAGAATATAATCTATTCTAAAAATTGTTTTAAATGATGGTTAAGGGTTGTGGTGGTACTACCTCGACTTTAGATCACTTATGTAGGACTGAGCAGGAGGGTAAAGCTGCACCCATCTCACCTCAGTCATTTGGCTCTCATCGTTGAGTTTGCTGTATAAGATGATAAAGAACTGGGCGCCTGGGTGGCTCAGATGGTTAAGCGTCTGCCTTTGGCTCAGGTCATGATCCCAGGGTTCTGGGATCGAGTCCCGTATCAGGTTCCCTGCTAGGCGGGGAGCCTGCTTCTCCCTCTCTCTCTCTCTCTCTCTCTGACTCTCATGAATAAATAAATAAAACATTTAAAAAAAAAAAAAGATGATAAAGAACTGTCCCAATTCTGTAGGCTTGAGCAGAGATGTAAGTAGCATTACCAAGGTGACTCCAAAAGAGAAAAGTGAAACCACAGTGTGTCCTCAGTAGGCTCCTTCCCCAACATCCTGGGGAGATTCCCTTCTCTACTGTTGGCTGGGGTGCAACAACATGTCATGGAGGATTTTCTGGGGCTGTTGAGGGAGACTCTATAAACCATATTTTGACATTCTCCACTTTTTCATGGTGTGCACCAGACAGGAACATATGGTTCCAAATGTCTGTGGCAATTGTGTAGAGGACACAACAGAAAGAGTTGTTTTATGTTGAGAGTATTAAAAGAAGGGGGAGGGGAATACAGGTTATAATGAATTGGCCACCGGAGAACCAGAGGCCTTCGATACTTCAAATGGCCTATTATGGTCATTAGAGAAGAAAAACAGAAAGAGTTAAAACATTGATAATATCTACTGCTATGAAGGAAAAAATATTCCCATTGATTATTGTAGAACTATTCAATGACAAAAATCAATATTACTCTAAGATTTTTGGTTGCTTGTCTAAGTAATTTTATAGAATGTAGGTATTTTTAGTAGTAATTTACAAAGGGCTTTCACTTTGAGGATTTTAAAAGATAAACAGAGAATCAATTCATAAACTGATATGGTTTCCTGTGTGAATTTGCAGCTCAATAATTTGTACTGTGGTAGGAGGACATTTGTTTACCTTGCCCTGGGATAAATATCCATCGAACTGGGCTCTTATCTGTTCTTTCCTCATTATGTAGCAAGCTTTTAGAGATCACTTCATCTGCCCCAAATATAGGAGTTGCACAGAAGTAATGCATTTCTGTTTTCACTCATTTGGGATTTAGTGGCTTTTTATGACTGAGGTCACCCCACTCTCACCTTGCTATTATGCTACGATGATTCAAAGGCAATTAGTACACAGACTTGGGGATGCTTCCAAAATTGACTGGCCCTGGATAAACTCAGGACACTTGAATCAAGAGGTGTCTCACAACAAGCTGACTTCCTGAATGAGGAGATACATTACCTTCCTGAAGTAGGAAATCACTTGCCATAAAGAAACAGACTATCAAATAGGATTCTTGTGACTGTGGTCTACGTTGCAGTGACCAGAACACTAAGGATAAGATTAATAGCCCAACTCTCAGAAGTTGTAATTATCTAATAATTATGAGCCAGCTGAAAGAAATAGCAGGGTAGGTCAAACATCTAATTAGGTTGGAAAATGGCTAGAGAAATATACCTCCATGTGCCCTCAGATGCAAGCACAGACAAGAATTTGTTCTTAGTTAATTTGGGAAGTGATTCCAGGAAAGATCAGTATAGGACTGGTGGTAGGAGACAGGGAGGGAGCAGAGGAAAATATGCATTACCTAACATGTTGTCACTGCAGACACTTGGAATGGAATATCTTTGGGGATCTTGGGAAGAAAATGTAGAACACAACTCAGAGTTCTCCCAGTTGAGGGGGGCTGCTCCCAAGGGCATTGACTTTCTGGAACTGAGCACAGGCCAAACTTCCAAAGTCAAAAAGAAAGAAAAGCAGAAAAACAGCCCTCAGGAAGAGCCGCAGCTGTTTGCAGGAAGCCCCGCTCACATGCAGAAGTCACCACTGAGAGTGTATGGGTGGGCATTGAGAGCATCTGTTTCTGCAATTTACACTAAAAGTTATGAAATAAGTGCTTCTGGATAAAGGTAAAGGACAGAACACGGTTCCTCCAGAAATCTCATTAAAACTGCACTTCCAAGGCTGGGAGAAAATACAACCATTGAGGAGTGGAAACCTACCTGGCCAGCTCGAGAATGCTAAATCTTAAATCAGAACTGCCAAAAATGAAGTGCCAGCCTGCTTTTCAGGGTAGAGAAGTCCCACGGCCCAGAGCAAATAGCCTGGTGTCCCTGCCCCCAGGGACTTAGGGGAAATGCAGGGCTAATGGAAACAGGATTCCTGGAAGGCTCCTCAAGAAGCAGTTCCATCCACACCACTGGATAGTTTCCTCTTCCCACCACCCTCATGTAAAACTGAAGGCATATTCTCTGGAGAGGGTAAAACAAAGGCTCTCTGGACAGGAGGCTGACAGACTGAACTAAAGTCTGGGGAATTAAATAAATACAGATGCAAACAGAAGTTAAAGCCAGCCAACTCTTCTATCAGTGGCCTCCCAGTTCATAGACATCCAGACCCTTACTCTTAAGAGAGGGCAACAGAAGAAGGAGCACATGGTACAGCCACTATGGAAAACAGTATGGAGATTTCTCAAAAAAATTAAAAATAGAATTACCATATGATCCAGTAATTCCACTACTGAGTATTTACCCAAAGAATATGAAAACACTAATTTGAAAAGATATATACACCCCTATGTTTATGGCAGCATTATTTACAATAACCAAATTATGTAAGCAACCCAAGAGTCCATTGGTAGATAAATGGATAAAGAAGATATATATATATATACACAATGGAATATTACTCAGCCACAAAAAAAAGAATGAAATCTTGCCACTTTCAACAATATGGATGGATCTACAGGGTATAACGCTAACTGAAATAGGTCAGTCAGAGAAAGACAAATACCATATGATTTCACTCATATGTGGAATTTAAGAAACAAAACAAACAAAGGAAAAAGAGAGAAACAAAACAAAACAAAAAAACAGACTCATAAATATAGAAGACAAATGTATGTTTACCAGAGAGGAGGTGGGTGGAGGGAATGGGTGAAAGATGAAGGGGATTCAGAGTACACTTATCATGATGAGCACTGAGTAATAAATAGAATTATTGAATCATCATATTGTACACCTGAAACTAATAGAACACTGTACATTAATTATATTGAAATTTTTTAAATTTAATTTAATTTTTTAAAAAGTCTACCAGAAAAGTCTTCTCTTGGGACTGTAATCAACCCAAGAGAAAACTCTTAAATATACTCCTAGATTCTTAAATATACTGACATCAGAGGTTCCCTGATGTCATGCCATGTTATTCTTTAGCAAAGCTTAGAACCCATAAGCCTTGCCTAGTTTTACTCAGAGGTTGCAACCAGCATTCTTGTCCCCTACCTTAAATACGAACAGACAACAAAGGGTCGTAGGATATTTGAGAACGTTTCCACCATGGACTAAAAAACACAGAAAAAAAACATCTTGAAAGCAAGAAAGACTATTTAGGGGAGATAATTCCCCAAGAATACCCTCAGAGGGTTAAAAAAGATATTGCACCTATGAAACAAAAATATTTTTAAAAATTCAGAGTAAAATATCACTCATAATATAAAAACATAATAGCATAAATAAAAAATCATAGAATGGTTGAAAAATAAAGTTGAGTAAATGTCCCAGAGGATATACAAGTTGAAAAGAGAGGCACTAATGCAACAGATACAATATCTAAATAAATTGAATGTCAGAAAGAAAGATCTTGCAAGCACTTTTACTAGGAAAGTTACTTGAGTATGTATTGAGGAAAATGAAGAAAGAAAAAGAGAGAAACAGAGACAGACATAAAAAAAGGAATAAGAAGAAAAGGAGGAGGAGAGGAATAGATAGTATTCAAAGTTAAAACTAAAACTAAAACACCAGAGATGAAATATAGAAAAAAGGAAAAAATCTCCAAGATGATGATGAAGGTGGTATTCCATCCAGGAGGGACACTGACCTGAATATTGATGGCCACCAGTCCTGATGAATGTGGTGTTAATTCAAAAGATGGCCATGTAGAGGGCTGTCACTATCTTCACTTCTGATATTCTATCATTCTTTTTATTTCACATAAAAAGAGCTTCTTGACTACTTGTTCTACCAAAATGAGAGAATAAACCAAGGACTACATGTATGTAGTGAAGAATTTGGCCTTGCCTAAAGAGAGGTCTGGCCTTTGCCTTGGGCTTGGGGAGGGAGTCTATGTTACATCTGACAGTCTATGTTATATCTGTCCTTAGTTAGGGAAGAAACTGGCCATACCTGATAATCTTAGGGTTGAGGTTGGCCATGGCAGAAAGACCAACCATATAATTTAGGGTAAGGAGTTTGGCTCATGTGGTATCCCTTGATCTGGGGAGTAAATCAACCATGTGGATAATCAACCAATCAACCTATCATGCCTATGTAATAAAGCCTCAACAAAAACTCTGGAGCTCAGGTGAGCTTTCTTGATTGGCAATATTCCATGCATATTGTCATATGATGATGGCAGGAGAATAACACATCCTAATTCCGTGGGGAGAGGACAACAGAAGCATTGCATTTGGAACCCTCCCAGACTCTGCCCTATGTGTATCTTCTTTGGCTGATTTTAATCTATATCCTTTCCCTGTAACACTCATAACCATGAGTGGAATAGCTTTTAGTAAAGTTCTGTGAGTCTTTCTAGCAAATAATTGAGCTTGAGGGTGATCTGGGGAATCCCTCAAACATACGGTTGGTGTCAAAAGTGAGGAAAATCTTGGGGGCTGTGTCCTTAAACCTAACAATTTGGCTAACTCCAGGCACATGAGCTCCAGAAAACAGAGAATGCATCCCAGGAAAGGAAAGACAGGAATAACTTAGATTTCCTTCCTAGACAGGGAGGAAAACTGCCAAAATGACAACCGCGTTGAAGGCCAAGAGAGCCTAGAACAAAGAGCAGGAAAATGGAGGTTTCCATGGGAGATGTCTCCAAGGGAATAAAAAGAAGTACAAGAACATTTGTGAAAATTGGATAGGGAGGCTATTGGAATCTATGTAAAGGAGATGATACAAAGAAATCAAGACAATCAAAAAAACAACAACAACAAGAAGAAAAATAGGAAAAACAAAGAGTAAGAGGAAAATGTAATCACAGCTCACTATAGTGCTCAACTGTGCAGAGTTTAATATAAACCCCAAATAGTGATTGAATCTAAAATCTTAGTACAATAAAAAGAGGAGAAAGGGAAGCTGATGGGATGATGGTATTAAAGATTGAAAGTTTCATACACCATGACAGGATGATAGATAACACTTCAAACTGATGAAGCCAGCAAGAACTAGGTGTGTATATTAGGTAGAAATATGGGATGTGCAAATGCCGGACAGAACAACTGAACAAGTTGGAGAGGAGGAGCTTAAAAAGCTGTTGTATTGTTTTTATTTAGTACTATCTAACTTTTCAAATTATATACGTGTATTTCTTTAATAAATAAAAATAATACATTATATGTTAAAAAAAGAAGAAGAAGAAGATAGCAGGAGGGGAAGAATGAAGGGGGGGAATCAGAGGAGGAGACGAACCATGAGAGACGAGGGGCTCTGAAAAACAAACTGAGGGTTCTAGAGGGGAGAGGGGTGGGAGGATGGGTTAGCCTGGTGATAGGTATTAAAGAGGGCACGTTCTGCATGGAGCACTGGGTGTTATACGCAAACAATGAATCATAAAACACTACATCAAAAACTAATGATGTAATGTATGGTGATTAACATAACATAATAAAAAAATAAATAAATAAATAATAGTCTAAAAATACATGCCACTTGTATGAGGAGACTATGAGGAGAGAAATTAAGCCAAGATGTAGTAATTAGAAACTTGGTTTAATTTATATGATTTAAATATAAAGAAGCTTAGTGTGTTTTGTTAGGAGACATAAACTGGAAATCCGTAAGGAAGAGTGGGCTGAATAAAAATTAGAATGTTGTAATAGTTATGAGCTCTAATTCAGCTTTTTAAAACCAATCTCTAGCTCTCTAGCTTAGGTTCTTAAGATTTATGTGCATGTATTCAATCATTCCAAAATGGAAATAAATTTTTGAGTTCATGAGATTATTGAAAATAATGATTATTAAAACATAATGCAGCATGCATGGGTGGCTCAGTCAGTTAAGCATCCAACTCTTGATTTCAGCTCAGGTCATTATCTCAGGGTCCTGAGATCGAGCCCCATGTTGGTCTCCATACTCACCAGGGAGTTTGCTTGAGATTCTCTCCCTCTCTCTCTGTCCCTCCCCCTGATCACTCTCTCTCTTTTGCTCTCTCAAATAATTAAATAAATCTTAAAATAAACAATGCAAGAGCAGACTTTAAGCAAACTTTGCATACATGAGTTACATGCACAAGATACGCCATTTTATACCTCCTTTCCTGAACTGAGATTTCTTGTCATGTCTTATAGACCTCTTGACATCCCCATCAGTCAAAACCAATCTATAAATATTAAATGAGCTCTGATTATGTATCAAGAATTGGGAAGGGGCACCTGGGTGGCTCAGTCAATTAAGCGACTGCCTTCGGCTCAGGTCATGATCTCAGGGTCCTGGGATCGAGCCCCGCATCAGGCTCCCTGCTCGGTGGGAAGCCTGCTTCTCTCTCTCCCACTCCCCCTGCTTGTGTTCCCTCTCTCGCTGTCTCTCTCTCTGTCAAACAAATAAATAAAATCTTAAAAAAAAAAAAAAGAATTGGGGAAGGTACTGAATGTGCCCAGAACCCCAACACTGTATGCATAGATCCTGCCCTTCTGGGGCTTGTAATCTATAAGGGGAGGGAAACATAAACAGATGAGTAAATAGTTAAAATGGGTGACAAATGCTGAGAAGGAGAAATACAGGGCAATATAAAAGAATCAAATGGATGTATATACTTTTCACTGTGGACCCAAGGAAAGTCTCTCTGAGTAATGAGATGTGGAGCATGAATAATCCCTCATTAGGAAAGGTGTGAACAAAAGAGAGTTCAAGGTGCTGAGAGCAGTTTGGGGAAATGTCCTGTGACATGAAGAAGTGGACATGAGTGAGGACAAGCAGAGGACCAGTGCAACAGGATCCAAGTGAGAAAGTTCCACATAATGTGCCTGAAAAGGTGGAATGGGGAGGATGACCAGAGGCAAACACAAGGAGAAGGTGATACACAGCCTGGGTGGTGGGCCTCTGTCTTACAAAGCACATAACTGGCTAGGTAAATAATGACAAATGAGTAGAGGTAAGAAAGATGAAGCCAGAACCAAAGATTTCTTATCACCTTTAGAATAAATTCTCAAATCTTTGAGAAGCTGGTAAGGATTCCAGAGGATATGGGCTCTGCTCACATTCCCCATTTCATTGGTGATACCCTCTCTCCAGCTCACATCTGCTCACTCAGGCCTTATTTCAAACATTTTTATGGTTGGGAGCTTTCCACAACAGAGCCTTCTCTCTGCCTGGATTATTCTTCTCCTTCTTCTCCTTCTCCTTCAGTGACCCAGCTAGTCTTATAAGGCAACCTATAAAAGCTACTTCCTTAAGACTTTCTTAAGGTCCTACTCCAAAGCAAGTTCCTCTTTTCAAATCTATCACATCTTTTCACTTTCCTTCATGGAAACTGCATTCTGTCTCTATGGCTCAGTGTCCTCTTCCATAAAATGAGGGTATTACTATCAGTGAACACCTCACGGGGTCATGGTGACTCTGAACTGTAAACCACTAAAAATAGTGTCTGGCATATAGTAAGGGCTTAGTAAATATTAGTTATCGTTTGAAAGAAGCCAGGCACAAAAGAATATATATTGTATTTACATTAAGTCTCAAAACAGGCAAAACTAATTTCTGACATTGAAAGTCAAGGTAGAGGTGATTTGGGGGCAGGAGTGGAAATTGGATGAGAGATGCCATGAAGGTTCTGATGGTGATTTGTTTCTTGTTCGGACTGTTGATTACATGAGGGTGTTCACTTTGTGATAATTCATTCTTGAGCTCTGCACTCAAGATTTGTACCCTTTGTACTTTAAAAAAGTTTCAAAAGTCAGCTATCATCATCATCATCATCATCATCATCAACAACATTCATCATCAACAACATTCATCATCAACATGATTTGTAACTCTGTATTTATTTGCAGAACTGTTTACTTGACTAGAGGCTCCATGAGGGAAAGAACCAAATCTATTCACTGTGTATCTAATACCTAGTAGAGTACCTGAAACAGAATATAACATAAGCCTTCCATGTCACTGTTCTATTCAAAGCCATCAGTGACTTCCCATTTCATTCAGACTAAACATCAAAGACCTCACAACAGTCCACAAGTCCTTAGCAGATCTAAATACCCACTATCTCTCTGAGTTCATCCTTACTGCTTCTGTCACACTCAGGACTTGCCAGACACATTGGAACTAGGTAGAGTTGGTAGTTTTGCGACATTGTGGAGGTACTAAATGTCAGTGAAGTATTCCCTTTTAAGTAGTTAATTTTATGTAAATTTCACCTCAACTAAAAAAAAAGTGGGTGCTCTAAAACTAGACTGAGTTCAAATTCTGGCTCTGTCACTTTGTTGTGTAATTTCTGACATGTTGCTCCACATTTCTGTATTTCCATTTCCTCACCAGTAACATCTGCAGAAGAGGAGTACTTACCTTCCAAGGTTGCTCTCAGTATTAAGTATGTTACTACTACAAACAGAGCCTCGCATATAGAATAAGCACAAACTGAATAGAAACCATAAATATTATTTTAAGAAAAAGCTTATTTCTTTATAACCAAGAGGGAACAGAGATGAGTTTTGAGCCCTTCCTTTCTAAAAATAGTTTTCAGAACTGGAAGGAGAAATGGATAACATTAGTCCCCATTGACTTTTAGGCATTAGCCTAACTACTTCCAGTTACAGTTGAGGTCTAAAGAAGTTATGTGACTTGACTAAGAGCAAGTGAGCCATGGTTGGCGATTAGGCCAGGGTTGTAAGGTTATACTCCAGTTTTGCTTGACACAGAGTACTACATTAATGTCCTGGGGATAACATTAAGATAAACTGATACGTGTAGGAGATTTGAATAAAACCAAAAGAGAAATTTGGCTTATTATTTGGTTCAATCTTACAAATATGCACTTATGAATTGCAGGTTGTATGGCTTATGAGATATCATTCACTCATTCATTCATTCAATGAGCATTTATCAAGTTCCCCCTAAGTGCTAGGCAAGTGCTAAGTGCTGTGGTTTTAAGTAAAAAGAGTAGTCTGCCATCATTGAATTTATACTAAAGTAAATAAATAATTAGTTGATCATGACCATGAGAGAACTAAGCAGGCCATTGTGAGGGAAATTAATGGGAGCAGCTGATTTAGATTCAGATGGGCAGAATGGATAGAAAGAGGCCAATGTGGGGAGAGGGACAGTGAAGAGTCTCCTGTAAGAGACCAGAGGGAAGATCTTGGTGATTTGGATGAGTGCAGTGGTTCTCAACCTGGGATGATTTTGTACTTCAGAGGACATTTGGCAATGTCTGCAGACATTTTTTGGTTATTACAACTTGGGAGGAAGGTACTACTGACATCTAGTGGATAGAGTCCAGGGAAGTTGCTAAACATCCTACAATGCACAGGACAGCCTCCACAACAAATAATTTTCTTGCCCAAATATCAAAAGTTTTAAGGTTGAGGAACCCTAGGCTAGTATGGTAGCCATGGAGCCGCAGAGAAAAAGATTAAAGCAATACTGTATGATAATGGACTGGATATGGGGGTGGGGGGAAGTAAGGGAGAAATCAGGGATGGCATTCTGAGTTTCCACTTTTAGTAACTGGATGGAAGGGGCTATGCATATTGAAATGCGAATATTTGGGGCACCTGAGTGGCTCAGTCGGTTAAGCGTCTGCCTTTGGCTCAGGTCATGATCCCGGGGTCCTGGGATCGAGCCCCGCATCGGGCTCCCCGCTCTGCGGGAAGCCTGCTTCTCCCTCTCCCACTCCCCCTGCTTGTGTTCCCTCTCTGACTGTGTCTCTCTCTGTCAAAAAAAATAAATAAAATCTTTGAAATGCGAATATTTGAAAGAGGAATTGGGGAGAGGGCAATGCTGTGGCACAGAATCAAGAGTTTGACATGTTGGGTCAGAAATAGTAATTAGAACTGGCTATGTGAATCTGGATTTCAGAGGCAAAATCTGAGCACAAGATAAAATATGGGAATCCTTGGCTTAAAGGCATTTAACATATAAGAAACATATGACATCACCTAGGGAAAAATGTATAGCAAAGAAGTAGCTCAAAATGAGGATCCTAAATTAGCTACACATTCCTACCAGGCTCTAAAAGCCACTTGATCTTTTGCTCTCAGTGCCCTGGGTAACATCATAAGTATACTCAAGTATACTCACCACATTCTGAAAACACAGTTTTCATCTGGGTTCCTTAGTTTATTTTAAGCTATTTTGCTTTGTATCTAGTTATCTTCTTTCTTTGCATCTAATTATCTTCTAAAAATTAAGTAATTTTAAATGGATTAGTATCTAAGTATGTCATCAGCTCTCATAGGGAACACAATGTTGCATGCTACTCTACTGCTTTCTTATTAACCACACTGTATCAATTTAAGCTTGAGGTTTGGAGAATGGGGAAAAGACAGTATGCATTCAATTGGGTATTTTTATTCGTAAGAGGGCACTATAAAATGTGAATCAAAAGTGATTAACATAGTCTTTTGAGCAAAAAAAGCGTACAGGCATATATACACAAAATACAGTCCTTCTAAAAAGCACAAAACAAATTAACAGCAGCTGCTGATCACTCATGAGTAACTCAACACCATGAGCCTGTGTACATGAGCAGTGAAGGGAAGCATTTTAACAAGGAAATAAATTTCAGTTTTAAGCTTTATAGAATTTTACAAATGATACAAAAAAGTAACAAGTGTGTCAAGTATCCTTTAAAAAACCTACTTTAGGAAATGCAGTCTTTCTAAGATCTCTACCAATCAAAAAGGAACTGTAATAAAGATAATAAAAGTAATAAAATTTCCTTAGTGTTGAACCAATTAGTATGACTATACTATTAATTGAGTCAATATTATTAATTCATTTCCCACCAGACAATGTATTTTAATCTCTACCATGTGAGGCATATTTAAACTAGAAATATATGTGTAGATTCACTTAACCAAAAAAGTAATTACCACAAATGAACTAATTATACTGAGTAACAAGATCCTTGGAAAATACATTATATGTAGGAGTTAATATAACACTCCAGTGGCCCCATTGTGTTATTATAATTTTTTTTCTCCAGATGAGGATATCAAGTCTTAGAGAGTGTGTCAGTCAGTGTGGAACATGTCATGCTACAGTAACAAACAGACCTCAAAACACAACATTGGTTCATTACTGATTTGTCACCAGTTTGTTGCTGGTCTGACAACTATTCAGAGTAACTCCTCTCTATAAGGTAACTCTGGGATCCAGGCTGATTTCATCTTGTCTCTAGAAACTGTGGCTTTCAGAGTTACTCGGCCAGGAGAAGAGTATGCTGAAGGGCCTTGTGAGATCTTTCACTGCCTTCCTTTTCACCCAGAAATGGCACATACCACTTCCACTCATATTTTGTTGGCTACCAATAGTCACATGATTACACCTAACTGAAAAGGTACAGACTTTAATGAGCCTGGGAAAAAGAAAAATGGATGTAGATAAGCACTAGCAAGCTCTACTACAGGGAAATAAAGTAACTTAACCAAGGCAACAAATCTAGAATTAGGTAAAACCAGGATTCAAACACTGTTTGTTCAAAAGCTGACCTAATTTGAGACTTCAGGTTCTCGAGATCTAGGGATGCAATGTTTACTGTCTACTGACCCTGGATGTACCAAGAAAAAATAGACAACTGAACATACTTAACACAGATCTTTAGGCTTCAAAATAAATCCTCCAGCAATCTTTATATTTATTTTCATTCTAAGAAGCACTTAGTAATCATGAATACTACCCATTTTTGAGCTTTGAAGCATCACTCCTCAAGTCTTTCCCAAACTCCTATAATGAGGTTAAATTTCTCCTTTTCTTCATGCACAAAGTACCATTTTTTGTACCTCATCACACTTCTTCACTATGTTTCCTCATGGTAGCAGCCATATTCTGTCTGTGTCTCCAGGGTTTAGCACAATGCGTCCCACGAAGTAGGCACTTAATATACACTGAATGAACCAGTGAGTGATTGAATGAATGGAGTGTCTGACTCCTTTCTGAAGCACGCCATACCATTGTTTGACACTTTCCTGACTTAGCAATGCTCCCACCCACACACACACAAATTGGGTGAAATATACTCTTCTTACTACTTGAGGTCTGAACTGACTACCTTCCAGTGGTGGGGTTATAATCTCCGTTGGAGGACAGGTGGTGCATTTTTGCCCATATAGGGTCTTCAGTAAAAAGTAGTTTCTGGCACCACATACAAGGTACTCAGGTATTTGGTGAATGAATGAATGAATGAATGAAGCTTAAGATGCATTAGATTTGTTTTGTAATGCCTTCCTATTCTAGGTTGGTATGTCTGTAGACATGTTTTTCAAATAGATTGACTCAGTTTAGATCAGTCCTCCAAAATCCATACTTAGGAGAAAAAATCTCTATGAATGCTAATGCACAGCTAGCAAACATTTATATAGAACATTCCCCAGGAAACTCAAAGGAAATTAAGCCAAAACGATCAAATGCTGATGATTTCCCCAGGGAAGTGTCCTTGTCCTTCTACTAGGAAATAGTCTCCAAACCTACATAGCTAAAATAGCCTGTCTTCCAGCGTCCAAACGTGACAGTCAAAAGAAATCAAGAAAAAAAAAAGTGGCGCTGGCAGCTACCCCTTTCCCAGTTCTGCATCTGTAAATGGAAGCAATTTTTCAAGAGATTATCTCGGGGTCTGAATAGAAAAGAAGCCACTCTAATCTTAGAGTACTGGAGGTTTTTCCTTCTCCTTCTTCTCCTTCTCTTCCTTTTCATCCTTGTCAGAGTTAAAACAGGAGCTCTGGTATTCTCCGAAATACTGGCGTCCGAGAAGGCGATTCTCCATCTAGTGATGGGAAGAGTCGTAGTTGGTCATCTCCACGACCCCCTAACAGGGACACAGGGACATTACCAAGGAGGCCCTCTGCCACTCACAGCCCACAGCGGAGACTGCCTCCGTTCCGACTTAGTAGATAAGATTTTCTCGGTCTCGAGTATGCAACACTCAATCGACTTTCCAGCAGCACAGCGCAAAGTTGAGGGAAAGGGAGAATGTGCGTGCGTGTGTGCGTGTGTGAGTGTCTGGATCAGTGGTGTTGGGGCGGGCAGTAAATCAAGGGTGGGGCCAGCGACCGGGGGAGGAAAGCAAGGCTTGAGAGAGGCAAGAGCGTGGCTCCGATCCCAGTTAACCTGCAGGAGCCCATCCTGCTCGCTCAGAGCCCCTGCACCAACTCACCCAGTACCCTTTCTCCTTCCTCCTCTCCTTCTTTCCCCTTTTCCCCTCCTTCTCTCGCTGGCCCCTCCACCTACCCCCTACTTTCCATCTGACCAGAGGACGAGTGAGGAAGACGTGCCGGCAAATTGGGGCAGCAACTTTCCTCAGCTGGTCTCTTCGCTCCGAGAGCAGGAGCGCGCTGATCCTCCGCGGTCTGCGGCCCATGGACGAGGAGGAGGAGGAGCAGTGATGGGCTAGCGGCAGAAGCGAGGAGCCCCGAGCCAGCCCAGCGTCGCCAGCCAGCGCCGCGTTCCCACGCCCGCTCCCTCGATCTCTCTCCGCGGGGAGCGTGCAGGGTGCCGACGCCGAGCCTCCCAGGGAGGATGAGGCAGGGAGCCGGCCCGAGCGGGTTGCATCTCGCGGGCGTGCGGCCGCGGCTGGGTCTCGGCCGGAATTAAGAAGCTGGGAAGATGGAGCGCCGCGCACTCCTCGCCCAGCACGGGCTCTGGACCAGGGACGCCAGCTGGGCACTCGTCTATTTCCTCTGCTACGTCCTCCCCCAGACCGCCCCGCAAGTACTCAGGATCGGTGAGTGAGCCCGGGGGAGCGCTCCGGGCTGCAGGCTCGCGGGACCTGGCCGCTCCCCGCTGCCGGCGCGGGCGCGGCGGGTCGCGGGGAGGCAGCGCGCGCCGGCGCAGGGGCAGAGCCGAGGGTGGCGAGGGCAGCGCGCACGGGAGGCTCCGAGAAAGGGGAAGCCGCGTCACCGCTGCCCTCCTGGCGAGTGCCGGGCTTCCCCGCGAGGGACGGTTGGCGGGTTTTTCAATCCCGGCTCCAAGAACGCGGGCAGGAGCGCAGGGAGCCAAACTCGCCCGCGCGGGCACCCTCCTCCTGGCGCGGGGTCTCGCGGCTGCAGCCAGTTGCTTTGGGCGCGGAGATGCTCTCTCCGGGCGTCTGGGTGGACGTCGGGGGCTCCAGATGCGCAGCCCAGGTCCCTGGCAGCCCGGATGCCTGGTACTCACAGGCATGTCCAGATGTCAAGAGTAAAATTCGGGGACCACAGGGATTTCCCAGAACCTGCTAACCCCGAGCCTCCAAGTTTTCGTTCCCAAGTTGAGTTCTTCTACGTGGAGCCTCCAAAGTCTGGAGGGTTCCACGAGAGTGGGGCAGAGCCCGGCTCTGACTCTATGGCTGAGAGTTCAAAGAGTGGAGAGGATAGTCAATCAGCACGAAGAACAGTTACATAAGTGTCCCACTTGACCCCCAATCTGCCAGGCCTGCCTGCCACTGAGAATGATCCCGTCAAGATAACTCCCTGGAAGACTCTGGACTTCTGTCTCAGATGGAATAGAAATGGACTGAAAGGCTGAATGTAGGAACCCTGGGGCAGCCTAAAGGGAGCAAAAGGCAAGGACAGTAGAAGAGGTGGGGAGGGGGGTACTTTGCTAGTGTGTGGATTCATAGACCTACATGCACAGCACCCACCACCATGGTTTAGTGGAAACACTGAGCAATTTCTAGGCTGGTTTTTTTTGGGGGGGGGATGTTCAAAAAGCTCTTTGCCTTCTTTAATATTCTCCCTTCCACACTAAATCCAATTTCTATTCCCTTAGTCTCAGCTTGTCCTCCCCCTTCCCCAACCAACTGTGCTTCTTAGAGACACGAAGAGAGAGAGCCACAGGTGAGGCTCAGACACCCCATGGGTCTCCCAGCTTCTCCAGTCTCCCACTTGAGGTAGCAAGAGTGAAGTCCCGAGCTCTAAGGGCTTCTAATTCACACCCTTTCCAGGAACCCACAGAACGTGCACAGAACAGTGCAAGCACTGGCCAAGTGATACCCCTGAGCAGCTGAAATTTCTCAATCACTTTACTGATTCTGACCTGAAATTAGCAACCTCTTTCCAAAGATTCAGAAACTAGTTCTTGTCACTCAATATAACTGTTTTGTTAAAAAAAATATATATAGAAGTTACTACCCTGAAATGCATTTTCTCTAGGCATGTGGGATCTAATTTTCAAGAAAAGATACCTAATACTAATTTTTACTGCAGATATATTTTTCTAGATTATGGATAATGATAATGTGCATTTTTGGATAATTTAGACTGTCCATTAAAAGAGTTCCAAAGTATTCCTTTCACACACACACATACACGCAATACCACTCATAACTAAAATATCCTTCACCTTATATATGTTCTAGTCTTAATATCTTGATTTTCCTGGATGCAGTCAACCCTCCACGATCCAATAACACATTCCTTTGAACAATACTAAAGAAGTGATGAATGTGCGTTACAATTTCCAACACTTATTAACTTAATTGGTGTTTTGCTTATACCTTATATATTTTAAAAGAGACAAATCTAGACATCCTAGAACAGGCTATACCAGCCAATAGCCCTCCTTCCTGTATAACAAACTTAAGGTAGCATTTTCCTTGCCTGCGTTCCCCAAATCTAAAGGAATTCCCAGAAGGAGTGGAAGAGGATGTTTTAAAACATATTTGTTCACAGATCTGAGTGTTTATCCAAGCAATTATACTCATCCATTTAAAAGTGGTTTTCAAAGTGAAAACATCCCAACATGATTCACTGACCTTAAAATATATGGTACAAGATAATGAGATTTCCTTTTTCTAAATGGGAGCTGAAATGCATAAAGTAAAATTGCATGGCCTGATGCTGTTTACGTGCAGTACAAATGTCTTAACTCCTTCTGGCTCTGAGTGACCTGTGGTTGGCATGAGCACTACCCTGTATGTACCTCAGGACTATGCTTACTTTTAAATGGACATTTCAGCACCATGGAAACCAGCCTTAGCTCAGAGGAAACCTGCCTTTTTACAGGGAGTTTCTTATGTCAGCCAAGTCCAACAATGAATACAAAATATCAAAGGAGTTAATGACTAAGCAAGTGTGTGAAGTGTGTGTATGTGTGTGTGCGCGTACGTGTGTGTGTGTGCATGTGTGTAGGGAAGGAAAGAGAAGAACTGAAATGCATTCTTTTTCATCTCTCATTTTTTTTATCTTTCCCACAAACCGTGAACTATCCAACCAACCAGAAAAAGGGGCCCTTGATTATTGACTTCCATGTTTTCCAGTAACTTAAAATATCCAACGTATAGCATTAATCTTAGGCACTTTGCACTGTGTTTATATGAAAAGGCACTTGAATGCTTGAATGAATTAATTAGCGGTCTACTTTGCTTGTGAGTGTCTGCTTAAACTTGAGCTATTGAGGAAAGTGAATGAAAGGTATAAAATGTAAGATAAATTCATGCATGCTAAATATTGGAGAGGCCATTTAGTGTGCACATTTGCATGGTTCTCACACATATTGTGCATATCTGTTGAAAAGTTTAACCAACCTCAAACCACAGTTTAGAGAAATGAAGGAGGTCCTATAGGATGGAGATGCTCTAAATGTTACCACTGCACTCCAGAGATTTCCCAGCACCCTGCACGGAAGAGAAATATGGCTAGCCACTGGGAATTCCCTAGGGGATTCTGGGTCTTCCTCTGTATACTTCAGTGTACCATAAAAACAAGTAAATCTCCACCCACCCCCCATACCACACACACACTTGAGCTTCAGAGTCACATGGCCAGCGAACCTATAACTAATAGTTACAGCTGGGCTGGGTGACCTGAGTAGACAGTGGCAAACCTCCATTAGTGGAAATAAAAAAAAAGGAAAGGAAAAGAAAGGAAAGGAAAGGAAAAAAGAAAAGAAAAGAAAAGAAAAGAAAAGAAAAGAAAAAAGAAAAGAAAAGAAAGAAAAGAAAAACAATACCATGTGCGTATGTAATTTCTGGGACATATGTATCCTATTTCTAATAATAATCATAACAGAAAGATATATTTACATCCTATATTTTTACATATCATCTCAATATACACAGTCATAGAGGTGGTGGTAAAAGCATAGAGTTAAGAGTTAAGTGGTGGAAACCAGGCTTTCTGACACATTAGTTGTTGTCACAAGGCACAGGTTTGGTTCCCCTTTCCAAGACTTACTAGATAGGTCAGCGAGAGTTATTCAATCTCACCAAGACTTCATTATGCATCTGAAAAATCCAACTAAAACAATTGCAACCTCACAGTGACATTGGTAAGAGTACATGAAATAGAATATGAGAGTGTTTGGAACAGTATATGGATACATTAGTTGCATTACAATTGTTTTGTTTTGTTTTCACTTTTTTCATTATTGACATTTTATTCTTGAACAGGGACTCAGTAGTAAATGTGGTATATTTCTGTTACACATTTAATATTTCTGAGCCCAAATCTCTTCTTCTGTGAATTAGCCGTAATGATATCTGCCTTTCCTATTTCAAAGGGAGAGATCAAATAAACAATTTTTGTGACTTGCAAACCATTAAAAAATATATTGCTATTATACAATTAAATATAGCATATAAAGAGAAATATTGTGGGAATTTATATGACTTGCGTGGAAAGTTAAATGACAATATAGTTGTCCAAATGCTCTTATTTCCTTAAGAGAGATCCAAATGGATTTTATTTTAATTATCAAGTAGGCCATAACATCATTTTTTAATATTTAACCCTCAGGATCCCCAAAATTCTAAACTTTGTTGCATACATATTTGTTTGTATTTTTGCTTCCGTGTACAAAAACTCACAACTTTATTCTTTAGTCACGAATTCTTTCATCATTTTAATATTCATTCTTCATTCAACAAATATTTACTACATGCTTACTCCCCTACCATGAGCCAGACATAATTCCAAATGCAGGACATACAACAGTGAACGAAACAGACAAACACATCTGACCCCTTGAAGCTTATATTCTGGTGGTGTATACCGTATATAACCACTGAAGTTTTTCATCAGGCCCAATGCAGACACTTGATATTTTCATTCCAAATGTTATTCTTTGAGAGTTTTCAGTTCATTTCTACCACTGATTTATTACAGCAACGGCATAGTCAACATGGAATAAGTTCAAGACCCCAAATACACAGAGGAAAGATAGAGTGGGTTCATTCTGCCAAACCTGGAGCAGAAACTCCTACCTTTGTTGGGGGAGATCTGTTTGGCCTCAGGTAGATTTCACCCAGACAGAGCAAGGTGATGTTGGTCCTAACATCAACTTGAGAATGCCACCGGTCCTTGAAAAACCAGAGAAACTGTCTTTTAGCACGATGAAAAGAGAGTGCCTGGCTAATGCGAACATATTTCTGCAGATGAACAGCTCTTTTATCATATTATTTTATCTGCATAATTCATCTTTTTTCTTTAATATTAATTTTACAAGCCCAATGCTTATACTATGTTAAACGTGAACTGTGCCTACATTTCCTATATGGTTTCTAATCTCCTGTTTTCAGTGAAAACACCATGACTTGGTAGCTTTGCCTAAGTTCAAGTGCTAGTTAGTAGAAATGACAGCACTTGAAGCTAGCTATTCTGTTCTCAAGTTTTGAGCTCCTTGCATTAAAGTATGCAGTATTGTGTATGGACTTATCTATGCAGTTACATAACTGTTTAAGCTGAAATCAAATATAAGAAAGATGAACTGTTTCTCTTAGTGATTCAGGGATAACCACATAAATCAAAGTTAAAATAATTTATATTTGAGTATATTTTAGTCAATTAGCAAAGAGGAAAGATGGTATTATTATTTGATTCTCCATAATTTCTCTTTAAGAGGAGGTTAAGGAAGGCAATCCAGTTGAAGGGAAAGTTTTGCTCCTGAATGTCTAGCAGACACACCATTTCTAATTAGATTGTACACTTCACTGGAATGTTTTTTTATTATTATTATTATGTTATGTTAATCACCATACATTACATCATTAGTTTTCGATGTAGTGTTCCATGATTCATTGTTTGCGTATAACACCCAGTGCTCCATGCAAAACATGCCCTCTGGAATGGTTTTGAGGGAGAATTAATGGAGATAGTCTGGTGGTGGTGATTTCCCGTAGACTCTCAATCCTCTTCCATTGTTCCACTAATAATTAATCATATAATCTAGAAAATATCATCTATGTCCTAAAATTTTCCAAAACTCTCCTAGAAGAAAGAGTGATGGAGAACTCCAGGTAGAAGGGGATTCTCTTTTCTATCTGCCTTTTCCTAATTGGTTGACCTTGAAAAGATTACTAATGTGTGTTTTTTTGGGGGGGTGGCAGTGTTTTTTTAGCTAGAGAAGAAATAATCACAAACTCATGGGTTTATTGCAAAGATGAAGTGTGGTATCATATGTAAAATGAATGCCATGTGGTAGAGTTGACCAAGGTCCTCCCTCTCTCTCCCTCCCTATGAATGAACAGGGTAAGAGTTTTGTGCTCTAGAATAATTTATTTTTGTGGCCAACTAAGTGTGGAGAAATGGTGTCCCTTAGAGACTCATGAGGCAGGTTTTATATATATTAAAGGTTCTTTGTGATTCTGCACAAAGAAACTTGTTTCTTTCTTTTCTTAAATCCAGTATCTCCTACATTTTCATTATCAGAGGACTCTTACTTGAATCACAACTATTAATGTCTCACTGAACTCTTGCTCCTCAGAACATATCTGAGGAAACACTGGCCAATGAAACCACTGAAATTTTCAGTCCGCACATCAGAACTCACACGACCACACATCCTGCTGCTTCTTCAGTCTCATCAAAATTCTGTCCACTCTACCTCAGAACTTTTTTATAAAGCTTTAAGAGTACACTTGACCTGGGCGCCTGGGTGGCTCAGTTGGTTGAGCGACTGCCTTCGGCTCAGGTCATGATCCTGGAGTCCCGGGATCGAGTCCCGCATCGGGCTCCCTGCTCAGCGGGGAGTCTGCTTCTCCCTCTGACCCTCCCCCCTCTCATGCTCTCTGTCTCTCATTGTCTCTCTCGCAAATAAATAAAATCTTAAAAAAAAAAAATTTTTAAAAAAAGAGTACACTTGACCTTTGAACAACACAGAGGTTAGGGGCACCAGCCCCTGTGCAGCTGAAAATCCTCATGTAACTTTTGATCCCCCCAAAATTTAACTACTAGTTACCTACTGTCAACTGGAAGCCTTATTAATTAACATAAACAGTTGATGAGCTTAGATTTTGTAGTTATATGTATTATATACTGTATCCTTACAATAAGGTAAGCTAGGGAAAAGAAAATCATAAGGAAAACAAAGTACATTTATAGTACTGTACTCTATTTATCAGAAAAAATTCTGCATATAAGTGGGCCTATGCAGTTCAAACCCATGTTGTTCAAGGATCAACTGTACATTTAAACGTTTAGATACTTGTTGTTCTCTGTTATATTGAAAACATTTTTAAAACCACATTACCTATGCTTAAAAGTATATCATTTTTATTACTGTGAAGTGTGATACGGGGACATTTGCCTATTTTATTTTTCACTAGACTTGCTTTTTAACATGATTCTAAATGAAAAAATCATATTAGATTTATAATATATTTTCCAAGAATATAATCTGTAGTTAAGTTAAAAGGCTATCTATATTTAAAGTTCAACCTACTTATTTTTTTTAAAATGCTTATCTGATTTTTTCAATGATCAATTTTCGTGGAGAAATGAAAACATTTAAAATAAAAAGAAATGTATACCAGCTACATAAACTTCATGAGTTTGTCTTGATTTACTGCTGAGATCAGTTGTCACATCAAATTGAAAAAACCTATAATCTTATTACATCAACATTATAGCATTAGTAATAATAAGTCAAATGGAAAAAATGGTTTATCCTGGAGGAGAAAACAAGCAAACAAAAAAAACGATAAAGAGGTAAAAATATTTGATTTTGTATTTATGTTATTTATGAACTACTGAAAATGTAAAAATCTTTAGATAACTTCCCCAAGTCACTTAAACAATATTTCATTCTTTTTGTTCATATTAAAAATTTAAGATTTTTTTAAGCATGTAATTTTGTATAATGCTATGTTAACATACTTATTAAATACAAGGTAAGATTAATTACAAAGTGAAATTAAGAAGGAAGGACATTGACTAATTGAAGAGTAAAATTCTATTGACCACAAATCAATCTCACAGAAGCACCCTACAATAGTGAAAACACTTTCCTTTCACTCTTTAAATCCTTCAGTGTATTCCTTGGTGCATTAGCTGGCTAAATACATTTGAAGAATCATCCTATTTTATGTCTTCTGATGAATTACTAGTTTACTGCTATCCTGACTTAGGAAAACAAAACACAAAATACAACAATATACAAAAGTCTATTAATACTCCTTAAAATTTCTGCTGAAGAATGTTCCAAAAGGAGCTCAACAACACAGATTTTTATAGTAGAATTGTATATGTCTGTTTTTATTTCATAGAAATCTAATGATGGTTATTATCTTCAGTTATCAATTTGGAAGACTTGCAACTCATTACTACTTATTATTTTCCTTTGAAAAGCACAAAGGAATTTAATAAAATGCATTACTTATTACACTGAATAAGTCCAAGATTATAGACTATGCTAAGGCTTATTTGATTGATAACAAGCCATAAATGTGTTAGTGTACACATACGTACATGTCCCAGGTAAGAGAGCCTAGAAACAGTGATATCTCCGAGGCAATGAGCACACCTGACCCCCAGGCACACCTGGAGAAATGGACAGTTTGGGGACTTTAGAAGAAATATACAAGATGATCCTGGAGCATCTTGTGCTGCCAGAAAAGTAAGGGAGTGCTCCAAAAAATCCCACTGATGGGAATTTGCTGAAGAGACACAGACACCAGGTACCAGGCTCCCAATGGCCAAAACTGCAATAATTTGAGCAGTAAAATCTTAAAAAGTAGTATTGGATTATAACCCAGAGTATAAAATAAATACCCATGAGTCCATACTGTTGTAGATAAATGATTAAATACATACATAAATAAGTAAGTAAATAAATGGGCAAGAAGAGACATATCTCCCAACAAGGTCAGCATCACCAGTGATAAATCATGTTGACAGCATCTACCTTCGATGTGATGGGATGTAAATGGCACTTTATCTACCTGGTTTTTCTCCCCCAAATCCAAACCCCCACTCTAATCATGAGAAAACAGCAGACAAATACCGTAGAGGAGCTCTCTACAAAATACCTGGCCAGTACTCTCAAATGCCAAGGTCATAAATAACAAAGAAAGCCTCAGAAACTGTCACAGCCTTAAAGAAGCCTATGGAGACCTGACAAATAACTGTAACGCGGTTTTCTGAGTGGGATCCTGAAACAGGAAAAAGGGACTTTAGGTAAAAACTAAGAACATTTGAATAAAAATGAATATTACTTGTAATAGTGTATGAATATTGCTTCATTAATTTTAACAAATGCACCATACCCATGTAAAGGTATCAACAGAGGAAACTGGATGTGGAGTGTATGAGAGCTCTCTGTAAAACCCTCACAAGTTTTGTGTAAATCTAAAACTTCTAAAAAATAAAGAAAGTCTATTAACAAAAAAAAACACAAAACTCAACCCATATCAAGGTTTCTTCTGCTGTTACTGTTCCTACCTATTTTGTAGTACATAAAGATCTGTAACTAATTGTATCAAGGCAAATAAAAAAACTATTGTCAATTCCATATAATAGCTACATAAAGAGTTTTCTAGAGTATCTTTAAAATAAAGACAACAGCATATAATGTTGGAAAAAATTGTGAAAGAAATAAACTGTATATAAAAATTGTTATTGATAAAATATGATGGCTCTATGTCTTCTTTAGAATTCTTCAGTGAGTTTGTAGAAAATCAGACATAAGCTGTTTCTATCCATTAGCATCTAGGTTTTTTACTATTCTTTGCCTTTTGTACTTAATTAAACATAATTTAATTTTGAATATTGATTCAAGAATTGTAACATACTCTGTTAGAGGCATTAAGTGCTAATGTCTTTGAATTAATACTCATAGCAAACTATTTGTGTGGATTCCTTTTCTTAGCAAAATTATCTAACATGCCCTTAAAAAAATCAATACTTAATTCCCAGAACCAATAAAATACTTCATAATTCAAACTGGAGAAAGGATGGTGAAAATCAAGTGTGGGTTTTTTTTTTTTTCGTTATAATAATTCAGTGGCAACTTTTAAGGGTTTTTGTTTTGTTTTGTTTTTGTTTTTGTTTTTGTTTTAATTTTAAACTTCTAAAATGTTGGATTACCTACTTTGGCAATCCATAAACAGAAGTTGCATTCCGTTGACCTGCCTATGTTTATATTGTACAAGATGTTATGGTACTTCATCTCCTACAAATGAATTAGTCAGATGTAGCCATCTTTCAAGTCTAAAGGCAATATTTGCCTTTTGAATTCTGGGTAGTGTGCGTTTCTTTTGTCCTCGGTATATATTTGAACCCTAAGGCTGTTTCTATACAGTTCAGTGAATTGGCAAGAGCTGTTATCAGCAATTGTGAATCATTTAAATGTTCAACAGGAGGGGAATGGTTAAGAAAAGAAGAGAGTAAACTCAAGAAAGAAAGATCTATTAAATATAATTTTATGATGAAATTCATGTGTTATAACTGGAAAATGCTTAAGAAATCGTATAGACCATGGTTCATAGTTTTCTGTGCTTTGCTTTGGATTGAGAATGTATGTAATTCATCCTTGCTTATAGATCAGAACTACAAGAGAATAAATGTGGAAAAGGGAAGCCATTTGTTATGTTAAGATGGTGATTTTTTTCTTTCACTTTGATTCCTATTAATGTTCTTTGCCCAATTTAAAAATGATTGGTGAAAGTTACCATTCTGTAGTTTCTAAATTAATCTAGCAGTCATTTGCATGCAGTTTGGCACAGTGAAAAAGGCACTGAAATGAGAATACATCTAGCCCCAGTGATTCTTAGTGTGGCCATGTCACATAAACTTTTAGTAAATATGTTGCCTTGTCTGTCAGAGAGGAGTTGGTGGTGAATACGTATGTGGGTGCACCAGCCAACCCCTTCCAGATCCGCATTCCCTCTAGTGTTGGCTCTGCTTATTGTCGTCGGTTTGAGCTGAGATGCTGCGTGAAGATGAGCAACCCCATGATGCTTCGCATTTATAGCCACAGCATCACATGTGTGCAAATGGAACTTTGTTCATTTCCCTGAAATTAAACTTAACTATGCCCACAAGCCCCTTGTTCCAATGGGACTACATCAAAGTCCTCACTTGCAATTTACAATGTAAATTTTTAGGAATCTCTTTTCTTCCTTCCCCCTACAGTGATCAAAGACTCCTCCCTTTAAGGGAGAGGCATTTGCTATCATTCCTCCAGGACATCCACTGTGGTGTAGCTTGTCCTGTCTGAATCTGGGTATTGGCTTCTAACTCCATGGCATCCGCTGCTTACACCTGGATCACTCTGGGGCTGCTGACCCTTTGAGACTGGTCTCTCAAGTGGGCTGTTTGCCCAGATGTCATCAAGGAGGAATCTCCCCCCAATAGCAAGTTACTTTTCGGCCTGGTTGTTATCTGAGACCCTTTCTATTCAAGCTCACAAAGCCTCTGTCTTAGTCCTCCTTCATGCACCTTGAGGGAACACTGTGTCCTGTGGTGCTGTCCTCTCCCAGATTACACCATGGTAAGGACACAGGTCCTCCCCAGATCAGAGGGGCTCTCCTGGCCTCCCACCCCCAAACTGCAAGAAGGGGAAACAGGGAGCTGAATTCCCAGTGTCTCACATTTACCTGAACTCTGAGCTTCAGCCTGTAAACACAATGGTGGTATTTAAAATGAAGCTTTTAAAATTAAGACAACAACAACAGAAGCAACAATAAAAACAAACTTTTGAAATTTCAGTTTTCTAGCTTTTGTAATTGAAAGCCTAAGCTTTTAAGACTCATATCTCTCTCCCTCCCTCCCTCCCTCTATCTCTCTCTCTTTCTATATATATATACACACAAGTATATGTAATTATTATGTATTATATCATAATTATATTATGTAATTAGTATGTGTATTGCATACACATGTTATTAAATATATTATTATACACATTACAATATATAATGCTATATATAATAGAGAATACTAATTAACATAGATATATTCATATATAAATATGTATATATTAAAAGTCCAACTTGTTTTTGTTTTTCTTATTTATTCTACATGGGAAAAAAATCACATATAAAGCTATCATTGCATTTGTAATAATTAGGGAAGCACAATGGGGATAAATATGCTGTCAGTGACTGGGGGTGTGGGAGGTAGGGGGGAAGTGTGGAGAGGAATGACACAGGGACAGCCTAGATCATGACAACATGTTGTGTCTCCAAAATGTTTTCAGGCTATGAGCTCTTTTGGAATGTCCATTCTGTGGCTGATGATGTTGGTCAGATTGAACAACAAGATACACACGCCATCATCTAAGGCCGAATTAACGTGAAAGTGTTGATCATATTTTAGCTACATCTGTAGAGCATTTGTCAGAAAATTGTCAGTATTAAACTACCAAATAAATATCTTAAGGGGAAATCATTGTTTAACAGAAAATACAAAAAAAATGTGTTATAAATTATTGTGCATTATTAATTTATGTGGCATACTCTTCTAGAAATTATAGCTAAGTGGTAAAGAGAGAGAAATGAGACCAAAGTCCCATTGAACAAGCTACAGAATGCATATCAGTACAAAAAATAGAGACATACTTTTCATGTAGCATATATACAAATAAAAAAAATCATATCAATAAATACATAAATATTTTTTAAGTGGTGCTTAAGACCAAGTAGGGCATTCAAAGACCTTAACATCTGACTTTCTCAGAAACTAAACTAAGAGAGGGACTAGTAGCTGGGCCACAATTCTTTTTTTTTTTTAAGATTTATTTATTTATTTCAGAGAAAGAGCCAGTTGTGGTGGGAGGGGCCGAGAGAGAGAGAGAGAGAGAATCTCAAGCAGATTCCCTGAGGAGCATGGAGCCTGACTCAAGGCTGGATCTCACCCCACTGAGATTATGACCTGAACTGAAATCAAGAGTTCGATGCTTAACCACCTGAGCCACCCAGAGGCCCCTGAGCCACAATTCTTAATTTGCATCTCAATGTTATTTCCTTACAATTTTTTTCTCATACAGCTCATTTGAGGATTCTTAAAAATCCACTTGAATGAATGAGAAGTTGTAATCAACTAATAAAATCCATACAAGTTTCAGAATACAAGGATCACAGAATTAATCATTGTGGTTACTTTCTGGATGCTCTCTTTAGAGAAGGTTTGAGGTATGTCTTTAAAAAAAGTAGACAAGATAAATAGAGATGAAGTACAGTCTAAGTGGTGATAATTACTGAAAGATTAAAATCCAGGGAGAGTCTGACATCTGGGGAGAATATCCATAGGGAAAGTCTAACCAAAAAATGTGTGAAACTGCACATATCTTGAGATTATTTTTGAGCTTTGGGTTATGTAGGCATTTCTGGTCAACTTGTCTTCCAGTAACTTGAGTGTGCAGAAATGTCTTCATCTGCAAAGACTCTTGGAAAAATAATTAAAATAGCAATTACAATTGAGTGGGCTATCGCCTAGCAATTTAGAATGATTAGTGTGTACTAACATTATATTTTTTATTACCTTAATTTAATTCCAGTGAGTGTTAGCCTTCAGTTAGGCTAAATGCATTTACATACAAGGGAAGAATGCTCAGGAATAACATCACGCACTCACTTTTTGCAAATGTCATAAAAAATCAGAAAGACAGTACACAGTATGGAACTTCTGAGATTCATCCTCCCACCTCTGTATCAGAGGGAGCAAAGTGAGGCAGAATGAATGATTAATGTGATGCTTATAAAAAACAAATCAGTAAACAATTCCTGGAGAGCAGGCCAAATTAAGTTTGCTGCACTATTCCTAAAGTCTATACCGCCTTTTGTTTCATATGAAGTAATCTTTCAAACTGACTGGTGGGTTTTGAGGATCAAATTTGACCTTCCCTTCTCCCTTCGGAGGATGAAGTTTTAATTTATGTTTTCACACACTCTTCATCATTTGCTTATTCATTCTTTTCTTTATAGCTTGTCTTATGATAAAAATATTCCAAAGGTTTACAGAAATGCATATATTATAACCTGATACAAATGCAATGATGAAAATGAAGGTAAAGGTAAAATAAGAGAGGTGCTGTTCCAGAAAAGAGGCCAAAAGTGGGCCAGAACATTGAATCAGAACTTTCTAGCAGCTGAAGTCAGGAGAGAAAAAAGACACATCACAAAGTTCAGAGAGTCTAGTTGCCTAGATGAATTACAGGCGTTTTAGATGAAAACGCATGAAAGAAATTCATCAGGTGATCTTGATGAAGAGAAATAATGTGATGTTGTAGACAGCATCCTATGATGAAATAAATAGTATAGCACATACATTTGTTTCTGAAAGTGCTCAATACAATTCTACAAGACACCAAATAATAATTAAAGCAATTCTGCAGAATAGCCCAGTATGGAACTCTCACGTCATTTGGTTTGATCCCAAATCGATAATTTCTAAGGGAATGAAAGAACTGCATATCATTTCATAATTGTTCATCATTATTGCTCCTTGAATCTGAGCCTTACTGGAAGGTTAGCCGCAGAAAGTTAAACGGGTAGAGGATTGTAGTGAAGTACATATTTCTGGTTAAAGGCAAATCAAAAACATCAGAGGATAAGGATGAGGTCCTTCTGTAAAATTAGGAAACCCAAACAAGAGATCTCCTTAAATAAAAGGCCACCTCATTTCTGTCTGGAAGAAACACGAAGAAGCATGGCCAAAGGTTCGCTCAGAAAATTTCCCTGAGTTCATCACATCTGTACTGGAGAACAAGGCTATAAATATCAGATATTGACCACAGCCATCAAAAGGGGAACGCAAGAATAAAGGAAAAAAAATAAAGTTCTTTGAGATATCAAATCCAAATAATGTGTCTTTCAGGTAAACTCTAAGATAGATGAATTGAGAAGTGTACATACATTGATCTCCTAGAGAGTCATCTATAAGCCAGTAATGGATTCAGTGTAGTCTGCCCACCATGATAATCTGGGTTTCAGAGCTGTTGGTCTTAAATCCTTTTTCTTACAGCAAACATAGAATAAAACTTACTGTCTTGTGGTCAGTGCTGCATGACTATATATATATACCTACTGCTCAGAAAATAATTTGCTATTTGTTGTACTATCTTGTTTTCTTAGATTTTGTATTTTATATTTGCTTAACTGTGCCATTTGTTGTTTTTGTTTTTTTTAAAGATTTATTTATTTATTTATTTATTTATTTATTTATTTATTTATTTTAGAGAGATTGAGAGAGAGAGAGAGCTTGCGAGCATGATTGTGTGCGGGGGTGGGGGGGTGTTTGGCAGAGGGAGAAGGAGAGAGAGAGAATCTTAAGCAGATTCCCCGCTAAGTGTGGAGCCCAACATGGGGCTAGATCTCAGGACTCTGAGATCATAACCTGAGCTGAAATCAAGAGTCAGACATTTAACCGACTGAGCCACCCACATGCCTCTGTTGTTTTTGTTTTTAATTAGAATTTCCTTTGCATATAATGGTCAATAATGAAGCTTATATCTTTCTACTCTGAACCTTTCAAAAATGCCACTGTAATCCCAATCATCTTCACCTTTATACAATCAATAAAACTGTTTCATTAAACAGTTTTATTGATTGTATAAAGATGAAGAGGAGCAACTTTAAATTTTGTTTTTCAGTCTGTACCCTGAAAGCCAAATGTCTTTAGAGTCCATATTTTGGAATACTACAATGGTTTTCAGATTTTAAAACAAGCAAACAAAACCTGAAACATGGTTTTAGTTTCAGGTTTTGATCTTTCTCTGTGGATCCTGAAAAACAATTTTAAGTTTTGTAGAGTTTCTTGCCTTTTTTTCTGGGAGAAAGGAAGCATTCATTAAAGCTTCATGATATATTTCATTTCCAAACCCACACTTCTATACTCTGAGCCGAAAAATAATTTGATAAAGATTCCTGTCACATCTGTAAAATGACAAGGTGAGCTATAAATTGAGTTAATGATAGCTTACTTCTATTTCACATATTTATCACTGCAAAAAAAATTTTACAATCATTATCTAGTTTCCTCTCTATCAAACATTAATGTGAATGTAGTGCATAAGAAATTAGGCAGAAATAGAACTTCCCCATTACAGCTGCCTGAGAAAGGTTTGAAATTGGCATTTCTACTGAAAAGTAATACGCAGGATAGAGAAAACAAAACAAAACAAAACAAAAAATTTTTCAGGGCCTTGGAAAAGGGAAAATGTCACATTGCAAATCAATTCATGACCATCCAAATAAGCATTCTATTTTATAAATCTATAGACAGCGTAAGTCGTAGTTAAAAGGAATTGTTGTAAAATTCCTTGTGGAAAGACCCATTTACACCCACGCATAAACATACCTAAATGGCACAGAATCACATAAATCAGGAACTGAGAAGTCCATTTAGGGAGTCAAAAGTGATCACCTTCTATCTAATATGTATTTGAAAAAAACATTTTATATCAGCAGTCAGGTCTTACATACCAAACACTAATATTTAAGGTTCTTTTAAAAAAAAACAAAAACAAAAAACCGCAATGCTCTCTACATATTATCCCCAAAAGCTGTGTGAGAAAGTGATTTGTTTAGGGAAATGCAAATGCAGAACCCAATAATGAAAATTAAATAAAGGAGTGAGGAATACAGCAGGAGAGGTTATGGGTTTGCACCTTAGTTGTTTTTAAACAGAGATCTGTTTCCATTTATTTTTTTAAGGGATCATTTAAGTAATATGATTTTTTAACATGTAAGCATGAAGAAAATTGGTTAAAAAGGAGAGAAAATGAAAATGCGTATATTTGGGTTGCTCCTAATACATACTGTAGATTCTTTCTCTAGGATTACTTTTCCTGAGATTCATAGTATCCATTAAACATTGTTAAAGATATAATTTATTGTTTTCACAATGTTGTTGAAGAAATAAACAAATATATAGGAAACTTATTTCAAAATTAAAACATACTAGTGGTTTTATCAACTCACCTTAAAATTCAAATATTATTTATTGGACACTGATCATGTGATAGCCATGTTTATATTCCAAATCTTCATTGTTACCCCAAAGTAGAAGGTAGTTATTCCTTACGTAACCATTTTGTTGATGTGAAAACTGAGGCCAGCTTTCATGCCTAAAATCAAGTCAATAGAGAACAGTCTTGTATTTAACTCAGCAAGGGAAAATACATTCTGTGAATACACTGTCCAGGTTAATTGCCGGCATAGTCTATATTTGTATAATTGCCAACCCTTCCTTCATTTGCTTTTATGTACAGAACAATAGGATCACCCAGCAGGACGATTTTAGTGTGTCATCAAAAGAAAAGGTAAATCCACTTACCTTCAAAATCAATCATATTACCTTAGGGTAATATGGATCCAGTACCTAATGGAATACAAGAACCGTGTTGTGAATAGCAGGGTTTTTTGTTTTTTGTTTTTTTAAGATTTTATGTATTTATTTGACAGAGAGAGACAGCGAGAGAGGGAACACAAGCAGGAGGAGTGGGAGAGGGAGAAGCAGGCTTCCCGTGGAGCAGGGAGCCTGAAGTGGGGCTCGATTCCTGGACCCTGGGATCATGACCTGAGCTGAAGGCAGGCACTTAACGACTGAGCCACCCAGGCGCCCCAGTAGTTTTTAAATTAAAATTTTCAATTTACTACATTTCTTTTAGAACTTTCCCTAATTCTATTTTTCAGGCTTTCAGTGTACATTAATTTGCATAGCTATATTAAAGTGAGCCTATGTGCTGGGAAACAAAATCAAATTCAAAAGTCTTAATTAAAGGCTTAGGGAACCTGAGTGAAATTTTAGATATTAGAAGTCTGACCTATGCTGGCCTATTATTTTTTGATTTATTTGATTTATAAGACTCAATTTTTACTTGAAAACCCCTAGGGAATGATTACAGATTAAGATATTTTTGAATCAGTGAAATAAAACCATTAAGAATAGCAATGATCTGAATTAATAATGCCCTTAGTGGACCACACAATAAGGACTAACATTCCTTTTATTGTGAAGTATATTGGAAAAACTTTACACTAGCATTTCAACAGCACCTTCCCATTACTTGTATATATTTATTTGAATCTGTCAGGTTTTCCTTCTAGAACAGTGATACCAAACCAGGAATAATTTTTGTCCCCTAGAGGACATTTGGCAACGTCTGGAGATATTTTTGTTTGTTTCCACTTAGGCGTGAGGGAGTTGCTATTTGCATCTAGTGAGTAGAGATCAGGAGTGTTGCTAAACATCCTACCATGCTCAGGACATCTCCCCACAACAAAACTAACCAGCCCAGGATATTAACTGTATTGAGATTGACCAGTTCTAAAATAGAGATTATTAATGCAAATCTAGTACAGGTTTAGTGTAGATGCTTTGGAAATCTTGCTCCAGAAAAAATAAATAAATAAAACAAAACAGCCAATCATATATTCTCAGGTGGTATGGACAGAGACAATGAACCATGGTAATGTTTTGCTGTCAGGGATGTAACTTCCAATAACACTTCCCTTGTCCAGCATTTATGGTAACTTTTCTGAGAACATGTCCATCTGAAACACAAACAGACGCTTCAGTAAGTTACCAAATCGTGCATTAGAATATCCCTCACTCAGTGACTTTTCAGTGCGGGCCACTGGGTATTTTCATTAATGCCCACAGTAGACAGTCTGTCTTCATGGAGCTCACAGTGTAGAAAAGGCAAATGGGCCTGAGTTAAATGATCACACAAATAAATATTTAATTGCAATCTTTAAAACATACAAATGAGAGAATCATGGTGTTATGAGCTCTTTTAACAGGAGAAAATGACAAGGTTCAAGAAAGTTCAGGAACTTTCTCAGAGTAAAAAATTGTTGAGTTTTGATCTGTAAGTATGAATTGACTTGGAAAAAAGAGAGGATTCCAAGTAGGAGAACAGCATGTGTGCAAGTTCAAAGTTGGAAAGGAGTGTATCTTTACTGAAAATTTAGCTTTTTTATTAATACTTTTTGTTTGGCTGTGTGCAATAATCTTTTTCTAGTCACTTTTTCTAGGTAATGGGAAAAATAAGCTATTTCTTAGCTTAAATTGCAATGTATAATCAGTTATGTTGACCCAATAGCTATCTCCCCCAAGATAAAATTTAAATCTTTTCTTTGATGGCATAGAGAAATGACATAGAATGTTCTAATCATCCCCAGAGGAACTGTGAACAAAGGAGCAGAATAGGGAATTTATTCAAGAAAAATAGTTCTCTCTGCCTAAATCTTTGTTGACTCTCATCCTATTCTGCTTCTGGGAGAGTCCTCTCTCATCTCTAATACTTTTCTTCTACTTTTCACTTCCATCCTTGGTCAAACAACACAGGGAATCAGAGAATGTCAGATTCAGGAAGGATTCCCATTTTTATACACATTAAGCAAACTGAGGCACAGAGAGATCCTCATTATTTGGTACATCTAGTCAAAATATATGCTGCCGTGAAGCATGTTGGTCCTGCTGAAGCGTAACTGTTTTTAGCACACTGAACCTTTTCAAAACACTATGAAGGTTTATATGACCTGATATTTTGTAGGAGTTCAGAAGCCATTTAAGAATATGGTTTAAGAACGAGTCAAGTAAAAGTTTCTCATATGTAATCTACTCAGTGAAATGAGGTAGACAGCAAGCACCATGTTCTGGTGAATTTTTGATTCTCCTGTAAGTTTTTCAGAGAATGCTGTCTTTGCTCAGTGAAGAAGTAAGACAAAGAAGGCCCAGAATCTCTATCCCACATCCCTAAGCTCAAGAAGGTGTAGCGTATCCTGATCATGTTGTCTAGGTGTGTATTTATGGGATACTTTGGGATATACCCCTCATTTACAGATTGCTGTAATACTTCTTGTGGAGAGCCTGGACTATATCCTCTATGTATGTACACACTAATCTTCCAAGATCACTGGAACCATGTTTCCTCTAACAGGGGACCCTCCCCTCCAATGGCCATGATGGATGTTCTGTTTGCTCTTCCAGATCCACTCTGCTTTGACCTTTAGGAATTATATCAAAAGGTTCTCTTGCCTGCTGACTTTGTGTTGCTTTGGGCCAGTGGAAAACTCCATCAGATAGAAAGACAGGAACAGAATGTGGCTGAATTATTTGTCTCCTCCATTCCCTCTCTGTTAATCCTCTGGGAGTTGCCAGTTCCTGAGTTTCTCCTCCATAGGTCTTAGCTCGTTTGGGGTATCTTTCCCCTAAAGTTCTAGGTGTCTCATGGTACCCCACCCCACCCCTTCCACCTAAAAGTACATAAGTTGATGGTGACCTACAGCTCTTGCAACACCTAGGAGTCACCTTACTATCACCTTACTTTCTCTTACTCTGCCACAGGCTTTTAAAGAGCACCTTAATTAAACACTCTCTGTCACCTCTTGTGAATGTGCCATCTGCTTTCTGCCAGGACACTGACCTAGACAGTTTAATGCAACTGGGCTGAAACATCTCTTGATAGCACAATGGAACCATAAAGATAAAGTCAATGTGCCATTTAATATGCATTTCAGACATTTTCCATTTACACACAATCATTCTACCTAGCTTTTCCTTAAAATGTCATTTTAATAATGTGATGCATGCATTGTTTCTTGACATTTATTTGCTTATTTTTCAGTCGGTTACCAGAACAGGTGCACCATAATGAATGTATTTGCTAAATAAATATTGATACCCCTTCCCCACATGATTCTATACTATGAAAGATGCCAGAAAAATGTGAGCTTTGCCTTCCAAGGCTTTCAACTTAAATAAAAGAGATATAGATATTGATGAATATGAAGTGATAGAAGAGGTTGATTATTAATATTTTATATATTTGGGTCTCAGCTCCACATCTCACCATGGGTGAGAAGTTGGGTAAATTGCATGACTTCTCTTTGTTTCAATTTTCTTGTCCATAAAATGGGATTGATTATGTCTAAATCACTGAGTTTTGAGATTAGCTGAGCTCGTATGTGAAAAGTGATCTGGACAGCAGTTAATGCTTACTGTCATTGTTATTGTTACTAGTGCTTCGTTGCACATAATTATTTGTTGTTTATAAAGAAATCTGTATCATTTTATCTTCGTAATGTCTTAGTCTGCTCAGGGTGTTATAACAAAATACCACAGACTGGGTCGCTTAAATAATAAACATATTTTTCACAATTCTGGGGGCTGGAAAATCTAAGATCAAGGTGCCAGCAGATTCAGTGTTTGGTGAGAACCTGTTTCCTGGCTTGCAGATAGCTGCCTTCTTATCTCCTCACATGAGGGAGAGAGCAGGCTCTGGTCTCTTCCTCTTCTTATAAGGGCTCCACCCTCATGACCTCATCTAGACCCAATTACTTCCCAAAGGGCACACCTTCAGATACCATCACATTGGGGGCTAGGGTTTCAACATATGAGATTTGGAAAATATAAACATTCAGTCCATAACACTTAGCAATTCTAAGTGGTAGCTACTGTCAACATTGTGCCCGTTTTGGGGATGAGAAAATGTTAATATGAGAGAAAACAAATGATATACTCAGGTTCACATCATGACAAGGCAAGATTGCTGACTTTTTTTTGGCAGTTTTTATTCTATGATAGATTACATTCCTCAAAAAAAGTCACAAAATACATTATTATAAATGTAAATTGTCAGAAAGTCATTCATTAATAGGATTAAAGTCTCTGAATATCTGAAGTCAGAAATATATATATATTGACTTGGCTCCATTAAATCAACTTGGGGCAACAAGTTCATAGAAAACCCTTGCTATGCCCAATAAAATCATGTCTAAAAAGGTGAATGTACATCAAGAAAGATATGGTTCATTTGAAACATATTAAATTCATGTCAGAGGGATTCTATTTGTTATATACTGTAAGTGTTCTTTTTGTTTTCTATAACCTAAAGAGGCTCTTCACGGCTCAGAAATGGGAACTGCATTTTAGAAAGTGTTTCATTTTCACAAACGCTAATTTAGGGGGAAAAGTTGTGAAGCCATTTGGGAATAAAATAACTTTGAATAAGAAAGTTTAATCCTAACTACTCAGAAGTTCTCCTGACATGATGCATTAGGATAATAAATGTCATCCAAGGGATAGATGCTGCTTATTTAATCAGTTAAAAAGCTTTTGAGTTGCGAATCATTTTCTTATTTTAGTCCCTCAATTACTCATGTGTTCAGGAAACACATATTGTGCCACTGTTCTGTGGGAGATGCAGGCTGCTACAGGTTCTCAGAGAGGGATGTTGTTTTCCCTCAGCCAGAGAAAGTTCAGGAAGACATGGATCAACCCATAGAACTATGTCAACAAAAGAAACCAACATATTTTAATAATTTTTTTTAAAAAGTTTCATTTGGATCAATATGAGAAATCTGAAATAGATAAAAGAAATGAGTTCAAATCATTAAATCTTTTGTCTCACATTCCAGTTCCATATTCATAATAATAAAAATCTACGCTATGAGGTTATTATGCTAACATAATATGCATTAATTTAATACAAAGTTTTCCTCATTATCAATTAGTTTCTTTTTTTAAATATTTATTTATTTGAGAGAGAGAGAGAGAGAGCACGAGAAGGGGAAAGTCAGAGGGAGAAGCAGATTCCCCGCTGAGCAGGGAGCCAGATGTGGGGCTTGATCGCGGGACTCCTGGATCATGACCTGAGCCAAAAACAGACGCTTAACCAACTGAGCCACCCAGGTGCCCCTCAATTAGCTTCTAATCTCAATAACTTCTTGTGACTGTAAGCACCTTAGCAATATCTTGCATCGTATTGGTGAGAACCTCTTTTTTTTTTTTTTAAAGATTTATTTATTTGAAAGAGAATGAGCATGTGCATGAACAGGGCAGGGTGGGGGGGAAGCAGAGGGAGAGGGAGAGAGAGAATACCAATCAGACTCCTCACTGAGTGTGGAGCTCCAGGCGGGGCTCAATCCCAGGACCCTGAGATCATGACCTGAGCCAAAGCCAAAACCAAGAGTCAGATGCTTAATCAACTGAGCCACCCAGTCGTCCCCGAGAACTTCTTTAAAATCATATCAGCAAATTCAGTATTCTGGACTTATGTCTTCCTCTTTTTATCCTTAATGTTCTCTTCCTGATCATTATTTTAGTTGGGTTGTATACTATCCAGATTTACTCTTAAAATATTAAAAAGACTGGAATATTTTTAATATTTTTACATGTAGATTTTAAGCATCTTCTGGTGACTTTTAGTTGCCTTCAGCCAAGTTCTTATCATTTGTTGGGTTTTGTTTTTGTTTTCTCCGATCTCATCATCTCTGTCCTTTCTGCTGTTACTTCCTTGTTTTATTGTCTGGTAATCAAATACTCACCCTCTCAATATTCCACCACTGGCAGTACTTTGAATAGATGAAATCTGAATATTTATGCATAGTAAACCTCCTGTAGCAGGTAAGGAATGATTTTGTATATAACCTTATGAAGTTTTATTATATATTTACATTTACTTGAAAGAATTCTGGACTATATTTCAAACCCAGTACACAGTAAAAATTTAATTGTCTAATGCAATGAAAATATGGCAGGACCAGAGTAGCTTTATATTCTCAATCAATGAAGAGTTGATTCCTGCTGCTTTCTACATTTTCTTATGCTTTGAGGGCTTTTCATTGGTCTATTCAGCTTACAGTGTCCAGACACTGAGCCAGGCCCTGGGGTTACCCTGGTACAAAAGTAGACGTGATTCCTGACTCCAAGGAAGGTGGTGGATAATGCCACATAGGAGCAAACAAAAAGCAAAAATACAAAGAGTTAAATGTTATGAAAGAAGCAAATAAATTCATAGAAACTGAACAAGTAAGTTATTGAAGGGGAGATATTGATATAGATATTGCATGGCCAAGGAGTACACATTAAGCTGGCACCTTATGGGAGACAATGAGTCAGATGTGAAGGGCAAAGGAAAGAACCCTCTGGAAAGGGCCAGACCCCAAGGCAAAGAAATGCTCTTGGCTTGTTTGAACACCTGAAGGAAGGCCAATGTGACAGGAGAGAAGCCTGAGGTCAGCAAGGACCAGCTCATGCAAAGCGGACCACTCTGACAGGTTTGTGTGCCTCTAGAGGTCCATGAAGACTTCCCAAGGTACATCACTAGATCTAAAAGAATCTCTTTCAGGGCGCCTGGGTGGCTCAGTTGGTTAAGCGACTGCCTTCGGCTCAGGTCATGATCCTGGAGTCCCAGGATCAAGTCCCGCATCGGGCTCCCTGCTCGGCAGGGAGTCTGCTTCTCCCTCTGACCTTCCCCCCTCTCATGTGCTCTCTCTCTCTCACTCTCTCAAATAAATGAATAAATAAAACCTTTAAAAAAAAAAAAAAGAAAAAAAAAAGAAAAAAAAAAGAAAAGAATCTCTTTCAGATTCTCCACTTCTATTCTTCACTCTTCCCTAAAATGGATCCCAATGAGAATGCACCTGAGCTATGCAGGTTTTCCTTTCCCACCTCTCCTGTACTTGTCCTTTTCCCACTTAGTCAAAGAAAGCACATCTGCCACCCATCTTGACTTTTGGTGCAGTGTCCCAGGGCAGAAGTCAATGCAGTGCTCCTGAGAAAGAATCCTAAAAGAGCAAAACAACCAAGACCTAAGGCAGTTTTGCTTTCTTTTATCCAGTGAAATATTCATGACAAGGTCTCCTCATCACCCCCCTCATCCATCTGTCTTCTTCTGTCTATCCATCCATCTAGTCATTATTCCATCTTTATCTGATTTAGAGCTAGAATTCAGATGTCATCTCTTAGCTGGGGAGACCATATTGTGTCTGTGTTTTAAATAATTGTACCCTTTTTAAAATAAATTCTTTTTGGCTGATTGGTTTGACATGTAGGACAAGTATTAAAATATAGTGGTATCAAAAATGTATTCCCAAAAGTGAAAAAAAAATGTCTTCAGTTCCAATGATTTGATGAAAATAGATAAAGCACAGATACAATAATAATAAGCCAGAAATTTCATGTTTTGAGACCATTTTAACTGACATTCAAATTTCTAAATACTGACTTAAAACATGTGGGGATAGGACCTAGTTTTTCTACATTATTTTAGGGAAAAATCAGGAAAAAATCCTGGAAGACCATTGTCCTCAGAGCAAGGAGATGGGGTTTTATACTCAGTTCAACAGAAAGCAGTTGAAGAGTTTTAGAGAAGAGAATGCTACAATATAAATGCTTTGCACACAGTAGGATTACAGCAGATCGCTGTGGTATTAGATTGTGTTCTCCCCCGCTCTTTCTTCTGAAACCTGAGCAAAAATAAAAGCACAGCATAAATCACCATTATTTTAAAAACGTCAGTGGTGCAAAAATCAGCATCTCATTCTCCTGAACACCATCATAAAATAGCAGCAGAAAACGTAAATACCAATGTGCAAACTTGACCAGTGCGTTAGACATGATTAATCATTCATTTTTCTCAATTTCAGCCACAGACCCTAACACCTCACTGAATTGGGATGGAAACATGTTTTAATGTTGGTCTGCTTTTGGGTGTGCTGGCTTCTGAGAAAAATGAATAGCAAAAGCACCCAGCAGAACACACTTGGCTATCCTACATTAAAATCCGATCTTCATATTTGAAGCATTTAAGTATTTAGGTGTGCACACAAAAACATGCCAAATGATATAATGAAAACAAAACGTCTAAAATCTTAATCAGGTTGAATATAATGAGAAAAATGTCAAATGTGTGTGGTTGGGGGAAAACAAACATTACTTTTTCTGGGAAGAACTGTGATTGTCATGTATAATCCCAGCTTAAAAAATGTAGAATTTATACATATATACACACATATATTTTTTATGTTATTAGTAAACCATTTTCTGTGAATATATAAGTGCTACCCTCCTTTTATTATGCCACAGGCTGCAATTATGTCTATTTATTTTACAAGGCTGCAAACCAGGAACACCGGGTTTACATATATTAAACTCAGTGATATTTAAGGCTTGAAATCTTCATTGACTTTGGCTTTCTTATTGTAAAGTGCAAACACGGCTCTTACAAGTGATTTAGTCCCAATAAGATGAACTACTATCAAGAAAACTGTTCATTCTTTTGTCTCCACACAGTTGCTATTGCTATTTTACTGCTTTTATTAAGTATTAAGTAGTTCCTTTCCTTACAGATTCTTTCTGCTCTTCCTTCCCTCCTTCCCTCTCTCAGTGTTTGTGGATAGACATTTAGGGGGTGTTAGCTTCTATTTTTTGAATAAACATAAGGATATTAATAGACTTCTCACATGAGTTACCTGTTGCACTAAATTAGGTATTAAGTTTATATAGACATATATGTTTTTTGTTTTTTTTTTTACAGAAACATGCTTCTCTCAGGTTCTCACTTGGAGTTGTTAATGGCAAAAATAATAAGCTAGCACTTACTTAGTATTCTGTGCCCAGGACTGTACTAGACTGCTTGTGTGTTTGCTTGAGAAAGCTAACATTGACTTGATTTGTAGTCCACCTGGGCCTTTTACAGAGGTGACAGTCATGTTTCACTTCAACAAAATTATTTTTCAGTCAGTTTTGGAGTATGAAAGTGTGGATTTAGAGTATGAAAGTACCATCATGGTACTCATGAGGATGTTCATGGTACTCATGAACTTTTTTTTATCATGAACTTTTAACTAGTGTTTTCTTTCTCTGAGAAAAGAGCAAAAAATTTGCAAATGACATATCAGATAAAGAGCTAGTATCCAAAATCTATAAAGAACTTATAATCCAATCAAGAAATGGGCAGAAGACATGAACAGACATTTTTCCAAAGAAGACATCCAAATGACCAACAGACATATGAAAAAGTGTTCAACATCACTCGGCATCAGGGAAATACAAATCAAAACCACAATGAGATACTACCTCACACCAATCAGAATGGCTAAAATTAACAAGTCAGGAAACAACAGATGTTGGCAAGGATGCAGAGAAAGGGGAACCCTCCTACACTGTTGGTGGGAATGCAAGCTGGTGCTGCCACTCTGGAAAACAGTAGGAGGTTCCTCAAAAAGTTGAAAATAGAGCTACTGTATGACCCAGCAATTGCACTACTGGGTATTTACCCCAAAGATACAAATGTAGTGATCCGAAGGGGCACGTGCATCCCAATGTTTATAGCAACAATGTCCACAATAGCCAAACTATGGAAAGAGACTGGATGTCCATTGACAGATGAATGGATAAAGAAGATGTGGTATATATATACGATGGAATATTAAGCAGCCATAAAAAAAGAAATCTTGCCATTTGCAGTGATGTGGAACTAGAGGATATTATGCTAAGCAAAATAAGTCAATCAGAGAAAGACAATTATCATATGATCTCACTGATATATGGAATTTGAGGAACAAGGCAGAGGATCATAGGGGAAGAGAGGAAAAAATGAAACGATGAAACAAGAGAGGGAGACAAACCATAAAAGACTCTTAATCTCAGGAAACAAACTGAGGGTTGCTGGAGTGGTGGGGGGTGGGAGGGATGGGGTGGCTAGGTGATGGACATTGGGGAGGGTATGTGCTATGGTGAGCGCTGTGAATTGTGTAAGACTGATGAATCACAGACCTGTACCCCTGAAACAAATAATACATTATATGTTAATAAAAAAAAAGAGTAAAAAATGCTAGAAAGTTGAAAGACAATTTGGGGGATCCACAGAAAAAGAGAGACAGGCTAAGCCTCCATTTTGTGCCAGGCTCCTGGGCTGCACACTTCGGATACATCCCATCACTTAGTTGTCACAGATGCTCTAGAGACAGTGATATTGTGGTTCAGAAAGGTTAAGTATCCTGCTTCTAAGAGACAGACCATGAGTTAAACTACACAGGTCTAGCTCCCTTGCCTATGGTGGTGGCATTTGATTTTATTGCTTTTGTTCACTTTACATGATGCTGGCAGTCAACACTATCCTAGGATAGCAGTACTGAGACATGGACTAGCCATCCTGATCTCCAGAGAATCAGCTAACATTCTGTAGGAAGAGTTAACGTTAATAACTAGACGAGCTGGATGTACATAGCAATGTACTGTCGCGCAGTGCTTATGACACAGTGAGCATTCAATAATTGTTGAATGACTGGATGAATGAAGACATGATTTCGTTATATCAAGTTTCAATTTGGTCACTAAAGAGTTTGTGCATAAACATTTACAATGACTGTGAGTCTTAGTCACAAGCAAATAACTTATGCTCCAGTATTTAAATAGACACTGTTCCCTGTGCACTGGAGAAAAACAGACTCTTCCTTAATAGCTGCACATTATTATCCTAGCTTTCCAGCAGAAAGGAAGGTGTGTGTGTGTGTGCCATTAATTACCCTGACCCAAATTCTCACCTGACAATGTACCAAAGAAATTTCTCTTCATATATCTTGCTTTGCAAGCTTTCCCAGAAGTACCAGCAGATATCCCCCTGTGTCTTGTTGGTCAGCACTGGTCCTATAGCACTCCCTAGAATAATTCTTCTCGTGTGGGGATGGAGCTACCATGATTGGCTTAAACAGGGGTTCTCCAACTGGGAACGATTTTGCACATGCCTTCCCAGGACATTTGGCAATGTGTGGAGACATTTTTGGATGTCATACAACTGGGGGATGGGTGCTATAGGTATCTGGTGAGCAGAGGCCAGGGACACTGCTAAATGGCCTGTGATACACAGGAAACCCCACACACTAAGGAATTATCGCATCTAAAATGTCAATAACCAAGGTTGAGAAATCCTAGCTTAAATCAAGCAATATTCATCCTTTGAGGCTGAACACACTGTGTCAGAACAAAATTTGAGTTCTTTTAGCAAAAGAGAAAGTAGAAATGCCAATTAGGGGTACAATCAGTAGTGTCTCTCAGTACTTATGAATACTGAGTATATATATTTCATTTGAACAACAGCTATCACCTGTAAGTTCTGTGTATATGTAACTTAAAAAAGAAAACAGAAATAAATAATAAATTAATGAGAAAAAGAATAATTTTTTTCTGATAATTCAGACTACCAAAAGATTTAACTGTGTCAATGATGCCTTAGTTGGAAGGCAGGGCAGTTATGCCTATAAATGCCCCCCCAAAATCATTTCAAGATTTCATTCATTTAAATCTACTATTTTCTTATGACAGTTTGAATTCTATGTATTTCACTTTTCTTAAGTTGTCATAAGGACACTTACATCTCCTTCCAAGTCTTTCAAAAAATAGTCTTGTATCATGCTTAAGCACGAAGAATGTACTTTAAGTATTATTAAGGGTTATTAAACATGGCAGGGCTAGCTCTGGTAAAACCATGAAATAGTGGACACTTTGCCAAAACTCTTCCTTCTTTTAACTGCCATATATATTATATATATGAATTCCTTTCATCAGTGTTTTATAGTTTTCAGAGTGTAGGTCTTTCATCTCTATGGTTAGGTTCATTCCTAGGTAAATTATTATTAAATTAATATATTATAAATATATACTAAAGTTAAAATTGCATATATGTAATTTTAAAAACTAAAACATGTTATGCTTTTAATATATGGCAAGTGTTTTAGATTTTCACAAGAGCGCGGCAAGATAGATTTTCATTACTTCCATTCATAGATGCACTCATAGAAACAGAGTAAAAGCAGTTTCCATGGTCACATCCCAAGTTGGTGGCAGAGCAAGGGCTTAACCCAGTTCTTTTCTCAAGTCAGTGCTCTTGCCAAACTGCCCGTGACACACAGGTGCTTTGGACTGGAATTCAAAGTGGAAAGAACAGGAAAAATCACTTTCATAACATCATCTCCATATATGCTGGCTGGCTTGCTGGCATAAAAATATTTTATTAAACACATATGTCTACAATTATAGACAATAAAGATGTTTTTTTCTTGATACTTAAGCCACGGGCTACATGGAATCATATTAAGTATCCTAAACAAATATCTTTTAAATTCTCCTCCTGAATACTTACTTTTTTTAGGTGACTTGATAGAGTTTCACTAGCATAGACTACTGGCTAATACTTTATTTGGCTAAAATAAAACTTTGGGAGAGGGCTTCCTTACACATCTTTCTGAAGGACAGTATGTCATCAACGTGTCTCCTTTTGTCTAATGGCTTTGCAGACAGATACCGACTACAGCACAACTTTACCCTCATAGTCCACAACGTAAAAATGTGTTGCAAATATTAAAACACTGGATAAATCATTTCTATCACTCTCTCCATATCTTGGGCTTTAGAATAAATACTACCTAACTTATAGGAAAACATGGCATGCATAGTGCTATGTAGCCCATATACCTTTTATTCAGATTCACCAATAGTTAACATTATGCCACATTCAGTTTATTGTTTATTCTCCCTGTGTGTGTATCATAGCTGAGGACATCATGCCTCTTTAATCCCAAACACTATGGTGTTATTTATTAAAGAGCAAGGATATTCACTTAAATAATCATAATACATTTTAAAAATCAGATAATTTAACATTGATATAATGTTATCAAATCTGCAGACCTTATTTGAATTTCCCTAATTATCCCAATAATACTGTTTAGAGTGGTATTTCTCTAGTCCATGATCTCAATGAGGACCTTCACTGCAGAGGGCCACCATATTTCTTAGTCTTCCTAAATCTAAAACTGTGCCTCAGCCTTTTCGATCATTCATCCCAGTTATAGGCTTAAAGACTATATATCAGCTGTTTTGCAGAATAGTCTTCTATGTAGATATAATAAACGCTTTGAGTCCATATTTACTAACCAATAGTGGTTAATGCAATAGATTCCAAAATCCTATTGCCTCGTTTGAATCTTGACTTTACCACTTCGTAGCTTTGTCAATTTGAACAAGTTACTCAATCTCTCTATGCTTTAGGTTTTCCTTATACAGAAAATAGCAGTAATAATCATAGTAACTACCACGTAGGATTACTGGAAAGATTTAATAAATGAAGATATGCCAAGCACTTAAAACGATATTTAACACTCAGAAAGTCCTATGTGCGTTTATTGTTGTTGGTGGTGTTATTGATGCCTAGTGTCACTTGAGATAGAGCTAATTGATAGTTGAAATAATGCAAAAGCCATCCATATTTGGGATATGAGGTGTCTGGGTTCTGCCAATACAGACTTCTGATAATGCCTACTTCCAACCAATGAAATCACTCATAAAAAGAAAATTAGTTGGCTTCTTTATTTATGATTTCTCAGTAGGCAAGAGAAAAACAGTATTTTCTAGCCACACATCGTTGGGATAAATAGAGCTAATAGAGCTTACATAAAATTACTACACCCAGATGAAAAGCTTCATATGAAAGTGGGGATAATATATAATACAACATGTCTTGTAATGACTAGTTGCAAAGGGCCTGCTATGTTCCCGGATTTACATATAGAAAAAAATCTAATTCTCACTGAACTGAATATTTTGCAATATCAAATCTTTGTTTCCTCTAGCTATTTAGACATAAACTTTCTATAATCCCAATTCAATTTTCTGTATCATGCAGTATCACAAGGTCAAGGGGAAATCTATAAGGAAAGAATATCAGCCAGCATTCTCTCTCAGTTTAGAGAAATTTGCACATTGGTCATTTCTGCCCACTTCAGACCTCCCCAGATGACCGAAGTCAATTGAAGATTATTTTCACTTTGGGGAGAGTGACTTCCTTGGATGTAAGTGGGAACAAATGTAGATATTAAGGATGCCCATACATTTAGGCAAACCTAAAGGGAAAAAAGCAAGTTTGTTACATGTCATCAAAGTTTATCATAATTCTCAATAATCCTTCTCTAAATCATTTTAAGCACTGAGTTTGAGAAGTCATCTTATATTGAAAAGGTCTGTTCAAGGCCAGCATGTTTCTTTGGGGTGTTTTTGGACAGGTGTTCAGCCTGCTACTTTCTAGTATTATTTCCTCCAGTGCCTACAAATTAAATGTCTTTTTTAAATGATTCATCACTGAATCTTTTGGGGGATAACAGCTATGCAATTAGGTCTGTGGTTCCCAATTATTTCAATAAAGATGTTGAAAAGATGGCTCCATATTGCTATTTCTCAACACTTTGGGGTCTCCCCACTTTTCTACAGATCCCTTAACAGAATAATAAACACCCATGTGATTTTTCAGGAAGCACTTTCTTGAGCACCTTGCCAATTGTTCAAGATTTTAGGCTTAAAGAGTTTGACTCCATCTAATTTAACAAAGTAACCATTAGTTTATTTTTTCTTATTATTGCTTAGCTTAAATTTCAACTAATTAGATGAAACCTGTTTTAGTTTGAATGTTTTAGTTTGAATGTGTTAGAATGTATTGACTTTGGTCACTACATAAACATGCCAGTGTCACGAGTATGGTTTTACCTTATTTGCAATCATGTTTAGTAACATAATCATACATTAATGATGATAGAGATCTCTGAGAAAATTTGCTCATGTTTCTGTTGCAATAACCATTATAAAATCTCATGAAAAAAATTGATAATTTGACTTAATATTTTATGGAGTAATAAAAATGAGAAGAACCAGCCAATAAAATTATTTCTTTTCATCTTGAAAGTATTTAAATATCTTTAGAACACTTAAAGATCACTACTAAATATTATATTTGCCATCTTAAGAAAGTTTGTTTCAAATATCTGTGGCTTAGTGGACTAGAAAAGAAACAATTTCTTTTTAAGTTGGATTTTCTATCAAAAAAGCATTTGTTTGAAAATGGGTACAGAATGTGAAACAAACTCAGATGAGGGGTTTTTTTCAATGAAATTTAACTTTATAAAAAAATTTAAGTGTTTTAAAAATATTCTTATAGTTTCTGTCCTCCAAATTAAAAGTTTATGTAATTTGTGCATCTAGAAAGAAAATCCACCCACCAAACCATTTTGTAGAGGCAAATCTTGAGAAGCTTTTAGCACTTCATTGAATAATTTATGAGCAGAGAACACATCTGCATTAGTCAAATGAAATAAAGTGTCACTGCTAACAAAGAAATCTTATTCACTGCTGAAGTTTCTATATTAACGTTTGCTTATACCATCAAATAAATGAGTAAATAATATCAGTTACTTGTTTATTTGTAACACTCTAGAAAAGTATCATTTAATTTTCTATTATAATAAATCACATTGAATGGACATCATAAAATAAAGATGCGCCCTTTGCAACTTTGTTCAATTAGTGAGGCACCATGTGATTTAAAAAAACACATTTTGGAGACTTAAAAAATATACTTTGGTTTCTAGTTTGCCTCGTGTGGAAAGAGTAGGTAGAAAGTTCCTGAAGCTTCCCTCTGCTGTTCAGCTTCCTTACCACAATATTGCAGATTTGGCCAGCCCTGAGAACACCAGCAGGAAATTGGGACGAGACAGATTCGGCCAATATGACACTAGAGGAGATGGAAACTGGTGATTCAGGAGGAGGAAGTAGGAAAGAAATAGGTCACAATAGAAACTAGTTACCACATCCACCCACCAACCTCGCCTTCTGCAACCTCACTTTGTGTCCTGGAGTCCAGAATCTCTCATGGTTTGTGTCCCTCTCTGATTTCTTCCCATTCAGTTTTCCCTCCCTTTCCCTATGATCCTCTGCACTATTTCTTATATTCCACTTATGAGCGAAACCGTATGATAATTGTCTTTCTCTGATTGACTTATTTTCTCAGCATAATCCCCTCCAGTTCCAGCCATGTTGATGTAAATGGTAGGTATTCATCCCTTCTGATGGCTGAGTAATATTCCATTGTATATATGAACCACATTTTCTTTATCCATCCATCTGTTGAAAGACATCTTGGCTTCTTCCACAGGTTGGCTCTTGTGGACATTACTGCTATGAACATTGGGGTGCAGGTGCCCCTTCTTTTCACTAAATCTGTATCTTTGGGGTAAATACCCAATAGTGCAATTGCTGGGTCATGAACCCTGTGTTTTTTAATTCAAGAGCAGGTTATGGACAGAGTGGAAGTCTTTGGCACGCCAAAGCACCTGTGGGGATGATCTTCTCCTTCAGCTCCCTGTCTTTTACGGTTTTAATTCTCATTTTCATCCATATAGATTTTGATTATTTCTCTTAATACATAATAAGTTTTAAAAATTTAAAAATTTGTAACTGTTTAATTGATTTAGAATGTATGAGGTGAATTTAAATTGTCTTCAATTGTTTTTCTTTGCAATATAATTTATATATTATATTATATATTATATCTATATAATGTAATATATATTTATATATGCAATATAATTATATATAAAAGTAAGAACTATAAAATACATTGAAAGAGCCTGCCTTGGATTATGATTTATGGCATATATCTGCTATCTCCTTTAACATGATAAGCATCCAATTACCGAGTAATGAGTTGAATACTGTTGTAAAGTCTAGAACATAGATTCTATGATAAAAATCTAGAAATTTTACTTGTTATTTTTTTCAGGGTGGCACACACCTCAGTTTTCAAGATGTATGTAGTTAACAAAAAAAGATAAGAAACAGATACGAACAATGAAATTTTTATGGAACTCTGAAATTTATTTTTGACTCCTATTCCTCCACTCAGATGAATTATTTGAATTCTTTTTATATGTAAAAATAGTCAAAATCTATTTTTATATGTCAAAATAGTCAATAAAATGCATTTTATTGATGCATTTTATTGATGCAAAATTATAGCAGGTAGATTGCTGGAGTATTCATGCTGTGTGCTTTGCAGGAAATCCAAGATACTATTTATTTGTCTTACTTTGTTGTTTTTTGTTTTTGTTTTCATTTTCATCCTTGATTCTTCTGTAAAAGAGAAATAAAGGATTTTCAGATCTATACTAAGTTTCTTTTTATGAGTACACCAAATCTTATTCTTTGTTCAATTTTAACTGCAGTAAACACCATATAATGCTGAATATCTCACAATTGCTTCATGTGATTAGCAGTCCTACAGGATTTTTCCTCAGAAATAACAGCGACTCAGGGGCGCTTGGGTGGCTCAGTCGGTTAAGTGGTTTTGATTTCTGTTCAGGTCATGATCTCAGGGTTGTGAGATTGAACCGGTGTCTGCTTAAGATTCTCTCTCTCCCTCTTCCTCTGTCCACCCCTCTCCCCTTAAAAAAAAAAAGAAGAAGAAAAAGAAAAGAAAAACAAATAACAGCTACTCAAATGGAGTACGTGGGAGAAAGGAGACGGTATATCTTCTGGTATGTCCAGAACATAAGCTTATCAAGGATGACATTCAATGATAAATTAATTTGTAAAGTGTAATTTCCTCTAAATATTATGTTAACCCTTCTGTCTTTAAATTTTAATCATTTTGGCTTTTTATTTTCCCTCTTAACTCATCTCTGTTTTCATCTTTTCCCATTATCTATAACCATTTTTAAACCACTTAAGCCTATAGCTTGGAGTCTATGTAAAACTTAAAACCAAAATGAAATAAAGGTAAACAAGGAATTGAATATCATTTAGTCAATAGAGAAAATGACAAGTGTCAACCTACCTAAAAAAAAGAATTAAATAGTGCCTATAATGAAAAACAACTTACAAAAAATTTTGAAATAAAAAATTTTTATTACTAAGTTATATTTTTCCTGAAACGTTGTTACATACATTGTACCTTAAAAATAATTTGTGAAGTTGCTTTCTAACATTTAATTGGATTTGTACATGTACTCAATATAAAATATATAGCTTCCTTGGCTATTGCTCATAGCCACTTGAGGATTATATTTCATTAGAACAAAGCCTGATGTTGTAGTGCTCAGCAATAAATTGTAGCTTGCAAAAACCTAAAATATATAGGATGAGCAAAAATTATTTTCCCTTTCTTACATCTTTCTAAGGATATTCCATAAGGTGGATGAAAAATAATGTACTTTGTATCTAGTATATTTTTCAGTTGATAGTCCTCTAAATTGCTTTGTTTCTTAGAGAATCTGATTTTTTTAAATCCCCAAAGAATGCATACACATCACCACATAAGATATTTTTCTTAAAAATTAGTTTTGAAAAGCCCTTTGCTTAAGCCATCTTGCCATCTGTCCATTTTATAGACCTTCAGGGGCCCCGTTCTTCTCATCCTTAGTGAGTCTGGGACAAGATGGTGTAATTTAACTTAACCTGCTCTTTAATCCACGGGTGGAAACTCTGGTATGTGGTAATGGAAGATTTCAGGTTTGAGCTCCCAGATATTTTGGCCCCATCAAGTAAGGAAAGATCTGAAAGTCAGTCCCACTCAGTAAGCAATAACCAAGTTCTAAATGGCCTGGGCCATTGGCATTGATCCAGGTTTTAAAACGAGTTGGTTTAAAACATGGCACTCTGACCCTCTGATTCTGAATTTCCAATAGGTCTCACACCGCTGAGGATCGTAAGGGCTGGGATGCTGGAGAGGGCCTCCAGCAGCCTGATAATTGCTGCTGCATTTGGTCCAGTGTGACCCCTGGGAACTCCAGAGTCACCGCCTGTCAGTTACCCCGGGTATGGCCAAGGGAGTGTCGCCAGCAGAAGTGTCTTGAGGAGCAGAGTCCTAACACAGAGGACCCAAGTGAGAAGTGTTAGTCTGTTAGAACAGAACTCTGGGCATCACAGTGTCCTGGCTCAGGTCAACTTTTCCTGGTTCTGGGCACTCAAGCCCTGCCATGCGCTTCGTGCTTGGAGGTTCAGAAAGGCCTTCACAGGTCCCTGTGCAGGAAGTGTATGTCTCCATCAGTGCATCTAATTAATGAGAGGAAAATAGCACGTGTGAAATAATGCCAAACCCATGTAAGTGGATTGTAGTAGTTCTGGGAAGTGCAGATCGGTGAGGGCTGCACAATCAAGGAACATGGGGACCAATCGATCAATTCATTCCATAAACACTGAGCGACTTCATACTCTGTGCTGGATTGTGGTTAAACTAGGAACAGAAAAGTGAGCAAAGATTCCCGGTACCTGCTCTTCCCGGTTTTGCAAATAGTATTCATTCACCTACTGTGTGTTCATGGTTCCACTTTCAGTTAAAAAAAAAAAAAAGACAACCTTAGGTTTTTACATGAGTCCTATTTCTTTTTTAATAAAAGTAGTGTCCACAATGCTGTGAGCTGTCTTAGGTAGGGAATGTGTCCTATTAATCTTTGTGTCCCCAGCACCCAGCAAAATGCCTAATATGCAGTAAGTAGTGAAAGAATATTTGCTAAGTAAATGAATTCATGTATTCTTGTAGTGAGCACAGGATATGCATTTAATTAGGCATGTGATTTGGACATGAGGGGAGACAGTTCTTCCTTAACATGCATTGCCAATAGTTCTCCAGCCTCAATCCAACTGAGCAAGTCTGTCTTAGCATTTCCTTCTACTCCAGACTGGGGCAGCTCTGGTATAGGAGCAAGTAATATATGCCACCCAGAAGTCCTTAAATAGCCCCCTGAATCAGGCCTGAATATGACACATCTGTAATCAGCCCTTTGAGGTTGTCCCAAATTTGTACTGAGGTATTAAAAACTGGAGTAGGCTTAACTACTCAGCTGATCGTCTATAAACACATTGACTAAATATAAACAAAAACCCAAAACAAACAAACAGTGTGCCTCTATACCCAAATTGATACTATGCTTCCTCAGATGACTTCTGCATGCTACTTACTATCAGGATGGCAGGGCAAGAATGAAAACATGCGTGGAAAACTTTGAGGATGGGATTAAAAAAAATAAATTAGGCCAGTCAGACAAACCTGCCTTAAGCATAGAAAGCTGCTGTAATAGCCAGGCTTAGAAAGGACTTTTGTGCAGAAAATGTATCAGGAAATCCTAGGTATTCCAGAACTATATACTAAATTGAAGCTAAACTTGAGTAGGTTAAAAAAAAAAAAATGAGAAGTACGCAAAGCCATGATTTACCCGACCGAGTTAATCATAAATTTAGGTATTGTTAATACTTAGTCCTTCAGAATCATTTCAGGACATTTTGAGAAATATTCCATGTATTCAGCTGATTTGCAAAATTTAATTATTTCAATTTGGTAAATCCTTTTTTTAAATTTTATTTTATTATGTTATGTTAATCACCATACATTACATCATTAGTTTTTGATGTAGTGTTCCATGATTCGTTGTTTGCGTATAACACCCAGTGCTCCATTCAATACATGCCCTCTTTAATACCCATCACCAGGCTAACCCATCTCCCCACTCCCCTCCCCTCTAGAAACCTCAGTTTGTTTCTCAGAGTCCATAGTTTCTCATGGTTCGTCTCCCCCTCCGATTCCCCCCCTTCATTTTTCCCTTCCTACTACCTTTTTTTTTTTTTAACATATAATGTATTATTTGTTTCAGGGGTACAGGTCTGTGATTCAACAGTCTTACACAATTCACAGTGCTCACCACAGCACATACCCTCCCCAGTGTCTATCACCCAGCCACCCCATCCCTCCCACCTGCCCCCATTCCAGCAACCCTCAGTTTGTTTCTTGAGATTAAGAATTCCTCATATCAGTGAGATCATATGATACATGTCTTTCTCTGATTAACTTATTTCGCTTAGCATAATACCCTCTAGTTCCATCCATGTCATTGCAAATGGCAAGATTTGGGGTTTTTTGATGGCTGCATAATATTCCATTGTATATATATACCACTTCTTCTTTATCCATTCACCTGCTGATGGACATCTTGGCTCATTCCATAGTTTGGCTATTGTGGACATTGCTGCTATAAACATTGGCGTGCATGTACCCCTTCGGATCACTACATTTGTATCTTTGGGGTAAATACCCAGTAGTGCAATTGCTGGATCGTATGGTAGCTCTATTTTCAACTTTTTGAGGAACCTCCGTACTGTTTTCCAGAGTGGCTGCACCAGCTTGCATTCCCACCAACAGTGTAGGAGGGTTCCCCTTTTTCTGCATCCCACCAACATCTGTCATTTCTTGACTTGTTAATTTTAGCCATTCTGACTGGAGTGAAGTGGTATCTCATTGAGGTTTTGATTTGGATTTCCCTGATGCCGAGCGATGTTGAGCACTTTTTCATGTGTCTGTTGGCCATTTGGATGTCTTCTTTGGAAAAATGTCTGTTCATGTCTTCTGCCCATTTCTTGATTGGATTATTTGTTCTTTGGATGTTGAGTTTGATAAGTTCTTTATAGATTTTGGATACTAGAGGATCAGCTGGAAATTGCCTTAGAGAGGGCCCAAACATGCTATCCTGCAGTCAGAATACACAGAAATCATTAGATTGTGTGACTGTTTCACTATGTATGAAAATATTTTTCTCATTGCCAACCATTAATTCAAATATATAAATTCTTTCAATTACCTCTCTGTGCCCCTATCATCTTTGTCTGCTAATGTACAATTTCACATGCTTTGTTTCTCACAGAACCCCATAAGAAAAGTATATCATCATGCTTTGTTTCTCACAGAATCCCATAAGAAAAGTATATCATCGTCTTAGTCTGCTCCAGTTGCTATAATAAATTACCATATTCTGTGTGGCTTAAACAGCAAGCATTTATTTCTCATAGTTTTAGGAGTCCGGGAAATCTGAGATGAAGGTCCTGGCAGATTCAGCTTCTGGTGAGAATTTGCTTCCTGGCTTGTAGACAACTCCCTTCTTGCTATGTGCTCACATGGCCTTTCCTTGGTGCATGCTCTTGGAGAGGTCTGTCTTCCTCTTCTTATAAAGGCACTAACGCCCTCATGAGGATCCCATCCTGATCTAAAGCAAATTACCTCCCCCAAAGCCCATCTCCAAATACATCACAATGTGGGTTTAGTCCTCTGTATATGAATTTGGGGGGGACTCAAACATTCGGTCCATAACAATCATACATCAATCTACCAACATGATTTCTGAATCCACTAAAAAAGCATACTATGTAAAAGTAGAATTAACTCCTTTTTCATTAAGAAACCCAATTATTTCAGAAAGCTCACATGGTTTAATAACCCAGCAAGTATGCCATTCTCTAGGTATTAAACCAAACATACTAACTTTCAAGGCAAGGGGGAGGTCTTTCTCCAGGTAGAATCTTGCTCATTGGTTTCAGGTAATTCGATTATCCTCTCATACTCCAAGACCAAGCTCATCAGTCAGTATCCTGGGAAGACTTTCTGGATATATTAAGGCTGACCTAAGCCCCTCGCCCTTCACTATGTCTGAGCCTGCTGAGTTCTGAACCTGCCATATCTTCATTCAGCCTTCCTTGGTATGTTTCCTCATCCATGATGTCAGGACAAGGACCTGTTATATATTTAAGTTCCTAGATGGTGTCTAAGATATGACAGCACTCATGAAAGTTCACAGGATTAATCAATTCCACCACAACTTCATGGGGCAGAGATTTTTGTTCTACTCTTGCATGCTGGTGGAATAGTACCTCATACATAGGAGCATCTAAAATATCTGCTGATCAAACAGGTCATTAAGTGTGTGGCTAGGCCTTTGGCGGAAAACAAATCCTACTAAGATACTTATAATCTTCACCCAAGAATAGACTACTTGGATTGAATTAATATGACACTATTCATATTAATGAATTAATGAATTCATTAATGAATATGACATATTCATATTCATATTCATATGAATTAATATGACACTACTTAATTCAACTACTAGAAGTAGAATGACTTCTAGTAGTTGAATTAAGAGGAACAGTAGGCCAAGAATTAGAAGACTGTAAATTTTAACCTCTGCTTGGTGTCCAGGGCAAGTTACTTAACCCATCTGAACATGTTTCTTCATCAATAAAATATAACTGCAAACATTTCTTCTCCTGGTTTTACACAATTGTTCAACCCCATAAGATACATGACAGTTTTATTCAAACATATGTCAAAATGAATTTTGCCAGTCTTCTTATATGTGCCTGTTCCAATAACATATCTTTTTTATGCTTCAGAACAGCCATGATAGAGTGGGAATTATCATGCTCATGTTTTACAGCTAAAGGACTTAAAAGGCAGAGATTAAAAAGCTTGCCTATGGTTCATGGCTCTCTGATGCAGAGTCCAGATTCACATCCAGTGCTTTCAAGGTGTCATATTAATTCAACCCAAGTTCTGAACGAAAGTTCTTTTTTGCAACCTGGACTCAAATTGCTTCTGTAGCTTTCTCGATTTGTTTTGGCTTTAACATGAATTTGAAACTTTCTAATTATTAAACTGAATCATTATTGAAATTGATTAAGTAAAGAAGTGAGAAACCAGGGTAACTAATTATGTGTAAAAGTGAACTTGACCTATACAGAAAAATCCATGTTTGAAGGAAAGATCACTACCAATTTATTCATTTTCTCCCATTCCCTTTGGTTATATAATTGAATTCTCTATCACGCTTTTCAAGATTTTAAGATAATATTTCAATGTCAGATTCGTTCCATGTCAATTTCATTTTCAGGCATGCTTTACTGTCAGGATCAATAGTTCTTTGTAATTCAAACTCGGGAGTTCACTCTGCCTCTTGGTACTGCCTGCCACCAGACTACCTAAGCTTAGTTTTGACAGACACACTTCCCACTTTCTAAGTCATTAATAACACTTTGGAAGAATCTTCACACTTGCCAGAAATCACTGAGACAAAGGCATGAAAAAAGATTAGAAGTTCTCAGGTCAAGACTGCGTGTATATGTGTGTGTGTGTGTGCGTGCATGCAAAAGAAGTACGATCTGATTGCTTTAAATCCATTTCTCAATTGAAGGAAATTTTATTTTTAAAGAAAGTTAAAAAGGTAAAAGATTTTGCCTTTTGCCTCAGCTTTTGGGACCCACAGACTCAGAGACTGTGGGAGCTGTAATCATAATAACCTAGCCATTAGAAGTGTTTGGGTGGTGTAAGGTGGGGAGTTACTTGGGCATGCAGGGTGCTCTGCTGAACCCACTCTTCTTCCAAGCCTTTCTCCAGCCCTGGAGTGTTGATTTGGTGGCAACAGTACATCACCAATCATGACCCAAGTAACTAACCTGTACATTTGATTGTGTAGTTCATTCATTCACTCATCCATTAATTATCTGCAGTAGTAGAAGTAATAAGGTAATGAATACAATATATTTCATGATTTCTAAAGATCATGTAAAATATTAGCAAAATTCAGAGAGCAGCCACCACTTCATGAATGCTTGCTACATGCCAGAAACTATTCTAAGCAATTTACATATTTAATTCATTCATTCATTCAAAATACAATTGACCTTTGAACAACCATGGTGTTAGGGGCATCGACCCTCATCATAGCTGAAAATCTGTGGGTAACTTTCGACTCCCAAAATATTTAGCTACTAACAGCCTACTGTTGACCAGAAGCCTTACTGATAACATAAATAACACATATTTTCTATGTTATCTGCATTATACACTGTATTCCTATGAGAAAATACGCTAGAGGAAGAAAACGTTATTAAGAAAATCATTAAGAAAGCACTTTTATAGTACTGTACTCTGTTTATTGAAAAAAAAACTGCATGTAAGTGGACTCATGCAGTTTCAACACGTGTTGTTTGAGGGTCAACTGTATATTTTTTGAGTGCTTACTACATGCCAGGCACTACTCTAAGTATTGGGGATATAACAGCGAATGAGACAGACAAAAAAAATCTCCATCTTCGAGAAGCGTACTTTCCTATTTGGTATACACATATAAATAAGTAAAATATATAGTGCATTAGATTGTAATGAATGCCAAAGAGAAAAAAGCTAAAGCAGAGATGAGAGATATGAAGTATTGCTGTGTGGAACTGAAATTTTACATAGGTGACCCAGGGAACATCTCACCAAGAAATTGAACTTTTAATTGCATTTCAAATATCAAAACTACATCAAAAGCGATAATGTATAATGGAAACATTTTACACATAATTCTCCTCCCTGATATAATTTCCTTTGGAAAAATTTCCTTCCAGCCTTTGTCAATATGCATGCATGTTTCATATTAGACTCAGCAGAGTTTTCCTCCCTATTACAGCCCTATGACAGAAGAGGATTCTGTGAAGCTATTTGCAAAAAGTGAAGGAGTTAGCCATGCAGACAGTTGGGGGGAAAGCACTCTAGGGGGAGAGAGCATGCCTGGGTTATCACAGGGCAGAGAAGGGGTCAATGTGGCTGGAGCAGAGGTAAGAGAATCATGCTGAGTAGGACGGAAAAAGCAGGTGGAGGGTTTCAACCCTTCGTGGTAGGAGTTGCCCTTTGAATTTTACATATGAGAAAAACTGAGGATAAGGGCGAGCAAACTGCTTTTCCTAGATCACTCATATAGGTGATGCAGTTGAGATTTAAAGACCTTATCTGTCCGATTCCAAAACTTATGATATTTATCATCATACTATCTTGTATATATTAAAAGAAGGTGAATACAAATACTTGAATACATTGGTACAAATGCTAAAGACAAAGTAAAATCATATACTATGCGTGTGTTCATTATATCTGGAAGGGTGTGACAAGGCTTCCCAAAGGATTTGCTGTTCAGTGTAGGCCACTGTGGATGGGTATCATTTCCAGAAACAAAGATGGGTTTAAGGGCATTCCAGACAGTCAAGAAAAATATATTCTTTGATTTTATAAACTGTCAAAAAAATCATAATGTACAAATTGTTTTAACGTTCTACTAGTTATTGGTTTGTTTGGGTTTTTTAAATGCCTTATATAGATGAAAGAAGACCTGTTCTTCCTTCATTTGATCCATAGGTTCCTTAAATTAGACCTGTCCAGAAGTAAACTCATTATCTACACCTGCAAACCTACCCCTGGATATTCACTCTTAGTGAATATTACCATCATCCACTGAGTTGACCAAACTCTAAATCTGAAGATCATAGTTAAGTTTTTCTTCTTCTTGCCTCCAACTCAAGCAGTCTCTAGCTCCAACGCTTGTCAATTTTCTTACTCAAATATCTCTTGAACCTGTCCCCTTACTGTGTCTCCTGCCACTAACACCTTTAGATCCTTATTCAGTCACATGAATTAAGGAGAAAAAAAAAAAAGCCTTTTAAGTGAATTTTTGCTTTGTCTTTTCCATCCATCCATCTATTCTATATTTATTGAGTACATACTTCTCCCAGGCATCATAACAGATAATGGAAATAGCCAGATCACTTCCCTCAATGGACTTATCATCTGGTAGGAAAAGGGAAAACAGCCTGGACAATAGGTAATGGTGTTATAGCATCTTTATATATCAGACAGAATGGGTCTAGAGGGCATCCATCAATATTTGACAAGGAGATCCTAATCTGGCCATCCTTCTGATTAAAATCCTTTCACTGTGCCTCACCACCTTCAAGATAAAATTCAGAGAACTTAGCAGTGCATTTAACAGGATCTTTCTTCATGAAGCCTCTATGTAACTCTTCATCCCCCCCACCCCTACTCCTCATGAGCAAACTACAACAAGCATACAAAATGATCACCAGCCTTTGGGTTTTCTCTAACTCTGAGCACATGCTTTCTATCTAGTTATAGCTAGCATTTAATCAGCGCTATTAGCTTGAGGTGAAGTCTGATGAAATATATACATTGTCTTTTCTCATTTAACATTATAGAGATACATATCCCACTTTACAGAGATGGGAATTGAGGCACAGGGAGATTAGGCAGCTGGTCCAAGTTTTTGTTGCTTGTGAGTGGTTGAGTTGAGGATTAAACCCAAGCAGTCTTGCTCCAGACCATATCTCATTAATCACCATGCGATTGTGCCTTGGAAAAATAATGTTTTCTCCAGAATATGATTATTGCACTATATTTATCTTTATTTTATAGGTGAAGAAACTGAGAAAATAAAATGTTTTTTTCTAAAGTTACCCAGATACAAATGGAAAGACAGAATGCAAATTAATGAATCTGACTCCAGAGTTTGTGCTAAATGGATACATGGAAAAAAAAAAAAAAAAAAAAAACTTTCTAAGTTCCAATTTCCTGTTTGAAAAAGAAAATGAAACTGCTAGACAAGATAATCTTTAAATTTCTATACAATTCTAACAATTATATTATTTTTACTTTTCAAATAACCCCTCTTTTTGCTTGTTCTGCACCTGCTTGGATGACAAAATAGGAATAAAATCTTCCGCTTTAGTTCATGAACAACTGTGATGTACTGACACTGAAAAGATTATGTTTTAAGGAAAAAGACAAAATGAGGAGCTTCGTCACTTATCAGGGCTTTTGAAGGGCATAGGAGACTGTGGCTCAAACTTGTAGATTCTACCTCAGTAGTATTTCTCAGTCTTGGCTCAATCCAGATTCAGTGACTGGGCTGGGCTAGGCTGGGTACTGCTGGGCCAGCCCTCCAGGCAGCCAGGAGCCCCACGCCTGCCAATCTACTCTTCACTCGGCAACAGCACTCATCTGCCACTCTTGCTTTAATCACATCAATCACTTTCCCAATTCTGCTTTGTACCAAATCCAAGCTCCTAATTGTAGGTTTCAAACCTCTCTACCAATTATTCCTGCCTTCACATAAATAGAAATCTCTCTTCTCACCGCATGCTTGTGGCACTGCTGCAGTGAACACTGGTTCTAAGGAGTCACGTTACCTCCTTTGCTTACTCCTAGCTTCTCAAACATGTTGCTTCTGCTTTCAAAACTATTCAAAAGTCACTTCCTCTGGCTAGCCTTTCCAAACCGATACTCCCCTGCTTTGGTAGTGCTAGTCTTTCTAGGCTCTAGTGAAAAGTTACTAGTAGAGGAAACACATTTGAGACCGAGTTAATCACATTGTCTAATGGAAAATCACATAAATAGATGTCAGAAGGAATTGCTGAGTCAAAGTTCTGCAAATTATGTTAGCCTCAGTCTTACTTATCTGTAAAATGGAAATATTAATACAAATATTAATACAAATTCCACTGCCTTATGAAAATTAAACACACTTTTCTTTATTAAGCACATGCATATAGAGTACCCACTATGCATTGACACTGCTCTAGGAACAAGATATTTATTCAGTAAATGGTAATAACAATATCTGCATGTGTGCAGATATCAAAAAATATATCTGTGTATTTTCCCCATTTAACTATAGATGTTTTTATATTAATCAGAATATTCAATGCTTGGTACAGTAACATTTTTCTAACAGTAGAGGATGAATAATCATCAACTGAAAAAAATTATTTCATTTATTTGATATATCCCAATTCTGAAAAAAAAAAATGTGAAACCCTACCTTCCCTATGCCTAACTAACCTCCCACCCACACTCAAGCATCTGAAGGGTCTGGTTTGGTAAGGATGATCAAACAGGTGTTCTAACGTTTGGACAAGCTCAATGCTCAAAAATTCTGCCAAAATCTACTGTTTTATAATAAGAACAGATGGTCACAGATGAGCATTGCTTCAGCTATTGATGATGTAGAAAACAAATCTTTATCACAGAAAAGGGAGGGGATGGAATTTTTAGACATAACCATTTTGTAGATGTAGAATGCACTGTGCACACCACGCAGACCATCAGTCTGATTATAATAGAATGAAATCCAAATTTTAAAAGATGTTGATAAAGCACTTGGCTGCCTTCCTACACAGAGTGAAGACCCATTCCCTTCTCCACATTGGACTCATAAAATGAAAATATTTTACGTATAATATTTGTCTGAGACTTTGGATGATACTGAGCGGTTTGATTCATACTAGAGATATTTCAATTTTTATGATTTAAGTGCTTAGCAATTTTTTCGTTTTTTCATAAAAGGGACGATCAAAGAGAATGAAAGAAGAATCATTCTTATCAAAATGATCTAAAAATGATTAGTTTCATTCTGACAGAAGTTATTAATGTATCACATAGTCCACTGAGGCATGAACTTTTAGTTAGTTTTAGAATTAAATGTCAAAAGAGATGTTATATCAGAAACTTTGTGTGGATCAGCTTAAGATATTGTAGTCACTTGATATTAATGAATAGTATCCTGATACAGATAGGCACTTTACAGATGATGGTGGTGTATGAGCTACAAATTGGAAGAAAGGAACAGATCAACTGGCCCCTTTTGTGTTATTTTTTTCTGACACTTAATTATATAGATAAACTCTCTTTATCTCCAACTTTTTCCTACCAGATTGTGTAGCAAAGACATCTTCTTATAGTTTTATATTTTTATGAGTGTGTTTGTGGTATCTATATTGGGTGCCTGCCAATTACAATCTTGGCTGTAGATTTCTACAGAACCTAATAAATAAGACCAGATTGGCAAAATCAAGGCTACTTCCTGTGAGAATATGGACATCTTAACTCTGAAGAATTTCAGAAACATTTCATCTTGTACTTAAATTTTACTATTATCACACAATATGCATTATCATATTTTCTGGAGGAAACACAGATCTACAGCTGTACTTATAATTTCACAGACATCAAGAAATGCGGGCCTGATTTCCGTTGGTTAGGGGTGGTAATTATTGGCTGGCTCCTTGATTCCTTGAGACTGAGTATTGATGAAGTGAATGCACAATGAGCTCTGGGCAGAAAATTCAAAAACTTGAAATCTCAGCAGAAAGTAAAACTCAAGAGCTGAAAGGAAGTTCATGGTGAAAATCCTCTAAGGAAGTGAGTCAAAGATTGATTTACATTAGATATTGGTTTCCTGTATTAGGTAATTTCCAAATGCACTTAACAGAATTGTCATTTTTAAAGGAGAAGTCTACCTACCATTTAATTTGGGGAAAACCAGTTTGTAATCAATCAAGAGCCTATGAGGGATACATAGAGCACTGAGGAAAATAAGAATATTTTGTGAGTTTTGCAGTCTAATTGGAGATAAGGAATACATGAAAATATTTATGATATTAGAAATTATAATTCAGACAAAAGATATCACATGGTTAATTGTCAAATGAAAGGCAAATATTGAATTTAGAGATAAATATAATTACTCTGGTCCAAAAGGCCTACAAATTTTCATAGATAGGATAGGGCCTGTTTTGGTGTTTATAAACAACAACAAATAAAATAAAAAAGGACATAGTTATTCAAAATATATACTATTAATTTTTATAATTATGAATTACATGTATTATGGACTTACACTGAAATTTTATCCTCCTTCTTGGTGATAATTCCCTATAACTACATTTAGAAATTACCTAAAATACAGGACATGAAAATATAAAGTAAATCGGTCTTTAACTCTCTTATTTGCTCTTTGACAAAACAAACGATTTCAAGTTGAAGAAAGAGAGATGGCACAAGCCACGGGAAATTAGAGAAGGTTTCTACAATGGGGGATGATTTTCCTCATTCAGCCATAATTTAGATCATGTATGTTCCATAATTTTTGTTGAATTAATGAAAGATTTGTAGAATAGTGCAATGTCATCAGGTAACCCATTGTGAAATGCCTATTATATAGAAGGATATTTACTGGAATAGGAAAAAAAAAAAAGAAAGAGGAAGAGGAGAAGGAAAAATTGAGCAAGAAAAAGAAAAAAGCAAAGTTTCAGAAATCAGGAAAATTCTATGGAAAAGTGCAGACTTTGCTTATAATGCTGGATTTATCCTAATTGGAGTGTGCTACAGTGGAGTAAGACTCAATAAAGGTCTCCTCTGTCCTTCAAGAGAACCTTTAAAGCAGATAAAATGTAAAGATCTCCTCTACCTTTTTAAAATTGAAAATCCATATGAACACATTCTTAAAAATGTTTCAAAGAAAGAAAATCAGTCTCACTGTAACATAGTATTTCATTGTTTATTAATTTATGCACACATATTTATTCAGTCAAATCATCATTGAAGTTTATTTTTTATTGTCAAAAAATTCTAATATATTTTTAAAGAGCTCTTCTACTCTTGTTTCAAGTGACATTTTAGAAGTCTGGTTGCCTCATTTGAAGAGGTCCTTGGGAAGAGTTCTGTCCTTGAGAAGTCAACTTCCTTATAGCTATTTTGAGAGGGAGAAGCAGAAACTTGAACAGATTTGGGGCATTTCTGTGAAGAGTTTAGGAGAGAGTAACAAAAAAAATAGGATGGGACAATTTGAGTTGCCATTTATAAAAAGGGAAATCTCTCTATGATGGAAGGTCAGGACAACCACCTGTTCTTCAAAAGATATTGGAAAATAAGCTCCTTTAATCTAAAACACCACCACAGTGATAACCAGATGGTGGATGTCTTTGGTGAGTATAGATTTTCAGCCTCTGATACCTGCATCTTTGTGCTTACAGGTATATGTGAAAAGACTCCAGGCTGTTCAATGCTGTTCATCAGTTGTCAATCACTGAATAGTTCTGTTAGGGAGTTTAGGAATATTTTTGGGATTTCTTAGCTATGGGACCACAGTTTCTTAGAAATACACAACTAGACTATAAGTGAACCTCAAGAAGGGAGGGACTATAAAGTGGGGACAAAGAGGGAGGCTCTAATCCTTTGCAGCACCCCATTTCTACCTTTGAGGAGTTGGTTTTTACCATAGCTCACCTGACACTCCTAGTTGTCTATCCAGTCCCACTTTCCTCTTCTTCCCTGCAGACAAAATCCTGATTTTGTTCAAGAAAGCACTATACCTAGCCCTAAAGAGATACTTATTTTCCCAGTCTTCCCTAGATTGACCATATTATACAGAACTGGACATTTTCTGGGAATGGTGCTCACTCCCCCTTCCTTCCTACTGCCATGAACATGGTATGTGATGTCTGGAAATGCTCTAGTGATCTCATAACATGAGATAACTAGATGTAAGGGAAAATGGGAACACACTGAGGCAATAAGAAGAGAATGATAAGAATCTCTTCTTATGATAAGAACTTGGGTCCAGGCTGGCTTGATTGAGCATCAATCAAGTATCAATCAACCATGCAAGCAACCCCTTAACTCTGACTTTTTTATATGAAAAGAATGACCCCAAATATGTTTAAGCCACTGTTGATTATATATTTGGTTACCGGAAGTCTAGCATAGTCCTAACTGCTACCCCTGGAATAGCAAAAATTGCTGTTAATTTGATTGTTTAATATCTTGGTCTATCAATGTCTAAGTTCCCCAGGTGACTACTTCATGAAGTTGAAGATTTGGATGAAGTTACTTAGGAAAGCTCGTCTGTTTCAGATACTTAAAAATGAAGTTAAATATGGGTCAGAGTTACGTGAGTGACTTGGATTTTTGAGTTAGAACTTCCGAATGCCCGAACTTCCCAATAAGGGAATTACGGTAATTCACTTCTTGAGAAGCAAATTGAAACATGCTTAAAGTTTTTGGGAAGCAACAACATGAATGGGTAGTGGAGAACTCATAATCCTGTGTCTCTTTCAGCGTCATGAAAGAGTTAATGTAACCTCAAAGTTGTCCAATTTAGAATCAAAGTACTTTTGACCATTTAGCCAGAAAATCTTGCTCAATATTTATAAAACTACCATATAATTAGCATAAGTTCACATGCCTATGGTGAAAAAATAAATGAGAAGAAAGACTAAAGGAATTTTAATGAGCTCTGCCTTAATCATCCCCTGAAATAAGTCTAATAAACTATTTCTCTTCAACTTTCATTTGATGTTTTTTCCTCCCCCTAACTGCTCCAGCTACACCTATACTCAGATACACACACTTATCCTTGAAATAGGCTTTGTTATTATCTCTTAACTCACAGATCTTTCTCTTTGTTTCTGAGTATCTGTGCACATACAGAGATTTATGTTTATGCACACACTTCCATATTTGACTGTCAAACTTGCCTAGATTTCTGTTAACCTGGTGATAAGGGAGGATGTGATAAGCCAGGGAAAAGGGTTAAGAGGATCCTTTGTAAGTAGGAAAAAGGAATTAAAAAGAGCTGTTTTAGATCTTTTAAATTTACCCTTGAAGTTGTTGTACACAAAAAGGGATATATTTTTAGAATGAAGCTGTAGTACCCTAAAGTGGCCTGTACATAGTAGGCATTCGATAGAAAAAAAATTATCTACCCGACTCCTGTACCTTTGCAATCAGTACATTGGAATGCTTCTCTTCCTGATTGAACTCCTACTGTCAGTCTATGCAATGAACATACTGGGGTATTAGCCCAATTCCACGTCCCCAAAACTGTTCCAGTATTGGTCTCCATGGCAAATACGCACAACACAGAGAACAAAGTCAACCCAAAGAAGAGGTGAAGGGGCTGAGGCAAAAGAGACAATGGATTTTTTATTTTCTCTCTGGTTAAAAGCAAAATAGATTTATATGAATTATGACCCTTTGGAACTTGCAAGCATCTCCTGTTTGAGTTCAAGTTCTGTTCAGCTAATCTCATGTTATAATTAAAGTTAATAAAAAAATTGTATCCAGCATACGTTTGATTCATGCCATTAGGGAAGAAATTGCATTGTTTACTGAGCATTTTTGCAGGTCACTCTGAAACTGTGGCAATAACACATTCTAAATCTCTGGGAAGAGTGTTTCATAAAAGGAACATTTCAACACGAAATAGGCCATAAGGGATTCATACATTGATCTTCCACTGATGTTTTCTCTGAATTAGTTAAGACTGCTAGACTAACAATGATTCTAATGGGAAAGATAAAGAAGACCAAATAGTGGAGAGGCAGCAATTCAAAGGTTTAATTCAGGTTTTCCTATGTATATCACTTATAAATTTAGACAATTGGTGGTGTTCAAACTGATGATGATTTTGAATGCTGGTGAAGGATTATGGAAGTTAATTTACCTCCTAAGTTTTAGTGCTTAATAAGAGAAAGCACAGTGGTCTCCCCAAAAAGAAAGGTTGCTGACAACGATAGAGCATTTACAGCAGGCCACCAACAGTACAGTAGTTCATGAATCCATTCATGTCAAGGTAGAAATTTTAGCAGTATTTATCCTTCGCATTACCTTTTCATTAATATCTTCTTTGAGGCAAGTTTCATGAGATAAAGTATTTATTTCCTAACATTTTAAATTAAAAAAATATGTATCACATTTAATCCAGGACTAAATTCTCTCTCTCCACACCCCCACCCCAATTCTGTATCACAAGATTTTTCAGATCTCTAGAAAGGGATTTATTTTTCTTTTATAAGTGAAAAACCATTCATCTGAATCCATCCTAGAGTAATTGTCACTTGGTCAGCATTGTGATATGGGAAAGGAACATATAATATGCCTGTGTTTAGTTGGAATCCATCTAGCAAAAGCTAAGAACAAAAAGTTGAAGTCTATTTAAACCATGCAATACCCATTTCCCTGACATGGATTTCTGACATACACGTGGGATTCCGTAAAAGCAAATCCATGGTCAAAATGTAGCTCATTCTCACTCAGTCAGTGTAACCCAGAATAGAGTGACTTTTCCAATAATGTAAATGACAAACTCTTCAGTGAAGATCACCATCTTTCATGTAACAGTGTTGAGGAATAATATTGATGCCAAAAGACCCAGCCTTCTTGTGATTCAAGGCTTCTTCTGGATGGCTTCATGGATGAAACTGGTGGGTACAGTTAAGATTCCCTCCCCCAAATCATTAATCATAACTTGATGGATACAGCAGTGGGTGGTGTTAAAAGCAAGCAGTTTGGTATCAGTGTTAACCAACCAAATTACTTAATATATAAATTTCAGTTATCTCAGCTTTAAGACAGGCATCATTGTTCCAGCTACATCTACACTGGGGCACACACACTTATCTCTGCAATAGGCTTTGTTATCTTTTATTTCATAACTTATACAATATCTGACATTCAATGTACTATGTTTACAGTTATTAATTCTAACACCACATGACCCAGAAATCCCTAGTGATTGGCTCAAGAGTATGCAAGCTTTGCCTGGTTGGTTAGAAAAATTGACCCCCACTCTCATGTTTTCTTACCTATTATGTCATCAAATGACAGACTGAGATTAGAGTAGTCACCAGGTCACTCTCTCCTAGACTCTATCATCAATTTTCCTCCTGCTTCTCTAGCTGTAATAAGAGTTTGAGCAGGGTGTGAGATGAAAATCAAAATCAGTTTCTCATAAAACAAAAAAACACCCCAGTTATTCTACCTCTCTACCATACTAAGAGAAATGATAAATGGTATAAATGGATCCTGTTTAATCTAAAAACATTTCACAATAGGATAGTAAAATAAGATTTGTTTCAAAAAGCATCCTGGAAAGAAAGGGCTCATAATAGACAAACTGATGTTTAGAAGGTGATATCATATGTTAGAATCTGGCCTTGTTTGAAAGCATGCATGTTTGAAAACTCATTCATCTGTCTGCTCTTCCAACTTTCATTAGAAATAATGTGTTTTATTCATAGCAGCTTATAGAACAGTGAAATGGACAGATAATTGAACCATATTATAAAGAAAAATTCCTATTTAATAGTAGACGATGTGCTTCTGTGTCTAAACTGGAGCAGCATGTGGGAGTCAATAGGATTTTTGTCTGTCTCATTTTTTATCAGTAGATTGCATAAAGCACCCCCCCTTTTAGGAAGAATCAGGTCTGAAGGAAGCCTGTAGAAACCCGTAGGGGCTGTTTTGATTGGCTTTGGCTTAGGTATTTTCTTTGTAATTATTCTGTGGTTTCCCTGGTATTCACTGCAGAGTACAGCTGTCCTAAGTTGAGGGCCTTTGAAATATGTCTGCTCTAATTTTCTTGTAATGAGGAAGGGGGCAGGGGAGAAGTATGCTTGGGAAGAAATGCACAAATATTATAAGTTGTTTAAATTGTTGTGAACAAACCTTTCTCTTTCCATTCAGTATCTCACAGGATTATACCCTGATTTTTTTATTACCTGATATCTATTTATACTAATACCTTCCTGGGGGCCTTGTGTGTAGCTAAACAAGATTCAGAATTAGATGGCAAAAGGAGCTTTCTTATTTTATTTTTCTTCCTTCCATTTGAAGGAAAATGTGCACTGCTTGCCTTTGTGGAAAGCCTGGGACCTTGGAGGCCAGTATTAAGAACCCTGTTTGTTAGTTACGGCTTTCTTTGCTGAAACAACCATTAGTCAATGCACCACTGAGTCAACCTAATGAAATAGAACCACTGCAAGTTTATCTACTTGAGAATTCTTTACTTACTAAAGGTCAAGTGTAAAGCTATTATTTTTATTTGACTCACCAGGCTTCTACTTCACTTATTAAGGGTTCTCATAATGTTTCGTGGAACCTCAGGAGTTTGAGGTAAATTAAAATGGTTGCTGAAGTTAGGTAACTGGAACCACTTCCAGAATATACCAACATATATTTCTACACTCCTCAATATTTGAAAACTAAATGGATCAAACTACCTCCCAAATATATTGAGTATTCCATGTGAGCATAATTTTGTTGAATTAGTATTGAATTGCGTCCCTTTGGTATTAGCAACAAACAGTGATTTAATGAGGCCAGCACCATGTTAGAGCCAAAAGAAGATAATGACTGAGGATAAGGACAGGCTTCTACCTTCAAGGATTTGGGGAGCTGCTTGGAAAGAAAAAAATAATACACATACAGGAATTAGACATTAAGAAAGCATAGCAACTTGTGTCATTGATTATTAGTATAAAAATAGATATGAAAACAGAGGTGTATATAAATTGCAGTAGAGAATACTTCATGGAGAGGCCAAATTTTTAGTTAAATCTTAAAGGACGAATAAGAATTTCATGAATGGAAGAACGGAAAGAAATGTTCCAGGTTCATTCAGTGACTCATGCACCTTTATCTAGTACCCATAACTGGCCAGAAAATATGCATGTAAGATAATTCTCTGTCCTCAAGGAAACTCATTTTTGTTCTGTGAACATGACCTCTTTCCCTTCACATGCTCTTTATACGCATGCTTCTGGTTTTACCTGTTTTTAGTTATCACTGTATATCAAATCACCCCACTACTCAGTAGCTTAAAACAATCATTCCCCTTCCTGACTCTGTGGGTTTAACTGAGCTCAGCTGAGTGGTTCTGCTTCACCTGGTACTGTTGGAACTGCAGCCATCTGACAGCTCAAGTGGGCTGGAACTTCCAAGATGGCAGTCAAAGCAAATCACAGGCCAAAAGCTAAGAGCTAAGGGGAGGAGGGGTAAGGAATTTGTGGCACCGTTAACCCATCACACTGCATAAGGTGCTTTTTATGCGACTTCTTCTCCAAGGAGCCAAACCCTAAACTAGAGTGTTATCATGACAGTGCAGAACTGGGAAGGAGACATTACAAACAATTCTTACCCACCAGCCCTCTTTTCTTTCAACATCTTTCTCAATCATGAAATAATTCTATCACTGAAGCATACCCTTAATGACAAAGGAAAAGTGGAAGGAACAAAGAAGGAAATAGCTCATGAAAGTTTTGATTGTTGGTGAATGTTTGGAAATATATTACAGGTAGGCTGGGCTTTTTTAAAAACCAAAAAGTTACCTCAAAATAATATGATAGTCATCAGAGAACCATGGAATTGTGGAGATCACCAAGAACGTGAAACTCATGCCAGATGTGTATGACAGTCAATCTACCCTTTTGACTATCTTTCTCAAAATATCTTCCAAGAATTATTACACATAATTTCATCCTTTTCCAAATAGTAAAACCACCTAAATGTCCTATCTCTTCCTAAACTACCTAAAAATCCCTGTTAAAACCTCTTTCTTATTTCATTATATATCATCACTGTTGTTTAATTTATCTCTAGTCTTATCTCTAGAGGCTTTCCCTCAAACATTCTTATCCCAACAGTCTGTTCTCTCCTTTCTATAGATCCCATGACATCAAAGACTAAACTTAATTTTTAAATCCCGCCCCCTACCCCTCACCTAGCAAGGTTTGTGTGACTTATTATGGGGGTTCAATAAATGAATAGAATAATTAAATGAATTGATGGTAGTCCAAACAATATGGAAAATGTACCACATCCACATAAATGCTTTTTTTTCTAAATTAAAAATTACATAGTTTTTTAAATACCATACTGGGATACACTTGACTACCAAAGCTAGTAAATATATGTAGTCCTTTATACTAAGAGATGATTTCAACTCGTGTAAGAGGATTGATTTCCCACTCTAGCCAAGGGGTTCATGGTGAAGTAAAAAAGGAAAGGGACAGGAAATCAGGCGATCTTGATTTATATTCCAATTTTACCTCCTGTGAACCAGGCACCCTTTTTACTTGTGCTTTACCCTCACTGGACATCGGTTTCCTAGTCTATAAAGTGAGGGACTTAGAAATTGTTAAGCAAGATTTTTGCATGTAAACATTTCCAGCAGAGTTTCAGAGAAATGTGTTAGATGAATCTAACCCTCACATGGAAAAAGATACTCATCTTCTCTGTGGTCCAGAGGCAGCCATTCAACCTCCCTGATTCTTAACTCTTTCTTTGAATACTAAGGAACTCCAGAGTCTGGAGCACACTTTCTTCTAACAACTTCACCTTGTGGTTGAATCCCTAGGAAAATAAAACACCATTTTTAATCCAATTAATGTAATTCTCTTAATAAGAACAAATAAATACATGCCCAATAGCATTTTAGTACCAGTAGGAAGGTGTGTAGGACTCAGGGCAAATATACCGGATGTTAACTAGAGGCAGAATAAGACAAAGCCATTGTCAAAGGACCAATATTAGCCAAAGGTACAGATGGCTCAGAGTACTTGAAATCATTTAAATTCATTTCCATTCTACAAACACTTATTGATATTTACATATGTAAGAATCTATGCCAGATTATAAAGACAAATCAGGCTTACACTTTTCTACAAAATTCAAGTCTTAACATTGTTGTTCACCTGGTGCTTCTCAAAACAGATCATATTGCTCTCGTTCAGTAGTCTCACCCTGGGGCAGTACCAGCCCCAAAGGTCTCGACCATATCATTTACCCTTCCTGGACTTCCATCTGCTCATTTATAAGAATGATGGTCTCTTCCAGCTTGAGTGCTTTAACAGTTACGGTGGGTAACATTTGGTGTGTTGTGTCACAAGCTCATGCATGTGTCTGAGCCCACCCACTGCCCTGGATCTACTATCAAGACATCTCTGAGCCCAAAGTGCCTGCAGCATTGTCCTGATTGCCACAAATCAGCCTTAAATTAGGCATTTATCATATTTGAAAAGACACCATCTGCAGATCTCCACCATTGTGCAAAGTTGTCATGAACAATATGCTACTTTGCAATCTGCACATTTAAAAACAAATGGGGAAATTCAACAGCAACTAGAAATAAACTTGGGTTTTGGAATTGCATTTCTTAGATGCAGTTAGTGCTTGGCCAGTCCCCAGAACAACACCTTCCACTTAGGAGAATGTAAAGCTAAGCAAATTCAAACTGAAAAACATCTTTTAGCTTTCTATGTGAACAGGAAGGAAGGAGCAGATAAAGGTAATAAGATTCTCTGATCATAGGAAATTGGAATTTGCTATCTTCCTAGACCATTATTCTTAATGCACAGCTGAAGTTGGCTACATTCCCTTGGCAGAGAAAATCATTCTGATTCAAAGTAACATAAAATGATTTGGTATAGATTTTTTCTAATAATGGTTGTGTGTGTGTGTGTATGTGCGTGTGTGTGTGTGTGTTTAATTTGCTGACAAATAAAAGGTGAATATTCCCTTCTTGTCCATGCTTAGGGAATATAAATGGTACATTCAATAATATAGAATTAAAGCTTATAATTATATTTAACACCTCAATATTTGATTACATTAGAGGTGAAATAGTGCCATGTTTAAAATACAGTGAAGCATAAGTAATTTTGTTTCCTGATTAGGGTTATTATAAAAATGGTATTTTGAAAATCTGTAGCCCTACAGTAATATAAGGGCCCCCGAGGGCTTCAGGGAATCATAATTGTAACAACTGCCCATGTAAATTCTTTCACCACAAAATATTAAGAGGTTAAATGTTAATAGGCCTTTGAGATTATTTGCTTGAAGTTTCCTTCACCTCTTATAAGATTTCAAACATTTATTTAAAAAAATTTCAAAGCAGTAGGTCTGTAGGAAGAGGTTATTACATTGTATCTAAGGGAAATGAGTTGAAGACAATTGCAAAATTGTTTGAACTTATTATCCTGTTTCTTTTGAATAAAATAACTCTCTAATGAGCTACTGTTTGTCCTAAAATGCCTCCAGATGGAAGATTGGGACTGCTAATTGTTCTACTAGTTTTAACTTAAGGGAAAAAAATCAGCACTAACAGAGGAACCATGAATCAACATAATCATCAGTTTTTAAGAAGATGAATAAAACTCAGGAACCAACTCTAAATAAAAGAAAAATAGAAAAGAAAATGCTTTGTCTTAAAGGTGCCAGATATGCCTAGATCCATCCAAACAAACACCCAGCTATCTGATAGTTTTCCATGATGTGACTTGTGTAACCACATGGCCAGTGCCACAGAGCACCTTCTTAATGGCTTTTACCAGCTCTTCTTCCTCTTTAGCAGCTTGCTTTACTCCTAAGCTTCTCCTGGATACAATCACTTTAGTGCTTTCTCTGTGTTGGTGACTCCCAGGGAGATGTCTCTACATCTGACCTCCCCATGGACTCTAGACCACCAATTCCTACTGTGTTTTGAGAACTTCAGTTAGGTTTTCCTCAATTGTTTTAAACCCATGTCCACATCTGAGCTCTCTGTCATCCACTCAAAGTTGTTCCTTATATGTTTCTAATTCTGTTCATGGTGATGACAGTCTTAGACCCTCCTGTCTCAGATCAGGAACTGCATACAGCTTCATCCTTGACTCTTCCCTTTCCTGGTCTTCCTTCCAGCATTTAGTGGCTGAATTCTGTTGCTTCACCTTTGAAGTCTCCTAACTCCATTCTTTTCTCTTATATCCTCCATTTCACTTCGACTTCTTGTTTCAACTCCCTTCCAGGTGACGTGCTCCTACCAAGTGTTTCTGTGGTACCCTATGCTCACTTCCATCATGGTGCCATTCACATTGCAGCATAACATCCTTTACCTTCCTGTCCCCACCTCCCAGCATACAAGAGGTGTTCAGTAAGTACTTGAGCATACCTTCCCAGTCGCTTCCTTGTTGGTTCCTGTTGAGGCTATCGCTGGCCTCTCTTTCCTGCTGTCCCTTTCCCACAATCCAAGCAAACACAGACATTAATCGCTAGTTGGACTATTTTTCCATTCTTGTACTAATCCTATTCCCTAATTTACACTTTCCTACTTTCGGCTATCACCCGTTTCAAGACTAAATACCCTTATTTCTGCATCTTTTTATGGAGGTGCCTTCTATGCTTGAGAATTTTGTTCAAATATTTTCTCCAAAAAGCCTTCCCAGGGCATGTCCTAGACAGAATCTCACAGCATCCCACCTATATTCAAAAGCATTCTTCCTACTTCTTTCATTACATCTTTAATTATTATTTTGTCCAAGATATTTTGCCAGGCTTGATTTTCTTACTTGAATGTGGAAAGTACAGAAGGTGACTTGTTCATCTCTATGTCTCCCATATATTTACTAGGTACAAAGTACTCTGTGTTCTGTTATACTGCTCTTAAAATGTGATGCTTCTCACCTAACTTAGACACAACCACAAAATAACAAGCTTTAGGTTGGACTGGGTTCTGTTTATTCCAATAAACATGTTAAGGATAACATCTTGGCATACAAAACAACACTGACCACAAAAATACTAATAGGAGACATACCTGCCAACAAATATTTCTAATATGATTCATTGTGAAGCTGTAAAAAGATCAAATCCCCAATCTGCAGTACAGCATGAGATACCATTTTGGGAACTGAGTGCCATTTAGTGCTAATAATCCATCTCTTAGTGATGTATATATTTCATCCTATAAAATTTAGTTAAGGAATTACTTGATACTCTAGCTTTCTTGTTGTGATTAATAGTAATATAATCCTCATTTTATCTAGTGCCTGTTATCCAAGATTTTGAGAATTAATGAGAAAATGCCTTGAAATATTTTCTCATTAAACCTCAAAAGCCCCCCTCTGCAATAGATTTGCAAAAATGATTAATTAAGAATTAAAGTTCTTTCACAAAGAGGGAACACATCTCTACACTATTCCGCAGCTAGCGTCAGTGAAATTTTAAAGTTATAAAATATAAAGTATTTTATTTCTGCAGGCATCAGAGGAGAAAGACAACACTACTTTTATTGTAAATGCATAAATAAATATTGATCTTTGTCATGACATATGGAGATACAGATTTCTAAAAGATACAGTTTAGGGATATTTTAGCAAGTTTTTATTCTAAATATAGTAGAAAATAAGTCTTTTACTATGCATTTTTTGAGAAATGTTCAAACCAAACTATTTTTAGAGCCTGTTTATTCACATTCCTTTGAGCTAACCATTCTTAATTTGCAGGTTATTAAATAGTTGTAATTTATCATGTAGGGCATATTCTTGGTTCAGTGGTTCCTCTAGGAAACATAGTAGATGCACCATAATTATTTTCCAAAAGCTAAAGGAATGATCAGACCTTAGTTATTCAATTCATGTATGTGGTAAAAGTAAAGAATTTTCTAAAATGTTACAGATTCCTTAAAAAATAAAGCATGCTTACATGACTTTCTAACTCTGATTCCAGAATGAACTCCAGAGAGGGCATTGGGTGTAACTGCAGAGAAGCATAACTACATGATTTAATATCACTGGGAAAACATTGGTAAAACTCCAACAGATGACCCTTCCCAGGGCGATGCAAGCATCACAAGATGAGAATACCAGCAAAGTTATGGGAAAGGCAGCATAAAACCATGCATACTGAATATAATTTGCAAAAAATAAAAGAGAATAAAGTGATGAAAAATGCACTGGTAGGGGGTAGATTTTGGTATCATCAAAGCATCTGTGGAATCAAGATAATTACGGTATTCATAATTTGGGACAATGAAATACAAATATATTGCTATGGTTTTTTTGGGGGGGAAATAGTGTATTTGATATAAAGAAAAAGGGAAAGGAAAGAGAAATTATTACCAGTTACTGATTATTTAGTCATGCCACGTATCACATTAAACACTTCCAATAACCTATTTTATGAAATGGCTCATAGTCGTATGAGGTTAAGTATTATTAACAATATTTTTATATGGAACAAAACTATGTTCAACAGTCTGGACAAAGCATCTATGTACCTAATAGTTAACAGCTGTCAGGATATACATATATATATATAACCATAAATATGGAATCACATATGTAAAATATGTATATCCTATATAAAACATATATATACATACACACACACACACACACACATCTATATGATGATTTTATGTGTCAACTTGACTAAGCATCAGGTTCTCAGGCCTTAAGCCTCAGACTGAATTACACCACTGACTTTCCTGGGTCTCCAGATTGCAAAAAGCAGACTGTGGGACCACTTCAAGGATGACCATGTGCCTAATTGACAAAGGTGCCCTTGAGGGAGCCTCTCATTATTTCATGGACAGTGGCAGCTCAGATGGGAACCTGCCCTTGAGTGTCTGTCCAGGACAACTCTGTGCTCTCTAAATGACAGACATTCCAGCTTTTCCAACAGTGACTATCAAAAATCCTCCTGAGGAAAGCCCTCATAGGTCATGACAGGGAACTTTGAATATGAGGAGTTGCCACCACTGTTCTCAGGAGTCAGAATATGAGCTTTGGAGTTAGCCAGTCTTCAGAATTCCAGTGGATATTCTTGAGATTTCATTTGCTCATCTCCAAAATGGATGTAATAATTGCTGTCTCAAAAGGTTGTAAGCGTCTGAATGGATAAAGAAGATGTGGTATATATATATATATATATATATATATATATGTAATGGAATATTATGCAGCCATCAAAAAACCCCGAAATCTTGCCATTTGCAACGACGTGGATGGAACTAGAGGGTATTATGCTAAGCGAAATAAGTCAATCAGAGAAAGACATGTATCATATGATCTCACTGATATGAGGAATTCTTAATCTCAGGAAACAAACTGAGGGTTGTTGGAGTGGTGGAGGGTGGGAGGGATGGGGTGGCTGGCTGATAGACATTGGGGAGGGTATGTGCTATGGTGAGTGCTGTGAATTGTGTAAGACTGTTGAATCACAGACCTGTACCGCTGAAACAAATAATACATTATATCTTTAAAAAAAAAAAAAAAGATACTAGGAAGGGAAAAATGAAGGAGGGGAAATCAGAGGGGGAGACAAACCATGGGAGACTATGGACCCTGAGAAACAAACTGGGGGTTCTACAGGGGAGGGTGGTGGGGGGAAGGGTTGACCTGGTGATGGGTATTAAAGAGGGCACATATTGAATGGAGCACTGGGTGTTACATGCAAACAATGAATCATGGAACACTACATCAAAAACTAATGATGTAATGTATGGTGGTTAACATAACATAAAATAAAATTTAAAAAAAAAGAAAAGGTTGTAAGCAGATTCAATTATGATAAATATATGTAGGGTTCGGGATGGTATTTGGGTCATGATGAGCTCTAAGTGTATAGTGGCTTAAAAAAAAATGAAGGAAGAGAAAGAGAAAAGGACAAGGCAGAGGGGAACAGGGAGGACTAGGAGATGTGGAAAAGGGAAGGGGGGAGTGAGAAAGAAGGCGGATGGCTGGGAGTCATTGTTTCTAGAAGCTTCCCTAAGTGGAAGCACCCAATGAGATCTGATGGAAACCACTGTGGTTGCTCCGGCCCATTGGAGGTGCCACTGTGGCCTAATGCAAAGGGTATTTGGGATCTACCAACATGGGTGACAATTAATAGAAATGGCACCACTGAGCACAGCAGAAATTTAAACCAAAGCTATGTTGGAACCAAATCCAGCTCTCCTCTCTCCCCTAGGGTGAGAATCTCTTGACATCTGGGAAATATGTAGTGATTATTGATTTCATTGCATCAGACTGAGGAAAGAGAATAATAATTTCTACAGAAACCTGGTGGAAATGATGACCCAGAAACTCAAAGTGTTTTCCTGAGCCAATTACAGAAGCACTAAACAGTAATCTGATCCTCAGATGTCCAGGGAAAACAGGCTATAATTAGCAAGGAGTATTGATGAAGCAGGGCTGAGGTAAAAATAAATTTATTCTTTGCCAGCTTAATGATTTCGAAGGAAACAGGAAGAGAAAATTGACAAAATAAACTATGTTTACACACACTTTTCTTTTAAAAACTGGAACTATTCTATGTGAACTCTGATATATACTCAGAAAAATAGCAGAATCAATAGCGTGCCTGTTCTTAACAGACAATAGTTTGGAAAAAATGGGAACTTTGAAATAGAAGTCTTCCACTATGTAATCATGAATCACATATCTGTTGTGTTTACAAAACATGGAGGCCAGACAACTTATGGATAATCAGCTGCCAAGTTTTCTCCATCTGTAGCTCTGTGTGTCTCTCCCACCCAACCTTATCACCAGTTGCTCCACCCCCACCTGTGGCTCCTATCTCCATATAAGGAACTATTGCATTTACCTGCCAATTGCTTGCTATACTCCATTTCTATACACTTTCCTCAAACACAGCTTCAACACATCATTCCCCTGGTCAGTTGGAAACTTTCCATTTTTTATAGGATAAAGTCTAAATCCTTTTTTAGACATTCAAGGCTCTTCAAAACTGGTCCCAACATTTCTTATGGGCAATACTGAACTAGAACAATAGTTCAACGATATGGGGCTTCCCGATCAACTAAGTTAGAAGATGCTGAATAATATGACCATCAAATACCTACTGTTTATTAGGGATTTCCTTTGTGCCAGACACTAGGAGCACCATGTGGTTCATATTATTTAATCCTCACAACCATGCATAGTTGATTAGTAGATGAGAAAACAAACCAAGGCTTAGAAAGGTAAGGAAGATATCTGGGAAGTATCAGAGCAGGGATCTGAATTGTGGTCTTTCAGACTTTGGGCCCTGAGCTCTTACAAAGAGGCATGCTTTAGCCCTTCCCTGTGGGGTCTCAGGGGAATTTAGTATATTAAAATCCCTGAGAAGTCTCCTGATTTCCTGACATGCAGAACTCTATGGGGTTTTGTTTAAACCAGTCAAACTTACTTTACTATTGGAAACAATTTCATGAAATGCCTCTTATCCCCCATAAAAGTAGATTCCAATAGCCTTTTTTAGGAAATGTTGAACTAGTGACTCTTAATGCCCTTTCTCGCTCAAACATTCCTCTTTTCCAGGACTTGCCTTCCAATCCTCTATGCAATGATTTTTATTTCATTTAAACACTTTAGTTTATATGTCTCTAAATATGCTTTAGGACCAACCTCCCTCCTTATCTCTAGAACTCCTTCCGTTTACTCTTATCTGAATCTTATTGGTACCCCTCTGAAATCCCACCTCCCTTCTGAAGCCTTTACCTGACTGCCCAAAAATATGTTGGGTTTAGCCATCCTCGGTTTTTTGTGTGCACTGAGCTAAGGGGATCCTCAGTATACACATATGCCAAAGAGATTCTATACATTTGATGTGTTAAGATTTGGCTTTCTCTAGTAGTCACATCCCCTCATCTATTCCTGTGTTCAGATCTTGAATAAACACCAAGAGCCACATTCAAAATTCTGAGTCCATGGGCCTTCTTTTTCTCCATACATCATGCATTGCCTTGGACCACCAGCACTATCACCATAAATGTATGTGTACATATGAAATGAGCTAATACAGATATGGGGAGCTTTCCAGAGCACCTCACATTTTATAAATGTTCCAAAAATATTAGATTTATTATTGTTGTTATGGCAAATTGGTTCCAAGCATTGCACCAGACCATGAAACTAACTGAACATGGTGCAGTTCCTGCCCTTAGGAAGCTGCCTGGTGAGGTCTAGTTCCAGAAAAAAAAAAAAGAGTACAAGCAAGATGGATGAGGGAGGTCGTCAGTTCTATCCCAGGAGAGCAAGAGAAGGATCATAGAGAAGGTGGCAACCCAGCTAAGACTTGAAGGTCGGACTGGAGGCAGAAGGTCATTGCTGGCTTTGGGAGAGCACTTGCCGGGGACCTGGATATGTCCCATGACTTGGGAAACTGCAAGTTAGTCCATGTGACTGAAGCCTGATATGTGATGAGCTGCAAAACTAGGTGGGTCAGATATTGAAAATCTTAAGTCTCCAAGGCACTCAAACATAATCCCATTCATAATGGAATGAGAGGAAGTGGGTCAATGATGCATTTGAAGCATAGAGAAATAGGATCAGAGTTATATGATAAATGCAATTTTGGCTATGTTCTAGAGATTGGTAGAGGGCAAGACTGAATTTAGGGAAGAGATCAGTGAAATATGAACAGGCTGAATTGGAATATGGCAGTCTGTTAAATACGAAGTTACATATTGGAGAAGAAGCACAGATCTTAGTGGCTAAATAGAAATTTATTGTTTTAAAAATGTAAATAACAAAGCAGTATATTTTAAAATAAAATCATCACATTAACTATGTTTTATTTAGTGTAAAAAGTGTGCTATTGTTCACCTAAATTGGTTAGTATTATAAAAAGTAATTATAATGTTGGCAAAGGAAAGATGAAAGCAAGTATAATCTGGCAATTGTTATCATGAATTGAAAGGCTTGCTTTTGCCCTTGGGCCTAATAATTTCATTTTGAGGCATCTCTATTGGGAAATAATGTAAAATGCATCAACACTTATCAGAATTAAAAAATTGGAAATATGTATTTCCAACGAAGAGGGAGTGGATAGCACTCAATTATGATATATCAATGTAATCTAATATTTTGAGGACATTTAAAATTATAATCACTATGTGTTTTAAATAAAGTTGCCAGATAAAACACAGGATGTTCAGCTGCATTTGAATTTCAGATTTTTTTAAATTTTATTTTATTTTATTATGTTATGTTAGTCACCATACATTACATCATTAGTTTTTGATGTAGTGTTCCATGATTCATTGTTTGTGTATAACACCCAGTGCTCCATGCAGTACGTGCCCTCCTTAATACCCACCACCAGGCTAACCCATCCCCCCACCCCCTCCCCTCTAAAACCCTCAGTTTGTTTATCAGAGTCCATAGTCTCTCATGGTTTGTCTCCCCCTCCGATTTACCCCCTTCATTTTTCCCTTCTTTCTCGTAATGTCCTCCATGCTATTCCTATGTTCCACAAATAAGCGAAACCATATGATAATTGACTTTCTCTGCTTGACTTATTTCACTTAGCATAATCTCCTCTAGTCCCATCCATGTTAATGTAAAAGTTGGGTATCCATCCTTTCTGATGGCTGAGTAATATTCCATTGTATATATGGACCACATCTTCTTTAGCCATTCATCTGTTGAAGGGCATCTCAGCTCTTTCCACAGTTTGGCTATTGCGGACATTGCTGCTATGAACATTGGGGTGCATATGGCCCTTCTTTTCACTACATCTGTGTTTTTGAGGTAAATACCCAGTAGTGCAATTGCTGGGACATAGGGTAGCTCTATTTTTAATTTTTTGAGGAAACTCCACAATGTTTTCCAAAGTGGCTGTACCAACTTGCATTCCCACCAACAGTGAATTTCAGATTAAAAAAATGAATAATTTGTTTAGTATAAGTGTGTCCTAACATTTCATGGAACATACTTAACTTTAAAAGGTATTCATTGTCTATCTGAAATTTAAATGGATCTGGGTGTTTCGTATTTTTTAGTCACTGAATCTGGCAACACTCATTTTAAAGAATCTGCAAAAAAGTACAGTTTACACCATTTAGAAGTATAAGATAAAAAATATATTAAGTGCACTCAGTTATAGGGGTTGGGGGTGAAGATATGCCTTGATAAAAGATAGTAAGGAAATACTTCAAGATCAGATCAGTGGTGGGGTTTAATTACAGATTTGTTTTTAGATTTAGTATGCTTTTTATCTTTATATTTTTCTACTACAACAAGCATGAATTAATATTTACAAGCAGAAAAAAATGTGTATATGTTTTTATAGGTTCATGTGTAATTCTATTCCACCTTTAACAATGGCAATAGCCCTGGTTTATGGGCAACGTAAGTTAGAATACTCATTGATTCCCAAATTAACATCAGACACGAAGCTCTCTCAAGTAACCCTTAGCTCCGTGGCATAAAACTGGGATTATGATTAGTACACAGCTTAAGTATCACCCACTGGCAAATTCTTCTTCATCCACCCTATCTCAATTCTCCACCACCATGCCATCAATCACCAGTGCCTCCCCATTATTCCAGAACAAACTCTTTGCCTTCTTCCACACCACTTAGCAGGGCTTCAATATGCATTTGTTGAAAAACAGAGTCAATGAATAAAGAACAGAAATAAGATCAGAAATATTAGATGGCATTTCTCATTAGGGTTAACCTGGTATATATATAGGTCCCAGTTCCATAACTTTAATGGTTTCCCAGGATTGCTTTTGCAAATACCACAGTAGAAATACATGCTCCATAAAAATGGATATAAAGAAAAATAAAGATCAGTAAAAAAATATTTCTGTAGAGAAACTTTATAGGGCTCAGGAGTCCTCAAAGATCTTTGAAAACAACAAAACTGGAAGAAAAGATTCCAAAGCATCTTACAGCTTCCAGATTTCTTCCCCCATTGGACTTCAATGTTTTCCCTCTAAAAGCCATTTCTGTGGGATCTTACCAGCCACATAGAGGATGACAGCTCTAAACCAGACTGCCTTGCTTAACACAGATTTACTTTTCATTCTGCTAGACAGTTGACCCTTGAACAACATGGGTTTGAACTGCACAGGTCCCCTTATACATGGACTTTTCCCATAAATACAGCACAGCACTGTCAATGTATTTTTTCTTCGTTATGAGTTTCTTACCATTTTCTTTTCTCTAGCTTACTTTAAGAATACAGTACATAATACATATAACGTACAAAATATGTGTTAAATGACTACATTATCAAGAAGGCTTCTGGTCAACAGTAGGCTATTAGTAGTTAAGCTTAGGGAAAATCAAAGTTATATGTGGATTTTTGATTGTTGGGGATCGGCTCCCCTAACCCCTGCATTGTTCAAGGGTCAACTGTATTTTCAGTTTTTGTATGCGCTTACCTTACAAATAAGAGTTACACAAACAGCAAACAAACCAAGCATGGTCTTTTCAGATCTGACTTTGAGAACAACTCTGAGGGGCTATTAAAAAGCAGGTATAAGGTGGAGGGACCTCTCAGGCATTTTTTTCCCCACATCTGCTTGTCTTAAAGCCTCTCAGCCTCCTTCTCTCTCCTTCATTATTCCTCTCTGGCCTTTTCTGATGTTTTGATAATTGAATGATGCCACCACAGGAGCACTTCTAAAGGGATAAATCAGGTGCACCTCAGGAGTTTCTGGTCCCTCCTCCTCTCTCGGGGGCCACTGGTCTCCCGCCTGCTCCACCTCATCTTCCCTCTCCTTTCTTTATTTTTCTTCACTTTGTCCTATTTTCTTATGCTTAGCTTATGTCTCACTTCTTCATCTTTAGCATTGCCTCTTTTTCTTTTATTGTGAGAAACCTCTTTATAGCTTTTGTCCCCAAGTTTCCTTTATTCTAACTCACTAAGGCAGCTCCACACTAAGATGCAAGCAAGTGGTCCTCAAAGCGTCTATATTCTAACAGATTTAAAAGTCACTCCTTGAACTGGAAACAAGAGACTGGGCGTATTTAATAAAGGGTTATAGAACATATGCTGAGAATGCCATTATCTCTTTTGTTCTCACATGCTTTGTTTGCAACTTATTAATCATATAAAAACAAAATACAAATCTATTGACCGTTCACTGGGTTCAAACAGCTGCAGGAGGCTCATGCATTGAACGAATTGGACACTTGAAAGAACCAAAGTGAGCACAGAACTTGAAAGGACATGTAGATATTCAAGTGTACATTGTTTGAAGAACTTTATTTTCCTCCACTCTAGATACCCCTTGACTTTTTGCAATAAGAAACATCAGACCTGATTTTGAAGACTGAGCTCAAACTTGTTTTCTTTTTCAAGACTAATACCTTGAAACGCCATTTCAATCATGTGTGCCAGACTCCTATTTTAATATTATTTTTAATAATATGCCATAATCTTTCACTTCTGCGTTCCTTTGTACATATTCTGATCATCTAAAGTGTCTTGCCTGGGTGGCGCAGTCAGTTAAGTGTTGGACTACTGGTTTCAGCTCAGGTCCTGATCTCAGAGTCCTGAGATCGAGCCCCTCCTGGGGCTCTGCACTCAGTATGGAGTCTGATTAAGACTCCATCTCCCTCTATCCCCCAACTTCTCTAAAATAAATAAACAAAATCTTTAAAGTGTCTTCCCCACTGATGTTGTTTCCACTCCCAAACTTTAGACACGTAAGTCGCCAGACCTCCCCTATCACCAGCATGGCCAAGCATCCAGGCTGTGATTTTCCTTGTTAGTAATAAAAAAGAACGTTCATTGTGAAAATTTCAAACAGTATCTAAGGGATTAAATTGAGAAGGATAACTTTTGTAGCCTCCTAATCCCCAATCCCACACCTCAGAGATAAAAGCAGGTAAGTTTCATGAACTTCCTTTCAACAAAATTTCTGTGCAATTAAAATCAATTAAAAGTACAAAAATCTCTTCTGGCCCATAGGACAAACATGGGATGTACTTCCCAGGCAACACATGTTGATTTTCCTTGCACTAAATGACCACAGTGTAAGGCACCGCATGCAAATACCATGCTTTGTGTGCCTTATGTAACTAGTCACCTACTAATGCACATTTTGGCTATTTCCAGCTTTTGCCATCCATCACGAACAATAGTGAATATCTTCATACACATATATTAGCATAGTGGGGGAGGGGACATGACCACACTATAAATTTGTAAAGGTGGAAGAGCTGGGTCAAAGGATATATGCATATTTTATTATGAAAATTGTTGCCAAAATATGTTTCAAAATTAGTTTGCAATTGTCAGTGAATATGATGGCACATATTTTGTACGTCATTAATTAAAAATGCTCCATTGTTAATGGCCGAATAGCATTATCTCACACACATGCCCCATAATTTGTGCAACAAAACCTTTGTTTATGTGGTTTTTGAGGTTCTCAACATTTGCAAAGTAAGCGTCCTTGCTGAAATCTGCTTCTCTTCATTGTGTTCACTGTGATAGAACCAACAGGGCTGATTATCACCTCTTAGTTGGGACCAGAATATTATGTATTTACTTTGGAAAACAGCGTGAAAGTGTTCTCATGAGAAAGGTCAAATTTAATGAATTTATGAATATTTTTAGGACGTGTAGAATGGCAGATGAATAGAGGCCCAGAAAGTAATTATTGTTTGTGGGTGGGAAGGAGGGTACAGAAGAGAAATCTATAACGATCCATTATATTTGAAATGAATTACAGTATATAAAAATTTTAAATGCTTTTTGGAAATTGTACCACTATAATAGCCTTCTTAAAAGTATCATTCTCCTCCTCTAAGGTAGGCAACAGTTTGGAGAATTCTTCATAAAAATGGACCGGCACAGGGAAAATAAAGTCCTATACACACTAATATGTACAAGAACTCAAAGGAATATCTGACACCTTGTCCCCTCATCATCCCACGTTAGGGTTTATCAACAGCCATTGACATTGGCACAAATTAATTTTCTGTTGGAGAACTGTCCTGTGCACTATAGGATGTGTACCAGCATCTCTGGTCATTGCACATCAGATGCCAGGAGCGCCCCACCCAATCACAGATGTCTTCAAACACCACCAGATGTCCCCTGTGGACACATCCCCTGGAGCAGAGAAGCACTCCCCAACAGTAACATCCACCAAGCCCCAGTCAGGCTCACAGAGTTTAAGGATAATGCAGAACAAAAGATCACTTGCAGAAAATTCTGCATTAAAGACAAAGAGCAAAATAAGCAAAGAAGGGGGAGGAAAGCCAGAGGAAACAAAAGCAATATAAGGAGCAGAAGAAAAGTTTAAGCTATACTATGATTAATATCTTCAGAGAGATTAGGTTAGACAGCATCCATGAAATAAATATAAGCTCTTATTTAAAAGTACAAGAACAAGACCTCTTGGTTATTACAATTACGATGCTTAAAATAAAACTTAATAGAAGGACTAAAAGGTAAAGTTGAGAGTTCTTTCAGAAAGTCACACAGAAGAGCAAATAAGTGGAAAATGGAGTAAAAAAGGCAAAATTGGGGAATCTATTTAGGAAATCAAAATTCAAAGAAAATAGAGGAAGTCATCAAAAAATAATACGAGAAAAGTTCTGCATGCAATGCTTGAGAATCAGAATAATATCTGGCTTTTGTAGCAAAGGAAAATAGGAGAGAAATAATAAAATGCTATCCCTTAAAATTTTGACAAAAAATAATATTTAACTAGACATTTCTAATAAGCCTAGCCATCAATCAAGCGTGATGGCAAAATGAAGACATTATCACAAATACCTGTCTCAAAATTGTACCTTAAATGCACCCTGTCTTAGAAAACTTCCATTGAATAAACTTCACCAAAATGCGGGGAGATCAAATAACAAAGAATGGGAAAGAGAATCTTCAAAATCATGTTTGTTTGTTTTTAGAGATTTTATTTATTTATTTGAAAGAGAGTGAGCAAGAGAGAGACAGAGAGACAGAGAGAGCAGGGGGAGGGGCAGAGGGAGAAACAGACTCCCCGCTGAGCAGGGATCCAGACATGGGGCCAGATCCCAGGACTCCAGGATTATGGCCTGAGCCAAGGCTTAATCAACTGAGCCACCCAGGTGCCCCTTCAAATCATGTTTAAGGGAGTCTCCCTGATACTGAAAACTTAGGGAGCAACTTGTTCACAGTGGAAGTGGGATGAAAGGACACAAGCATGGTATAGCCAAGGGAAAACAATGGAACCAATCAGACTATTTCATGTGCTTGACCTTGGTTAGAAAGATCATGCAAGTTTGTGAGAGAGATGGGGAAGAAAACGTGATCGCTCTCTGTACAAAGCTAAACAAATGAAAAAAAATTATTACCTGCAGAAAAAAACCCAACAACACAAAGAGCTGTGAGAGAAATGAAATTATTCATTACATGTCTTAGCTGTGAGCAGTATTTAAATAAGTGTGGTAATGGAAACATTGACTCTTGATATTTTTTTAATTGTGACAAACATTAGAAGAATGACAGGACATAAGAAAAAATATGCCCGTTGTTTCTAAGTGAGTTATAGCCTTCTCTTTAATAGCAACATCAAAGAAAGAATCAAGATAGTAGTATAAAAGCAATACTTAGGAATGTGCATAACTGCTAAATGAAATAGCTAGGTGTTAAAAGCAGATGATCTGGGAATCAGAATCTAGGATTCTGGAGAGTAGATAGGAAATTTCTCTTTTGTAAAATAAGCTTTTGGTATTTCTTTAGTTAACTCATAAAATACAAATTGATTTTACACAATTCTGGGCAACCCTACACAAAAAGTCCGGATGCTAGTGAAACTTGATGTGTGACTTTGGACCTCCCAACCCAGACCTACTGAATTATAATTGCTGGCAATTGAGCCCAAGAATCAGCATTTTTATAAAAGTTCCTCAATTGATGCTTATGCAGATTAATGTGTAGAAAAAAATCATCTATGATATTCAGGTATTAAAGTCTCAGGATATAGGGGCACCTGGGTGGCTCAGTCGGTTAAGCATCTGACTCTTGATTTCAGCTCAGGTCATGATCTCAGGGTCATGAGATTGAGCCCCGTGTGGAGCTCTGTGTAGAGCACTGAGCCCGTTCCAGACTGAGCGTGGAGCCTGCTTAAGATCCTCTCTCCCCCTCTCTTCCTCTCCTTCTGCCTCCCCCCACTTGCTCGTGCTCTCTCTCTCTCTCAAAAATAAATAAATGAATGAATGAATGAATAAATAAATAAATAAAACAAAATAAAGTCTCGGGGTATAATTCACAAAAACAATATCAAAATAATTTTATGGTTCAATATGTGTGGAATATTTCAATACATGGATTAATATACATATATATTCAACAATATATATACGCTGTTCATCACCATTGGAATACCGCTAGCAGATCAAATGTTAAGGTCTATCTTGCCAAAAAAAATTCACCTGCTGGGTACTTAGTTTTAACCTGTGCTTAGCATAGCACTTAAATCTTCAATTCCAGACCCTGGATAGTTCTACCATAAATATAAATACTCTGCCTAAGCGCCATTTGACCGATCTATCTTTACAAATAGGGGTTCATTAAAAGCATAAGACCCACATTCCCTGAATGTTTGCCTTTTGCCTTCTCTCCAATAGTCATTTCTTTGTTTCTTACAATAAACAAAGGAATATAATCACCTGTACAAAGCAGGTGATGTGAAGTCTAGCTGATGTTGTGTAAATGAGGAAAGTTGTAGAAGGATGAGCAACACCACCCACACTCCATGACTTTGGGGAGCTGGGGTAATCCCTGCATATCATGAATTTTGATCTTTAAGTTCATTTAGGCCATGGGGAGCTAATTAATTCTATTTTACTGTTCAATGATGAACAATAGATTAGATAATAAACACTGGCTAGAATGTTTTTTCTTTAATCTCTGTTAAAAGCCTGAAATTAAAAAGAAAGGATTTTATTATAAAATGCAGGGCACACCATCATCTAAAACCAGGACTTTGGAGGGAAAAAAATCCTGAAGAAAATATCTTCATATCAAAAATAAATATGAGGCCAGTATTACCCAGACAGCAAAACCAAAGACAGTACGAAATTTAAAATAAAAAAACAGTAACAAAATCTACAGAACAATATCTCTCGAAGACTTCAATGCAAAAATCCTCAACACAACCTTAGAGGGAATTCAACAAAGTGTAAAAAGAAGTATACAATATGACCAAATGGGATTTATTCCAGTTATGCAAGGCTGGTTCAATATTCACAAAGAAATGGATGTAATCCACCATATCAACAGGCTAAATAAGAAAAAGCATATAATCAAATCAATTAATGCAGAAAAAGCATTTGACGAAATCCACTACTCATTCATGATAAAAACTCTCAGCAAGTCAGGAAAAGAGAGGAATCAAATTAATTTGATAAAGAGCCAGTACAGAAAACATACAGCTGACATCTTAATGATGAAAAACTGAATGCTTTCCCTTTAAGACTGGAACAGGGAAAACCCTCCACTCTCTCTAAGATTGTATGCCGGTGCCATACAGAAAAGAAGAGAAATAAGAAGACTCTAGATTGGAAAGGAAATAATAAAACTCTTGTCACTGTAGAAAATTCCAAAAAGGAATCTACCCCAAGAGGGGGGGAAAAAAAAGGCTTCCCATGACTAATAAGTGAGCAAATCCACAGGAGCAAACACCCACAAATATCTACCACATTTCAATATAGTACTAACAATGAACATACAGAACTAAAATTTTAAAAAATACCATTTATAATTGCATCAAAGAAATGAAATACTTAGCTATACACTTTGGAAAAACTTGTACAGGATCTATGCAAATGAATACAAGCAAAACTGAGGACACTGGTGTCATGTGTCCATGTTAATATCCTGGTTGTGATTGTATACCATAGTTTTGCAAAATGTTAACATTGTAGGGAATTGCACAAAATGTACAAGAGATCTTTATATTATTTCTTACCACTGAATGTGTAACTATAATTAGCTCAATAAATTTTTCAATTAAAAAAAACAAAAACAAAACAAAAAATTTCAATTAAAAATCAATGAGTTCAAATTTATGGATAAAAGATAAAGGATAAATATAAATTTTAATACAAGTGGCTTATACCTTATCAGATGGGAGTAGGTGGTATTTTACATGTTTCTCACCAAAATCATAACAACTTCAAGCACAACAGAATGCATACATACAAACTAAAAGTAATCATGAAAATATCTACTATGAAAACTTAACTGGTTTATACCACACAGGGAATAGTCATGTAGCCTGGCAGAACACTTGTAAAACACCACGTATGATTCCAGAGATCACCACCCTGAGCCTCAGTCTCCTCCTCTATAAAATAAGGACTTGTTTCTATAGCAGCATTGTTCAACTCAGTGTAAAGCACAAAATTAAGTCACATATTTTAAATTTTCTAGCGGCCGTCTTGAAAGAAGTAAAAAGAAACAAGTGAGATAAATTTTATTATATGTTTTGTTAACCGATTATATCCAAAATATTATTATTTTCAATGTGTAAGAATGTTAAAAATCATTATTTTTCCACTTTTTTCTATTAAGACTTCAAAATGCTTATCTTCCACTTACACCACACTCAGTTCAGACTAGCTGTATTTCAAGTGCTGAACAGCCGCATGAAGCTTGTGGTTACCATATTCGATAGTCCAGGTCTAGGTGATTTCTGACACTCCTTTTCTCACTTCAAAATTTTAAAATTCTAAAAGATACATATCTTTAAGAGTCTAAGTTGCAATAGTTACCTACGCCCCTCCTCCAGGTCGCACTCATGTCTCAGCTACAAGCTTTACATTTAAAGCAATCAAAAACATCAAAGCTTTTGTCAAGGAGTCATTTCAGTACCAAAGACCATGGGTACCACTAGTGTTGAACACAATATCTTCAACACCTTTGTTGATGTAAGGTGTCCTTTGTGGTTTGCAGGGTGCTCAGGTGGAAAGGTAGTGAATCAGAGGTGGGAGCAGGGCTGGTAAGAGGGGCATAGATGTTTCCTATGAGCCAGCACTTTGTCTGCTTGGCTTTGTGTCCTTGCAGGTGGGCATTCTCATCTCTCTTATCTTGAGCCAAAAGACAGCAAGAGAGGGATCCAATTGTGCAGCTGCTTCCCCAGGTTGGCAGTGACAGCAACAGGCTGTATCTATGCTCAAGGCTCTCAAGCTGTAGCTGGGAGGTTTCCAGCAATCAAAGAACTTGCATAAACAGCCTCTTATCTTCCCTGGAGTCTCTGTGCTGACTGGAGGGATCATTTAGACATCAGCACATCTCACTTGTATGCTGTTGGTCTCTTAACAAACCCTAGCCCACAGCAAATATTAGAAGTCCTTGATTCTTATTGATTCACAACATGCCTTCATGAGACATCAAGTGACTTTCCCTTAGGCACCTCACTTTCTGCCTTTGTGAATGAAGAGCAATATACAATAATCACTGCTACCTATTGAATACCCGTTGTGTGCCAGGATGAGCGATTGTGCTTTATAAATGATATCTCATTTACTTCTCACAACAACACCATGGGTTAGGTATCATTATTTTTACATTATATAAAATAGTACCAAGATATCCAGAAGTTACAATAACTGTTTGAGCTCTCCCAGTCTGAGAAGAGCAGAAGCAGAATTCAAGTTCTGATCTCTGTGATGACAAATTCCAAAACATTATGAAAGAGCACAGTAAGGCCTGGTGAAACAATAAGGTAATGTCATCAGAGAATTGGGATCTCCAGTGATGCTCCCATAATGCTGACGAATAAAAATCATCCTCTGCAGTGGCAAGCCCTGCCTTAGATGTCAGTTAGCCAAGAGCATCACTGTTGGACTTAAAGGACATTTTCTTTTCCACCTTCACAACGTGAGGGGACAGGAGAACCTTCTACACTCAACACTTCCATGGAAGACTTCCATCTTTTTACTGTAATCCCTTGAGGGTAGAAGAGGGCAGTGGGATATGATCCTTCACCCTTTTAGGATTTAGCTCATCTCACTCTCTTGAGCCAGTTTGGAATTGCCAAAGCTGTGGCTCCGGCCCCTTGATCCCGTGGGAAGGGATGCAAAGAAGAAGTTGTGGGTATGTCCCTCGATGACATGGGTTCTGATATTGCCAGAATGGAATAAAGAGCTTTTCTATAGAAGCAAATCTCCCTTAAGGAAAATGAGATTTGGCACCAACCAAGGGCCAGCCTCTACCCTACCTGCAGTAAGATTCGGCATGATGTGGTGTCTCATGAGGCTGGCTGCTTCTCTCATGCGGCCCCGTGGCTTCTTAAACAAGTTCCTTGGAAGAACTTCATAAAGCAGTTCTGAAGGACACTGCTGCAAACTGCCCTGTTAGCTCAGAACTAAACAGTCCAGCCACAACACAGAGACCTGAGTATTTTTCTAGCAGAAATAAGAAATACCTGGGACCCCACAGAAGTGGCCCCTGGGAAGTCACTCCCTTCAGGAAGCAGAGCTCATATGGACAACTACTAGGTGTTACTATTAAGAGGCTCTGGGAAGACACTGTGAGCCCCTGACCCAGGAGATGCTACTGCAAACAAGACGTGGCAGAAGGGGACCATGGACAGAGCATCATGTACAGAAAATGCCACTGTTGAAGAATGTTGCCTTTTCTGGGTCGGGAGGAGGTCATTCTCCATCATCTGCCTCTTGGGGAAAACTGAGGGATGGTTATTCAGCTGCCTTCCTTTTCTCGGAGAATTGGGGAATGATTGTCTTCACAGGACACTAGACCATAATGGACCTTTAGCAATTTGGGTTTGTGGTTAGTCTTGACACAATGATTCAAATCCTAGATCTGCAAGTAACCAGGTTAGATCCAAAGAAAAGAAATATGTTGCAATATATAATTGTAGGATTATTATTTGTCGATTTATGATTGAAATAGCCTATTAATTTTTACTATTATTTTACTATGAAAATTGGTTCTTTTAAATTTTCAATACAAAATATGCCCTTCTAATAACACAAAAATAATTTATTGTCAGAATAGAGGTCTTCTGGAAATAGCCAACATCTAATAACAAAAGGTCTGATAAATGCCCAGCTAAGTCATTAAGTTGTCCTTATTTGTGTTTTAAGTCACTATTTTCATTGTTATTTCCCAGATAGATAAACTTATACAAATGTCAAGCTGTCACATTTATGTATTGTTGTAAGAGAAATTTCTTGGTGATTTGGCAGGCATCCACAGAACTGACTCTTGAATTATTGCCAAATTGCAGTGGATCACTGGTTTCAGAGGTAGTGTAAAATAATGAGAAAGAACAGAGTTTTGAAGTCAGTCCCATTGTGGGAGTCCCAGCTCTGCCATTTACCATCTTGCTCATTTCTATCACCCTACTTCAAGCCACCATCTTTTTTTTGCCTGGGTCACTACAGTAACATTTGAATTGATCTCTCTGTTTCCACGTTACTACTCATCCTTTCTAATCCATTACCTTGTAGTGTTATGTTTCTGAAACTGACACAAGATTATGTACATATAACCACCAGGCATAAAGCCCTCTGATGACTTCCAATTATACTTTGAATGACAAAATTCAAAATCCTTCCCATGGTTCACATGATCTGTCCTCCACTGAGCTCTCAGCTCATCTCATAACAATCACCTTGTTTATCCATCCCATCAACATTGAGCCCCTAGAAGTTCCTCAAACACAACAATTTTTTTCCAACCACAGCCCTTAAACTTTGTCTTAGTTCTGCCCATAACACTCCCCTCGATGTTACATAGCTCCCTTGGCCTCATCCTTCAGGCCCACATTCTTCTGAGATTTCTGTAAGCTCCTCCCCTCACTTCAGGAATTCCCCATTCTATTTCTTTTACCCTATTTTTATCTTTGCATGTATCATTATATGAAAATAAATTGTCACTTGATTACTGTGTAACTTTCTTCACTAGAAAGTGAGCTCCAGAGGGACAAGTATTGCATCTGTATCTTCTACTTTCCTATCAACATGCTTACACAGTGTCTGGTCCTTAGGATGGGATAGGTAAGTATTTCAGAATAGAATGATTTTCAAAATGAATGATTTTCAAGCCAGCAAAAGTGCATCACTATGATCAGCCTTTATTATGTGTGTCATTTTAATTTATTTTACAAGCATTTACTGTGTGTCTACAGCATACCTGGGTCATTGCATACTTTTGAGAAGCTGTGTAACTGTCATGTAGTCATATTAAATGCCACTTCTCTGCTGCCATTTCCCTTGACCCTCAAGGTTTTCTTTTTTTTTTTTTATAAAGATTTTATTTATTTATCTGAGAGAGAGAATGGGAGACAGAGAGCATGAGAGGGGGAGTGTCAGAGGGAGAAGCAGACTCCCCGCTGAGCAGGGAGCCTGATGTGGGACTCGATCCCGGGACTCCAGAATCATGACCCGAGCCGAAGGCAGTTGCTTAACCAACTGAGCCACCCAGGCGCCCCATCAAGGTTTTCAACATAATTGGCTACCCCATTCTCTTGGACTCTCTGACACTTCATGCTAATAATTGTCCTCCTAAATCACTACTTGCACATCTCAGTCTCCTTTGCTGGTTCATTCTCCTCCATGTATTCTCTGGTTGTAGTCCAGGCATGAGCATGAGGATCTCTTATTTCCAGCTGTGTAGTCTCTCTGAATGACTTTCCCAGTCCCATGGTATTAAACACCAATCACTGCTGCTGACTTTTACTCTACAACTCAGACATGACCTCTCCCAAGAGATTCAGACTTACATAGCTAATGGCCAAGTTGACATCTCTACTTAATGTTCATGTCTAAATCAGAAACTTAACATTTCCAAGGTTGATCTCTTGCTTTTCTCCCTAATGTGTTTCCCTACCTCTACTATTCTACACTTCACTAAATGTATCCCAAACCACCCAGTTGTTCAAGCTCAAACTTTTAGAAACTGGTCTTCATTCTCTTCCTCTTCATCCCTCACATCTAATCCATCAAAAATTCCTATTGACTCTGTGTCCAAAAATTACCCCCAGTCTCTCCATTTTTGTTTACCTCCACTACCATCCTTATCTCTTACTGGTCTCAGTATTTCAAGTCTTTCCCATATCTGTTTCCCCAGATGATCTATTATCAACCCCTAACCATGATCTTTTAAGAACACAAATTAGAGCATCTCATTTCACTTCTGAAAACCCTCCTTTGTTTGCCCATTACAGAGGGGGAAAAAAACACATACCTTATAATGGATCATGAGGGCGTCCTGGCCTCTGCCTACTTTTTTGACTACATGTCTCTACTGACTACATAATTTACTTGGCCTGAGACACTGGACTTCTTTCTCATGTGAAACTTATTGTTACCTTTGGACTAGTTATTTCCTCTGCTGGAAATCTCTTCCTTTTGCTCCTATCATCATTCAGATCTCAACTTAAATATCACTCCTTTGTAAAAGCTTTTCTTAGCTGCCCATCTGAAGTTACAAGCAGACTGTCTAGGACATCTCTGTATGTTAATTGTCTCAATAGTGCTTATCAGTAACTGATATCATTTTCTTTTTATTTCACTACTTTATTTTGTATCTCTTTCACTCTATAGGAAAATAATTTGATGAAAGCTGAAACTTATCTTTCTCATCACTGCCTCTCAGCCCTAAAAAACAATAAGTGGTACATCAGAGGATTCCAATTCATATTTATTTAGATGATAACATAACATGATGTCTATGACCTTAGCCCCAGAACACAAGTCCATGTCTTAAAAAGGCTCACAGTGCCTTAAGTAGTTCATTCTCTGGTCTGTTAAGGAGACTTCAGTCTTCAAGATAATGATCTATTTTTAGCATTGAAAAATCAATTCCAAAAGTCACTTCTCTAGGAGGCCTTCCTCTGAGATGCAAATAGCTTTGGGTGAAGCATTATTTTTTTTAATTTTATTTATTTATTTGAGAGAGCATGAGAGAGAGTGAGAAAGAGAGAGAGAGCATGAGAGGGGGGAGGGTCAGAGGGAGAAGCAGACTCCCTGCTGAGAGGGAAGCCCAATGCAGGACTAGATCTGAGGACACTGAGATCACAACCTGAGCTAAAGGCAGACGCTTAACTGACTGAACCACCCAGGCACCCTGGGTAAAACATTATTAAACCATAAATACTTTCATGTGCATTTCTACATCATTTAAATAAGGCAATTTCTCAGTAAGATCTTAAAGGATTGGCCTCCTAGACTCTTTGGTATTTTTTGTTTTGCTTTTTATTTGTAGTTTCAAGTTTTTATTTATAAATTCCAGTTAGTTAACATATAGTGTAATATTAATTTCACGTGCAGAGTTTAGTGATTCATTGCTTACATATAACACTCAGTGCTCATCACAATTAGTGCCCTCCTTAATACCCATCACCCATTTAGCCCATTCCCCTGCCCACCTCCCCTCCAGCAACCCTCAGCTTGTTCTCCATAGTTAAGAGTCTGTTTTATGGTTTGCCTCTCTTTTTTAACCTCATATGTTCATCTGTTTCTTTCTTTCTTTTTTTTTTTTTTCATCTGTTTCACTTCTTAAATTCCACATATGAGTGAAGGGGGCTGTTTAATTTTGACCAAAGAAGAGGGAAGTGAATGATCAAGAGTGTGGGCATTGTTAAGGAAGGTTAACCAGAGAGACATCACTCCTGGGGTCCTTGTGTCATTATGTGCAGGATTCTGAGTGCAATTTAGATATAGAAAAAATTTTTGCTTTCAATATTTTATATATGACCTCACCAGACAATCATTCCTTCATCTTTGAAAATGACCTGTAGAGTCTTACATGATCTTCACGCATACCTCCATTCTCCAGAAATACTTCTTATTTCTCTCTCCACTCCAAGAACCCCAAATTTCCTGTTATACCTAATCATTGCTGGCATGCTATCTCTTCTGGACCGCTGTACTGTTCCTGCTGGCTGGAAAGCTATTCTGCCAAATGCCCTAAGTCTCACTCCCTTACCTCCACAAGGTTTTTGCTCAGAAATCACCTTCACAATGAGACTAGCCCTCACAACTCTATTTAAGATTATAAGCCCAGCCTCACCCCCAGGCACCCATTGCTACTATAGCACTGCCTATTCCTTTTTTTTTTTTTTTTTTTTTTTGCTTCTTTAATTTTTGCCTTACCATTATCATTATCTGATATGCTATATATTTTATTTATTTATTGTCTTGCTTCTCCCGTTAGAAAGTAAGTTTCAGAAATGTTGCCTGATTTTATTGTATCTATTTTTCCAGGGCCTAGAAGAATGCATAGTACATAGTAGATACTCAATACACATTTACTCAATGAACACTCACTGAATACTTCCTATCAGCTCTCTAACAGATGGGGAGAATCAGACATTTCCATGAATCATATACAGTTGACTAAGTGAAAAGCATAATGGGGTTATTTTTTTTCCTCCCAAAACCTGAGTTGGACAGATAATTAATAAAACACAAATAAAAGTAGTAAGTAGTTCTACTACTACAATAGTTCCCAGGTGGGAGCATCTTTTCTCCCAAGGGATATTTGGTGACGTCTGAAGACATTTGTGGTTGTCATAGTAGGAGTTACTACGAGCATCTAGGGGTAGAGGCCAGAGGTACTGTGAAACATCCTAGAGGTCACAGGACAGCCCATCTAGCAAAACTAAGACTAAACAAAACCCAGACTAAGATGTCAGTCATGCAGAGTTTGAGAAATCCTGTACTGCTAGATAAATGTTAAGGCTTCTCTTATTCTAAGTATTGAGCTTTTTTACTTGAAAGAACGATTCATTATGGCACAAATTTTATAGTCATTTCCTTTGAACTGTTAGGGTTTTTAAAGATAATGTAAAATATTTTGCCAGTGGAAGGATGAGGAAAAGTGGTTTACTTAAACTGTTCAATGAGGCTAGAATTCCTTTTATATTAAAAAAAAAAAAATCTTTTTACTACTTTTAAAATAGCACAAAATAGTACTTTGAGAGTGAGAAGATATGTTGATTTTATGCAAATCGTGAGGCTTTAAGATATATGATCAGCATGAATTATGTTACCAAGAGTTTTTTTCTAGACACTCTACATAGTTTATTGATAAATACGCTATATTTATCAGAGAAGCTTTATAAATTAAGAAGCACTAAAATAAATATATATTCCTACTGCAATCTCAAATCTACAGTTGAAATACAGTAATTTGACACAAGTGCTAAGACTTAAAAAATAGTTCTCAAGCTGACTTAAGAAAATATTCTTTTCTATCATAAAGAAATGACATAACACTTTGTATAAAGTATTCATCAGCTGAGAAACATTTTGACAAATAATAAAATAAAATTAAAAAAGTAAAGTTTCCTAAATTACTTCCATATTTATGTGAACATTCCTTCATTCACTTTAACTTCCAGACCACATTTATTTAGTGCCTACTATGTGTCATGTAAAGAAAATATAAACTATGCTCTCTAGCATCCTACAATCCAGTAACAGAAATAAGATGAACCTACAGAGAACTAAAATACAAAATGGAAGTGTTAAGGGGCAAAAGAGGTTTAGAAAGGGGTAGCAGGAGGAGAGAAGTCTGCATAAGGCAAGTGGTTTTTAATCTAATCTTCGGGGAATGAATAGAATTTCCACAGAAGAGGGCCTTCCTGGTAGGAGTAGTAACAGGGATCAAAGCCTTGGTGGATGGAGGTGCCCGAAGTATGGGGATGGTTCTGTACCTGACTATTTGCATTTGTTTTGAGTGCAACATAAATGAAAAGGTGTTTTGTGGGAAAGAATTGGTTATTTAAATTAAAGAGGGTCAGATTCTTGAAGACTTTAAATGTCAAGCTGTTGGCATTCCGATGGAGATAGAAGTACTTACATGATAAGAGGTATTAAGGAAAATCCTTGAAGAAGTAATATATAGATGAGATGATGTGAGCAGAGGCTGCAAGTCAGCAAGAACAGTTGGAAACCCATCAAAAGAGTTCTCAAAAGAGGTAACCAAGGTCTGAACTGGGATGCTGACAATGGGAACAGATATATGAAACTTTGTGGAAGAAGAAACAGTTGGACTTGACAACTCTTCCATGAAGGTCAGGAGTTACGGAGAAGGGTCAAAGGTGGCTGGGATATGTCACATGTAAGCAAGTGTGGGGGGTGATGGTAACTTTAAAAGAAACCAGGACACTAGGAATCAGGGCACATTTGAGGAAACAGAAAATATGTTTGATTTTTAACACATTGAATTTAAAGACAGGACATTTCATCCAAATGAAGATGTCAAGACTGATGCTTCAATAGGGGCCCGCAGTTCAGAAGAGGGCCCAGCCAGCATAAAGATGCTGTTTTGGAAAGTGTTCTAGTTGCTAAGATTGCTAAAGCCACAGGATGGGTTAGTAAGCCTGACCTGCATTAGGTGCTGTATAAATGGTTTCTTTAGTTAAGTTCATAGCTCAGTAAGTTACTTATTAGATCCTTGCTTTGCAGAAGAGAAAATGTTTCCCAGGGACATTGATTAATGTGCTTGGTCACAAATGCATAATCACACAGCTGGTAAGAGGCAGAACCAGGATTCAAACTAAGGTCAGCCTGATTCCTATGTTTCCACTGTGTTATATGGTTAAAGGAGGAGCAAAGGCAAAGAACAGGTTGATGTGTGATGTATTGGAAGATGCCAATACATAGAAAGAAGATGCTGTTCACATTTATTAATTTGTTTCTCTTCTGTCTTATTGCATTTGTAACCAAGCTGCCTGGCACAAGGAATATCACTGTCATGTCTCAGAAAATCATTTGTCTTGAGCCATTATGATAGACATAGATTCATTTTTTCATTGATCCCAAAATAAGCTAAGGGTTTGTACAAACTGACGGTTATAAAAAGTAGGAACTTTATTATTGGCATCTTCTGAATTAGTTTGTATTGAGAGGATAAGTCAAATTGTGCTTTCAGGGTATGCTCTGTTAAACTAACAAATTTCATTTGGGGATACTCCCTGGTTTTGATACAAACATCGTTACTTGGTAGTTACTGTGTAACATATAGCACTCCCCTTCTTATTCCACCTTGGAATGAGCTGAGGATATGACTCGGAAGTTTGCACAAAATGAGAACAGTGCTTCCAATTCTTAATGAGCAGGATTTATGTGCCCACTACATTGTAGGATCGAAGCATCATCAGAGTCCAGATAGAGAGCAAGAACACAAGATGTTATAAGCACAAAGTAGGGACTCAAAAATTACTTTCATCAATAACCTTCTGGTGCCTGTGACCACATTATCCACTCCTGCTTTTAATTTGTGTGTTGTTGTGGTTGTCATTGTTGTGGTTGTTATTGTTGCTTTGAACAAGCCTAGTCAGGAAAGAGGATGCCAGAGATTGGGTCCAGGGTGTGTATGTGATTAGAACATTAAACCTGTGGCAGCATTATCTTTAACCTTGAACACCTTAAAAGGAGTTAACACACATAGCCACATATCTAAAAAAATAGAGATTTAAAAACCTACAAGCTGTTTAATTTGTATCCCTAAAGAAAAATTTTACATCTATTGAATTATGTTTATATCTGCAGGAATTAACAAGCCTTACTCAAGATCCACATACATATTCAACTCTATGACAAATGGAAGATTATTTTGATGGCAAAAGAGATTATTTAAATGTTTGAGATAGCTTTTGAGTATTTTCTATTGGCAAAAGTTAGTGAAATGAGGAAAATATTGTGATCCTTCTAAAGGTCAGTGATGGAAAGAAAACCAAAAATGAAACTACACAAAAATAAAAAGCTTCTGCACAACAAAGGAAACCAGCAACAAAATGAAAAGGCAACCTACCGAATTGGAGAAGATATTTGCAAATGACATATCAAAGAAGGGGTTAATATAAAAATATATATAAAAAACTTATACAACTCAACACACACACACATGCGCACACCACAAATAATCTGAATTTTAAATGGCACTTGATCTGAAAATACATTTTTCCAAAGAAGACACAGATGGCCTACAGACACATGAAGAGATTCTCAACTTCACTAATCATTAGGAAAATGCAAATCAAAACACTAAGATATCACTTTATACCGGTCAGAATGACTAGTATAAAAAAGGCAAGAAATAACAAGTTTTGGCAAGGATGTGGAGAAAATGGAACCCTGTGCACTGTTGGTGGGAATGCAAACTGGTGCAGCCACTCTGGGAAACAGTATGGAGTTTCCTCAAAAAATTAGAAGTGGAAATACCATATGATCCAGTAATTCCACTACTGTTATTTTCCCAAAGAAAACAAAAAACACTAATTCCGAAAGATATATGTATGCCATGTTTATCTTGGCTATTGTAAACAATGCCCAAGTGTCCATCGCTAGATGAATGGATAAAGTAGATACACACACACACACACACACTCACACACACACACAATGGAATATTACTCAGCTGTAAAAAGGAATGAAATCTTGCCTTTGAGACAACATGGGTGGACCTAGAAGATATTATAAGTGAAATAAGTCAGACAGAGAAAGACAAATACCATATGATTTCACTTATATGTGAAATCAAAAAACAAAACAAAACAAAACAAAACAAACATACAAAAAAGAAACAGACCCATAAATACAGAAAACTGGTGGTTGCCTGACAGAAAGGGATTTGGGGGATGGGTAAAATGAGTGAGGGGGAGTAGGAGGAACAGGCTTCCAGCTATGGGATGAATAAGGCATGGGGATGAAAAGCACAGCATAAGGAATATAGTCAATAGTATTGTAATAGCCTTGCATTGTTAGAGACGGTAGCTACACTGGAGTGAACATAGCGTAACACATAGAGGTGTTGAATCACTACATTGTACAACTTAAAACTAATATAACATTGTGTGTCAACTATAATAAAAAAGGAACCAAAAAGAGCAGGCATAAGCTTCATGGGAATACACTCTTTTATGATTTATACATATTTCTACACACTAAAAATGTTTCTGTTGGGGCCAGCTGTTGTCTCAGTTCACTCCAGTACACTGGTTAATAGAGAGCATCTGCAATAGCCTGGGCAATCTGCTGTTTGGTCAGGTATTTCTCCCTTCCAGGCACTAGAGGGCACTAGAAGGTGTGGAGACCAGAGGAGTAAGCTCCTCTACATTTTCCACCTTTATCATAGCTTCTATCATAATTAACACCTGCAGAACACTCCGGTAGCTTTCTCAACATGTGCTTGAAATGTACAAGCTTTTAAGAGCCCTCCTTTTTACTCACCTTGAATTTAATGCACATTGTCTCATTAGAGGTAGGTTGAGAAATTGAAGTCAGGGAGGTAAGTAAGGAGAAGGGAGCAAAAACCACATACACATAGTCTTTCATCAAGAAAAAAACATTGCCAAAAACAAACAGTCTATTTTTAATAGCCTTACCCTTTCCTTTCATTACCCCATACGTATCTTCTTCACAATGACATATAAAACTATGCTTGATACTCTAAGGAAGAATGGGCACATGAACCAAGAGTTTTGATATGACAAAGCAACAGTACAATGAGTTTAAAACAGAGGATTTTGTATTTAGGAGCTTTTCCCATATTGATAGATGCTTGACTGGTTTTATCTCATCATCAACCTTGGAAGCTATTAGCAAAGGAGATTGCCATTTACCATCTGTGATGTCCTGACAATAACTTAATATTGTTCTGAAGGTTTAATTCAAATTGATTTAATTCTGCAAACATTTATTAATCTCATAAATGCTTGGTCCCATACTAGAGGTTAGGGGATACCAAGATGAACAATATAAAATTGGTTTGTTGTTTTGTTTTGTTTTGCTTTTTATTTCAAAGGACTTAAAGCTTTATAAAAATGGTAAGACAGGTATATTAGAAAGTATAATACAGAGCAGAACGTAAGAAAATTTATAAACAAAATGCTCATTCATTCATTCACATATTCAGTAAATGTACGTACACTGATTAAAACAATAGATTTGGGTCTTGTTCTATCTTCATAGAATTGTCAGTCATTTGGGGAAAAGACAATAGACAAATAAGATAAACAATCCTTTGCCATACAAAGAGGTTCTGAAAATCTGTCCTAAAAGGGTGCGGGAAGAAAAATTTTCATAGGATCTCTCAGTATAGGAGCAACACATTCTAACGAGAAGGGAAAGAGCATTCTAGGTACATTAAACAGCTAACGTGAAGGTCCTAAAAGAGGAAAGAGCTTGGCATATTAAAGGAACCCAAAGAAGACCAGCAGGCTGGAGTATAATAAATGGTATGCAGAGAACCAGGTTATATGGATCCTTGCAGATGACAGCAGGGGCTGAAAAACAGAGCACATCTAGCCACAGGGAACAAAAAGGCTTCATAAAGAAGATTCTTATTTGAGAAAGATGAATATGATTTTGATAAGCATGAGAGTGGAAAGCAGGACTTCTGAATAAAAGCAATTCTATGAACTTCATGTCTGTTTTAGACCCTAACAAGTGCAGGGTAAAGCTCTGGCACTTGGGTAGTAGGCACAGGTTGGAACACATTATAGAGAACATGGAAAAATTAATGGTTCATTAGGGGAATGAGGGGATCACAGACAGTATTACTGTTGAGGAGTGATACTGTGTAGTTCTGGTTCAGGAAGTCTAATTTGGCAGCAGCATGTGTTATATACTGAAAGAGATGGAAAAAGAATTTAGAGGGAGTCCCTAAAATCTACAATGATAGTCAGTGAACAGGGCATTAGAGTCTTAGGGTGATAGCAGTGGAATGAGAAAGAAGGACAGAGATGATCACTGCCAAGGCAAATTGGAATCTAATTGATTGTGAGGATCGAGATAGAAGGAAAAGACAAAGAAAACTCGAATTTAATCTTGGGTAACTGAGAGAATATTAATGTTCCTACTGGTTAGTTATGGCTAAGCAACATGCTGGTGAATTCCATGTGTGAGAGAGAGTGAGAGGAGGAAAGAGAGAGAGAGAGAATTGAGAACTGAATAAACAAAACCAAGTAATTGGGAAGGATTACAGCAATACTATAAGGATGGTCGTACAGCTCTTGAAGCCATTATCCAGTATCCAGATTGCAGTGATAGAAAAATGGAAGTTCAACTAAAGAGCAAATTATTGAGGATAAGATGGTATGTTGTTTTCAAAGAGGTTTGATTTGAGATAATAATAGAAAGACAACAAGCCATTGCAATGCAGACAGAGAGCTTCAGAGAGACCAAGCCCAGAAAAAAGAAAATTGGGAGTATTCTGTATAGGAGCAATAGTTGAAGTGCTGAGAGAGAATGTGTGGAAGAAGGACAAGATGACATGAGAAATGAAGAAAGGGAAAAGGGAGAAATGATGGGGAAAAATAACAAAAAGGACAATGAGAGTGAAGAGCAGAATAGAGGGCTAAGAATTACACCTTTTGAAATTCCTAAGATTATGAAGAATTTTTAAAAAGCAATTTATTAAAGGAGAGACAGAAGGAGAAAATAGAAAAACAGAATGAAGAAGAGGCAGTAAAATCAAAAAAGAGTATTAAGGAGAAAATAGGACTTCAATTACACAAAGTAACACCTTTATGCCACACTTTTATTCAAAAATTTTTCAAAAAATATTTAAATATATATAATTTAAATATAGATATATGTATATAGAGAAAATGGATGGGAAAAAGCATTTCATTATGAAGGAAACAAGAAAATACAAGGAAATAGTTATAACCCCAATCCAGAAACTATAAAGAATATTTGTCAAATACCATCAAATCTGAACCAAAATGAAGGAGGATGGCAAGAAGAAAAGCATACTTTCTCAGTCTTTAAGCAGGACACGGATTACCCTGTAAATAAAATGCGTGCCACATTCTTGTAAAGTCCTGCTCTGGTTTCGATTAAAGCAAGAGTATATAAGATAGGTTGCAGAAAGGGGCACCTGGGTGGCTCAGTTGGTTAAGCGTCTGCCTTCGGCTCAGGTCATGATCCTGGGGGTCCTGGGATCTGGGATGACCCAGCACTGCTCAGCCGGAGTGTGCTTCTCCCTCTGCCCCTCCTCCCCCACCCCCAGCTCATGCTCATTCTCTCTCTCTCTCTCAAATACATAAAGAAAATCTTAAAAAAAAAAAAAAAAAGGTTGCAGAAAAACAAAATGGGGAATGTCCTCAGTGAACCTCGGCCCCACTCTGCAAAGGACAGAAGACAAATGTGCGAAGGACGTTAATGTGTCTTCCACTTCAGCCAAGAAGGAGGAGGGGGCGCAGGGGCAAAGAAAACTGAAGGACGGAAAGGAAAGCAATTAGTGAGTCTTAAAAATTACAAGCCAGGAGGCTGTGAATCAAGGGACTTTAAGCCACACCTTTTTGAAAGAATAAAAGAGAGACGCTCCCCTGAGACAAGGCAGGGAACAAGGCTACAGAGAGGGTTTCCAGGCTACAACCTGGAGCAAGACTCCAGTGTGCTCACTCTCTTCCTATCTCACTGCCCCTTCCCACACAATTCCTCAACAAACTACTAACCTTATGGAAAAAGGAAAAATAATCTGAAAGGATCCAACGTGGAACATAGGTGCACACGGTGCAGAGAAATAAAAAGAGAAAAATAAAAATCAGCAAAAGACAAATGAGAACAAATACGTCAAGAAAAAAAAATCAAAAAAGATTTTAGACAACTCTTCATTTTCTACAGTAAATTGTGGACAGGATGATTTCCTGAGGAAAGGGGCAAGCATGATGTAAAGAGGAGAGAAAAGCAAGCAAATCAGAGATTAAAAAAAAGGAGGGGGGATGAGTTAATGTAACTAGCAAGGGAATGAAAGAGTAGCATGAATGTTTTAGAGAAAACAAGCCACATTAGAGTAGCCAAGCAGAATTAACAGAAATGAGAACCATAGAAACATGGTGGACAGGCTTAAGAAATCTCACAAAACAAAATGGAAAAGAAAGGGTCTTTTTAAATGATCACAAAAAAGGTGACAGATACAGAAGACAGAAAAAGATATTCAACATATGTTTTGCTCCATTAGTATTCCTCGAAAAGAGATCACAAGTACAGGAGTAAAATTTCCGAGAATATAAGGGGGAAAATGTTTTCCTGAAATAAAGCAACAATCATTCTAGGCAAGCACGCCAAGTCCCTGGAAAAAATTAGAAGAGTACAGTCAACTTTAAAATATCCTAGTAAAGTTACTTAATCTTTTTTTTTTTTTTTTTTTTTTAGATTTTATTCATTTATTTGAGAGAGAGAGAGGGAGCCAGCACGAGCCTGGGAGGGGGAAGGGGCAGAGGGAGAGAGAGAAACAGGCTCCTGGCTGAGCAAGGAGCCCGATGCAGGTCTTGATCCCAAGACCCTGGGATCATGACCTGAGTCAAAGGCAGACACAACCGACTGAGCCACCCAGGCACCCCATCTTTTTTTTAAGACTTTATTTTAAAGTGATCTCTATATCCAACATGGGACTCAAACTTACAACCCCGAAATCAAGAGTCTCATGCCCTACCGACTGAACCAGCCAGGCACCCCAAAGTTATTTAATCTTAAAGATAAAGAAAATCTTTACATGAGCGTGAGGAAAGAATAACATGAGTGTCCTTTGACTTCTCCTTCCTAACACTCTGTGTCTGAAGACAGTGGGTAATTTTAAAAGTAAGAGAAAGACTAGTATTGCCTTCTCTGTTCATCAAGTATAGACATGTATTCTGGATCATGCAAGAACTCAGCCCCTCCCTAGAAAAATTTGCTTGATAAAAACATCCAGCCGAAGAATAGGTAAATCAAAATAAAGACCTAGGGAATTGAAAAATTATAGTAAAAAGCCTAGTTGTCAGCATTGAATCTTTTAATACTAGCATAGAGATCAATCAAACTGTAATTAAAAAAAAAAAAACTAATTTAAGGGAATACTATGTAAATGTTATAAACTTAAATAATGTGAAAGTAATGATATAATTCACCAACACGGGCAGGTGGCAAAATAAAGGAGGTGGGAAGACATGTAAGTACACTCAGGGCTGCTTCTTTGCAGGAACAAGGGACACCATAGTTAATGATTCTTCTGGATAGCATCACGAGATACTCTCTGAGGTTGAAATCTATAGTTAAAAATCCATAATGATCCCAATATTCATGTTTCTTATTACATTCTCCTTAAATCTAGAGGGACTTTCAGTAATTAACTTGTTTTGAAAATAGTTCCTTTAGTTTCACTTCAGCATCTTTCCCTTAAAGGCATTGAAATTTAAACTTAGTAGATGTTTAAAGAAGAAGAGTATGTGCCAAATCACTGATCCAGAGTTGAGGCCTGAGGAAGTTCCTCATCACTGCATGCAGACCCCAGCTGAGGGGTTAATATTGACCTTCAGGTTTCAGCGCTACTGGGTATGAGCTGATGTCAGGTATTTGGTAGCATTGACTAAATAGTCTGAGAACTGTAAGAATATATTACATTCAAGGGTAAAACAAATTAGGACTCTAGATCTTTCAAGTTTTAAGAAAACAATCCATATTTATAGGAAATAAAATTAAATGAAACAAAAGAAAAAAACCGGAATGACAGAAATGTCTATTAGAGCAAACATCAAATTAAGGCCAGTAAACTACTGAGTGTTTACTCCGGAGAGGCTGTGCCTTTCAAAATGGCATAATGACAACTCCCATTGTCACTCTGCTGTCAGAAAATGACAGTTGCCTGGATCGGCTCTACTCCCAATGCACGGACTATCATAGAGCGAAAACTTGGATGTGACATAACCAACTTCCTGGCCTACAACCAGGAGTCTGTGGGGACTGAAGCAGTCAAAAGGAAGAATCATCACTCCAGAAGGAGTGAGCATATACATTTAAATCAGTAGCAAAGCAGAGCTCTGTTAATGAAGGAAGAGAGCTGGTTCCAAATTATCTCCCTTAGTTAGTCACCTTCCCCAACCCCGACAAATGAATTACTTTGTAGGTCTATTTCTGCTAAATTAAAATCCATCTATCTTCTCTTGGGATTTTCTTCTCCTATAGAAATAGGGGCTTCTCTTTCCCAGCTGTCCTCTGAAGCTTGCAGCAGGAACCAGAATTCTAAAATAAGAAAACCTTTAAAACATCGGGGCCGTATCTTACACATAAGAAAAATATCTAATGCTTCTCACGTAAAAAAAAAAAAATCTTATTTTGAATAGATTTCAAAATATTGGCAAAATCAGAGTTACATAAGCATCAAACCTTAGGACCCTATGTATATGTTGCTTGATATTTTTCAAAACACCCATTTGGTCTTCACTACAGATACTAATAGATCTAGTTTTTGAAAAAAAATCAAAGAAAAAAAAAAAAACCTAAGTCCTCCAAAGGTCAAATTACAGTGGAAACAGAACTAGATTGGACTCAGGGGTCCTGATTCAGATTCTGAGTGTGTACCACTTGTTTGAGCTGTAAACATCATTACCTTGGATGCCTAGAGAGCTTCAGTGTCCCCTCTCATGAACCAATCCAACAAATCCTTTAAATGTGATACTTTGACAACAAGAATGTACTCAGAAGAAACTATTCAATGATTCATTTTTATATTCTGTGGATATGTATTGTGCCCTATTACATATATGACACTCATAAAGCTAGGGAGCTCAAGAACCGGAGATACAGATGAAAAGAGGGAAGTAAACAAATAATTGGAATGTAAGGTCAAAACATATAATATGAAACATGTGCTTAAATCTCTTTTGATATGCCATCTCCCGACACTAGTGTTCTAAAATCGGTCATTAAATGAGATACAGGATCTCCAGAGAAAGGGTCACCTAAGAAGTGAATTTAAGAAGGTCTTAAATTGTGAGTGAAATACAGCATTCCTGCTGTATTCAATGCCACAATATTAAGATTCCTGCCACGTAGTAAGGTACATTGCAAAGATAAAGTTTTTAATATAATAATGATATAAAAAGTTAACAGTGGGGTGCCTGGGTGGCTCAGTCGGTTAAGCGTCTGACTCTTGATTTCAGCTCAGGTCATCTCAGGGTTGTGAGATCGAGCCCCAAGTCTGGCTCCATGCTCAGTGGGGAGCCTGCTAAAGATTCTCTCCCTCCCTCTCCCTCTGCCCCTCCCCACCACTCATGCTCACTCTCTAAATAAATACATAAATAAGAAAATAAAAAGTTAACATTGACTTGTCCATCACACACTTTTGAGATATTACTGCCCAATCTTTGCCCTCCTCCTCTTGATTATAACGTTGGAGGTAATGAACTTTTACCATTGGAAATGATTCCCCTATCATGGTCAAAAAAATATATATATATATAAATATATATATATATACACACACACAAATATATATGTGTGTATATATATATATATATTTAAAATCTAAGTACCACCCTGCTAAATATCAAATATGAAATCTTTCTTCTGAAATTAACAGTCTTGCATGACTCCCCGAAAATGTGCACCAAAACTTTTGAAAATTTCTAGTAAGCTATCAGAATTTGAAGTATACTCATGTGTATCTAGCAGAGCAACCCTTCCTTCTCTTTCTTTCACCATTTCTAACTTCACTCTATGCTCCTAAGAAGACGGAACATAAGTATACTTTGTAACAAATACTTCATTTTCTTGTTCTCAACACACTTTCAAATCACCGTGAACATAAACAGAAATAGAGAGGTAAACTGTATTACATTTCTGGTTATGTCCTTTCTGGACCATCAACCAAAACCAAAAGATACATAATCTCTTGAATATTCACTTTGGAAAGCAAACAATGGTCTGGATAATCCAAAAGAGTGAATTTATCAAGATTGTTTGTAATTGGCTTTGTAATGCATTACATGTTTTTGGCAGATCAGACTGTTAGATTTGCTAAAACAAAGCACATAGAAAAAAAGGATTGACTGGAGGTTTAGAACATCTTACGATAATTCACCCAGAAATAATAAAAATTTGATCATATGATACAGAGTCAATTAGTAGGAAGAAGTGAGCCTGAGAATCAGTCAAATGTATTTATACGGAACTGAGTGTTGCTTATTTTGTAGCAGGAGTAAAGGTAGGCATTTGGGATGAGGTAACTGATCTAAGAAACTATCAACTTTATTTCCAGGAAAAGCTTCCAAGAGAAAAGGGTCATAAAAAAAAAATAATAATAATAATAAAAGAAGTAATGTTAGGATAAACAGAAGTTTGTTGAAACTGTAGGTAGAAATCAGTATATAGCTTGTCCATCTTGTGGTAATGATGGCATAGTCCTAGTGCAGATAATGGCATGGAGAAAGACCTGATTTGTCAGAGGTGAGATACATCTAATAATGGCTCATTTTGGTTTCACTTGTGAATGGTTTCTATCCCTTTGTGGGTTCTGGCCCTGTGTGGACCTGTTAACTCTATTATGGCCAAGATGGAATCATTATTCTATGTCAAAGAAGGTGGGACAAAAGAATGAACAGGGCACTCACGTTTATTATCTCTATTGGAGGGATAACGACTTCACTCCTGAGAAGGTTTCGGAAATACTATCCTCGAATCAGAAGCAGTATGCCATCCTCAGGTGGAAATCAAAGTAATTATAAAACATTCAAAAATCTCTGCCACGGAATCTAAAATCACAGTATTTGTCACAAACGGAAAGAAGCAATGCACAAGCTTATATAATTTTGATGTACACTGCGAAATTTGGAAGTATTCCATCGGTTAACAGTTCATTTCTGCTGAGTTCGGTTAAGGACTCTGATTTTCAATTGCCAGTGGAAAGTTACTATCATCATCAAGTTAAATATAACTCATTGTCCAATTTGTGGTAGGATACGTATTAAACGATTTCATAAAAATTAATATGTACTTGATATAACTTTCTTATTTGCTTATACAAGTAAATAAAAGAAATGAGAAGGCAAATATTGTATATGCTTTCACTAGATAGCTAAGCAATGCCAAACCATCCAGATGTAAAGTTAAGTTCAGTCAACCAATATAATCAGGCGTTTGCTAAGTCCTATCCTCTTCCCATTTATTTGCCAAGCCAAATCTCCTGTCTATGTTTTTCCAGCTGGTATGTGTATTTTATAAAATCGTGGCTGTCAAGGTGGCTGTGTTTGGGAGCTGTTTTCTATAGTGCATTACTTTTAGACTCAGCCTCAAGCTTTCTTGTTCTACATTGAGAGTCGTCTTGATATTTCAGCAAGAGAATACTAGAAAATGTCATTAAGTGTTCAGACACAGTGTAAAACATATTATTTTGAGTCAAAACAATCGCTGAATTTATTTTGCACGAAATCACTGTTTCACCACTGTTAGCCGCTTGTCAAACCTGATCCATCCTCTGCATGACTGTTTTGAAATGATAGTTTCTATAGGCTAGGTAGTGATTCCTCAAGTCAATTGCAAGGATCTCCTTAGAAAGCGAATCTCAGGAATTCCAGCTGGTTAAATAGCTATGATTGTGCCTTATCCACCTGCTGTTTCAAAGAGTCTCAAAGACGATGTAATAGGAAAAAAATCATACACAAAAGAAAAGGCTATTTATAGACTTGAAACTCAAACTGTCCCTTCTGATGTCTTTCTGGAAGGTGAAATGGCAAGGGGTGATTTCTTTTAGAAGGATCTGGCTAACAAAAGTATTAATATTCTTGAACACTTTGAGACTTCACATCCCCTTTCCTAAAAGTCATGTTTGCATTGCTGGTGAGGTATATCTTCTGACCTCTTTTTTTTTCCTTTTCTTCTCTTCAACAGTGAGTTAGATATAGGACAGAGATGAAAGCATATTCCCCCAAATCACAGAATCATCTCACCTCAAGGCTGGAAAGGGACGTTGACTCCTGAAGTCTAATGTTACATTCTTATTCTCCAGCTCCCACTCCACAGCATCTGGAAGTCTGGCTGGTCCTTCCAAGGAAAGAAAGCCCACCATTGAAGAGCTTCTTGATAATGTCAGAATTGGCCTTCTCTAAGGGTCCGCCAATTCATCTTAATTTGAACATTTGGGACTGCATAAAATAGCCTAACTTCTCTTCCACATGAAAACTTCTCATGTAAGTGAGGCCCAATAAAACCTGCCCTGCCACCAGAAAGATTAGCTTTCTTCATACCAGATATTCCCAGTATCACTAACTATTCCTCATTAAGATGTGGTATGGAGTTCTATACTAGTTGCCTTCCCTAAAAATTTACTCTAAATTCTTCTTGAAATGAAAGATACAGAGTATATATAACTTTATTCCAGATAGGATCTGAGCAAATAAACTTCCCACTTACTAGACAGGGATCTTTGCATTTGTCTCCAGAACATCTCACTGGTAATTCATACGAAATTTACGCCCCACCCAAATCCCTAAGGCATACAATGCTTCCAGCAAGCCTCATCTTTTCCCTTCTGTAATTGTCTTCTTTCTTTTTTAACCCAAGAATAACATCTCACAATTATCACTGAAATTACATTCAGATACAGACCATTCATATTGTCTACCAAAAATTTTTGGATCCAGATTCTTTTATCTCATCTTATCTGCAAGTTTTACAATTATTTTTGCTTAACTTCATGAATGGTCTTGAATCACAGCCACTACTGGGTATTTGCCCAAAGAAAACAAAAACAATAACTCAAAAAAAAAAAAATATATATATATATATATATATCTCCCTATGTTTATTGCAGCATTATTTACAACAGCCAAGATAGGGAAGCTGCCCAAATGTCCATCAATAGATGAACGGATAAAGAAGATGTGGTGTGTATATGTACACATATGTACATATGAATACACACATATGTACACATATATATTATGGAATATTAATCAGCCATAAAAAAGGATATGATCTTGCCGTACGTGACAACATGGCTGGACCCAGGGGTTATTAGCTAAGTGAAAGAGGCCAGACAAAGACAAATACCATGTGATTTCACTTACATGTGGACTCTAAAAAAAAATCAAATGGTTAAAAAACCAAAAAGCAGAATCAGGCCTATAAATATAAAGAACAAACTGATCATTTTCAGAGGGGAGAGGGGATGGGCAAAATGGATGAAGGGGAGTGGGAGCTACAGGCTTGCAGTTATGGAATGAATAAATCATGGGAATAAAAGGTGCAGCATAGGGAAATAGTCAATGCTGGGGTAATAGCATCGCATGGCGGTAGGTGGTAGATACACTTATGGTGAACATAGCATAATATATGGACTTGCTGAATCACTAGGCTGTACACCTGAAATTGATATAGCATCATGTGTTACTATACTCAGTTTTTTACCGTGGTTTTACCAGTTATAAATGCAATAAACAAAAGCACAACCAGAAAATTCTCTATAGTATGATATTGATCCATTAATTTGTGTTCTCCATGTACAGTGGCCTAACTTGTTTAATGATTTGCCTAAACACATTTTTTTCATCTTATTCACATTATAGTGAAAAAGTATGCCATATTCCCTTTATATAATTTAAATGCTGTCAACTAAATCTTTGTGATCTGTGCACTTCATACTTCTGACAAGAAGAAGATAAGCCTCATTTTCATTTTTTTTTTTTTAAATCAGGCAAACGATGCCAGATCTTTGTAATAATTGTCTCATCTTAAGATATCACAGGGCACTCCCTTAATAATCAATTCTTAGAATCTTTTTTGTCCTCAAGCTCAAACTCAGTGCTCTGGTTTGTAAAATCCACATTATGCTGTTGGAAACTAGGGAGCAATTTGCCTTTCTACAGCCTTCTGATACCTCTAACATTTGCTGTTTCTCGAGCAGTTCTGTAGTTCTGAAGGTCTTCCAGTGCCCTGGGATTTAACCCCAATAAGCCAGTAGCCAGAACTCCTGAGAGCAGCACAGGGGTGTATGTGTGTGTGTTGGGGGGCAAGAATCCACTTAGAACTTTTGAACCTATCCTGGATTTGAGTTTCCACTTACAAATAACTGTTTTCCCTTTGATTCTGTTTTTCAACACAAACAAAAGAGAAGCTAAATGGCTGTGGAGGGATCTCTTTTTTTCCTTTGTGATATCCATGTTCATTGCACCACCACCAAGTTCTTCAGAGGACCGTGGTGCTAGTCAGATTTTGAAACACAAAACTATCCTGTTGGTTATCCAACTCAGTTTTTGCAGTCCTCAACGGTTAGAAATCTGACTTTCTGACACCCTTCCATGAACCTCTAAATTCTAATTCACCCTTGGATCCTAGGACTTCTCTTTCCCTCTTATGCATAGGATGAGGTCTCAATGTCTGAGTTCTTTGAATAGATCTTCGCAAACATGCTGGTTACTTTAAGAGGTTCTCCCTTTGTTTCTTCATTTAGGAACATACAGACAAATTTCACTTTTTAACCTGTTGAACCATCTTCCTTTCCAGAATCCAATAGTATGTAATCAAACATATTCTTCTGAAAATTTTTAAATTTGCCTTCCTAGGCAGAATATTGGAAGGTAGATACTAGTTTTCCCAGAATTATGAGGTTCCTTGGGGTAAAGTATAGAATATTGCTTTTTCTCCCCATATTCAGGGCATCAGAGGCCATACTGTCTATGGCTACTGTATTTTTTTCTTGCAGCTACCACTGATGTGGAGCAGTTCTACTGCGTACTATGTACTCTTTGCTGTTTTGCTGTTCTAAATCTTATTCCCATGGTGAGTTTGCCTTTAAGTTTGACTGAATGATAAACAAGTTAATTTTCTTTTTTTTATTCTTTATGGATTCTGAAATATTTAGATTTAAATATATGTCCAGGAGGAAGGCTGACTCAGAAAAAAAGATGCAACACATAGGGAAAGTTGTCTGATTTCCCAGGTCTCCCCATGCTGTTGCTTGCCCCACCTCAGTGGAAGCACTGTTTTCTAGTTTCTCAGTTCTCTCATAGTCTTGCCTCCCGTGACTCCAACTAAATATAATTACATATTTATTTCTTTATTTATAATGAGGTGTAAATACCTGGAAGTTACTCTCCCTTAGATATATCTACGTTAATAAGCATCAGGTGTTATGAAACACTGCTGACTGGCGGGAGGGCAGATGGCAAGTTCAACATCAATCACTCATTTATTCCTTCACCCTACAAACATCTATTGAGCCCTTTCTATGTTCCAGGCCTGGGCCAGGCACAGATATATGAGGTCTTTCCCTAACCTCCTGGAGCTTTCCTTCTAGGAAGGAAGGAAGATACCAGGAAATATGAGATGTACACATCAGGGATTTTAAAGTCAGAAGGGTAATTTTGAATTACAGTTCCAAGTTAGCCAGCCAAAAAATTAGAGAAAGAGCATCCCATGTCTAAAAACATGTGAGAAGAGTATAAAATAACATTTCAGGTTTGGAAGATTGCAGGTTTTAAGGTGTGCTTAAACGGTCCCAATTTGCCAAAGTGAGTAGAGACGAAACAGGTGCTAGATTATGAGGAAATTTATGTCTAAGGTAAAACTTTAGATTTTATATCTAAAATTATGGGCAATTTTGAAAGTAAAATTTTCTGAGGTCCTTGAAACAAAAGTACATGAAGTTTATTTTATTTCTTTTCTATACCCCCATCTGTCACACTCTCCCAGTGATCATGCAGCACCAGGTAAATTCCAAAAGAAGATAACTGAGCTTTATGTCCTCTCTATTACCAATATAATTACTGCTTTTTTAAGCATGGGGAAAAAGGTATGTACGCATGACTAGGGGGTTAGCATAACATTTGTCTTATTGCTCATATTATGAGATTTAGTGAGTGTCTGCTAACATCTGTGTAAAGATCTCTATATGGATACAGGCATAGATATATATGCATTATTTAGCTACTTACATATACTTATCACAGTTTCATGTTTATAAACTTATGCTTCACATGCAACCATGGCAAATCAGAGCAGGTCTTATTTTTAATCCGAATCTAGCAGATACTTTATGATTTAATATGTCTTACTATAACTATCATAATAATCATTCCACTGTACATAGGGACTTTTCATAAAGCAGATTAAACTGGCCAGGAAAAAAATAATAGAAGCTGTACTGCATAGAAACAACCTAAAATTAACATCTGCAAATAAGCCAGGGCACACGTGTCTGTCTGCATGTTTCACAATCATTCCTAGAGCTTGATCATCTGACTTCGTACTTTTACACGGCCATCTTTTCCCTGCCTGGCCCTGAAAGCATGTTATTTCTTGCGATTGGTTCTTCCATTGTATTAAAGACAAGGAAATATTACAATTCTCTCTTAAATTTCCCAGTTTCAGTTCAATTTCCTGCTGGTTGGCTTCCTGCTTTGATTTGTAAGAAATTATACTCTACAAAGGGCAGTGCAATGGGGATCTGACATGACGATGCATGGCAACAGAACTGTGGGCGGCAGCTTGCCAGGGCTGTGAAGGGCGAGACATGCTAATGCTTTCAATGGGCTAGTCTCTCCCACAGATTTCTTTCACAACAGGTGCCGGCTGCCATGAAGTGTGGCAGGAACAAACATTCACGTGCTTTGGGGAAACCCATCTGCTGTTAAGGAACAGGTTACTGAGTCAGAATTATGTAATCAAATGGGACCCAAGTCACCAGATAATTGCTAGCTTTGGATGGAGCTTTTTAGAAATGAGGGTAAGACCAGTGGAAGAAGTAAACAGAAAAGGGAAAAAAGTCATTCTTCCACCTCAGGCTGTTCCTAAATATGACTTGTTAAGGGCTAATGACTTATTTCCAGGGCAAAGGAATATTACCTGTATTGAGGACCCAGGATCAAACATATTTATGTAGTATGAAATATAGTTTCAAAGCTCCTGAGAAACCTTGAATCCCAAAATTCCTCTCTGGCTGTTTTTGTATGTCAAAATATTCTTATCAAATGATAAATTGTTTAGAGATATGCATTATCCTCATCCAGTTTTCTGATTATGGGATTCAGGGGCTCTAGAGAACTCTCAAAATATAATTGTGTTCTCAACAAGGTTTTGATGAATGAGATGCTTGGATTTGATGGATAGTCTCAGAGCAGTAGGAAAGCATGTGGGAAATAAAGAGAAAAGGCCAAAGATGAAGCAACAAGACCTGGTGTGTCAGGATTTTACCCTGCAGCCAGCCCCCCTGGAGTCACTCCTCTGAAAAGACTCTCACCTAGTCTGGAGAGGGGACTGTAGTCACCAGCAAGTGTGCCAAGTGAGTAGCTCAACACAGGCAGAAACTTCTAGGTGCTGCAGGTTTACAGATAAAGTTATGAAAATGCAGCAACAGAGTAAGCTAAAAGTGAGGCAAAGAAAGAAGGAAATACTGAGTTAGGGGAGGATCTAAAACAAAAGAATCCCAAACACAGCATGCCAGCATGCACAGCATGTTACTTAGAGCATCGTGATGAGAAAGAGCATAGAAAACATTATGCCCATAGGAAGATTGTGAAAATCAGAAAAGCCAAAACTGTAACCAAGACCAGAAGAACAGAAATTAAGACAAGTGTAAGAATGATAATACAGAAAAACCTACTATTTATTGAATCTTAACTAGTGTCAGAAAAGCGCCAAGCAATTTGCATACATTATTTCATTAAACATTCACGAGAACTGTAAAGCAGAAGTTTTATTCCTATTTTATGTATTAGGATGCTGAGAAGTAGACAAGTTATGGGGTAGAATATACCGGTAGAGCCATCATTCAAACCCAGGTCTGTCCCAGTCTAAGCTCATGTTCTTAAACACTCATAAGGTCAAGTAGAAGGCAAGGATCCAAGTAAGCACAGGAATCAACCAAGGAGTGAGGAACAAAGTGGGGGTGGGGGAGAAAGCAGGTCTAGCACAATTTCCCCAACTGCTATTTTCACTGATCATCAGTACTGATAACAGATTATGCTGTATGAGTAACCTCTTCCATTATCCCAGTGACTAACACATATATATTTTGTAGAATATCATCATTTCTGCTAAATGGTTTCCAAAAATATAAATTTCCTTCCAAATACCTGATTATACTTCGGTAAAAAATTAACTCAGTTGCCTCACCACAAGATAGCAAAAATTATCCAATCATTGCTCTAAAAAATATTAAAACTGCAAAACTAATTGATCCTCAAAATTTAGGTAACACTCTCAGATATTACTAATGCTTCCTTCTTCCCATTCATTTTTTTATTTGATAAACATATATTAAGAATCTACAATATGGGGTGCCTGTGTGGCTCAGTCAGTTGAGTGTCTAACTCTTGATTTCGGCTCAGGTCATGATTTTGGGGTCCTGGGATTGAGCCCTGTGTTGGGCTCTGTGCTCAGTGGGGAGTCTACTTGTCTCCTTCTCCCTCAGCCCCTCCCCACCCCCACTCATGCTCACTCTCTCAAATAAATAAATAAATCTTTAAAAAAAGAATCTACAATATGACAGATCTGCAGTAAACCTTGTGTCGTGGGAGAGACCTATATTAATATGTAGATAAAACTACATGGAAAATTGTACATAAGATTAAATTTATACATAACATTGTATTTATGTATATAAAATTAAGGCTGCCATAAATACAATGGAGAAGCTCATGGGCTTTGAGAGTGCACAGTGGAGATTCTCCATAACCATGGCAGTTAAGGAATGGTTTCTAGCTGAAGTAATGTGTGACGTGTGATCTAAAAGTTAATTGGAAAGTTTGGTTGAAAGGAGAGTAGAAAGAATATTTCTGCAGGGGGGCATAGCATTGGCAAGGGCCCTTTGGGGGTTGGTAGTATGAAGCACTCAGGGAAGTGGAAGAAGAGGCCAAGGGCTGGATCAGTGGAAGGCAAAGCTGGGGAAGTAGAGGAGCCTGAGAAGGAGGCACCAGGCAGGTTGGTCAAGCATTTCTGCCATTCCCCATTTGCATAGGTTAAGCACAAAACATTTGCCTCTACCAAATACTGTATGTTTCATAACCACTTCAGTATCCAATGTATTTATCTTTTGTGATAAATTGTGGTAATAGGATATTATAGTATATACCTTATAGGAGAGTTTCACCATAAACATTTATGAATTAAAAAAAAAAAAAAAACCTTCCCATATAGACAGATCTGTGGGAGCTTGTTTTTCTGCTTGTGTTACAACATATCCCCTCCCAACCAAATGCATATGATTCTGTGATTTAGCTTCATATCAATATCATAAATATCTTTGCATCACTGTTGCATTATTTAATCACCTGAATTCTTACATTTTTATTCTTTTTGGAATCTCAATGATCCTTGGACACATCACATGACAGCACAAATAATCTTGTTCTTATAAGCATTTACAAATTTCCTGTATCTAAATCTTATGAGCTGAAATTATTTCTATGGCATTAAGTTTTCTGAATTTCCTTTTATTCATTCAATGTATATTTATGATTGCAGTTATTGTGTAAAAGATTGCAGCACTTTCTAGAACTCTATAAAAACTAAATTATAAGGAGGGTACCTGGGTGGCTCATTTGGTTAAGCATCTGCCTTCAGCTCAGGTCATGATCTCAGGGTCCTAGGATGAAGCCCCACATCAGGCTCCCTGTTCAGTGGGGAGGCTGTTTTCCCTCTCTGTCCTTCCCCCCGCTCTTGCTCTTTCCTGCTCTCTCTCTGTCTCTCTCTCAAAATAAATAAATAAATAAATAAATAAATAGCTATATTATGTTAAGTACAGGCTGTCATCAGAGAGACTCTAAGCTTCATGCAACAAGCACTGTATCTGTGTTGTTCACCACTCCATTCCCGGTCAGCTCACAATATGTAGGGCTCATAGTAGTTCTTCACTTTTTGTGTGTAAACAGAGATGAAATTAAAAGAAGCGGTAGAATGGGTCTACATTTTCTTTAAATTCAGGCTCATTTCTGATTTGATTTGGTTTGTTTTCTTTTGCTTTCTTTATGTAAACATGTCTGTGTTATGTGTGTATGAATCTGTCTGTCTAATGCAATAGTCATGGTTTATTTCTCACGGGAAAGACTAAACAAAACAAGCACACACATGCACACACATGCAGTGATTGTTAATTCATAACAGTGTTCTTAATTCACACATTTCCATGGTTGGAATGATTCTGTCTACATTTTCCAAACCAGCGTTTTCCAATCATTGCCAGCAAAATACCTTATTTGCAACATGTAGTATAAGATTTCGCAAATTGATCCATATTTCTTATACCTTTTGAAAACAGGTGTTTCTATTTTTGAATCAATTCTTAAACAATGAATATTTTGACAAAAAGCAACACACTTTTTCTTTCTTCCAGCACTTCTCTTGCTTAGTTGGAAACTGGAGAACCAATTACCAGTGTGGTTATCCTAAGCGCATTCTTACATGTTTTTCTTCTCTGTGAAATGTTTCCAGTCTTTCTGATTATAAATGTTACAGAGTATGATGTGTGAATCAATCCTATCTGTGCAGACACAGCAGAATGAAAAGTATAATGATGTAGGAGTGAAGTGTCAATGAATAATTCATATGTGACAGTGTGAGGGATTGAGTTCTATCAGGCAACATTCCATGGCAGAGAGGTCCTCAAAGGGCTTCATAAATTCATCTGCATCAGCTCATTGTGTTTCTGATTGGGTGGCAGAATCGATCATTTAGAATGAATGAAATGACATTCAGTGGCACTGCTCACTAACAGAGATAGAAAAATATGTAGGTATTTGTCACAATCAAACATTCATTCAACAAATGTTGACTGAGTTCCTACTTGGTTCCTTCAGGGTGTTCAATGCTGGAGGTTTGGGAAAAAAAAAAAACAACTGTAACACAGTCTCTGACTCCATAAAACTTACCACCATTGGTAGAGATATATAAGATAATCATATCTCACTATGGTCCATGTTGTAAAGAGACCACAAGTTGGCCAAGATACTCTGCCTACACTACAAGCAGGATTTGAAGAAGATAATATATGGAGACTACACCACCAAACAATGATCCAGAAATAGGTTCTTCTTAAAATTAGTGAATGGAATGGCCAGGCTTATCTTTTAACAGAATTTCAGTAAGTTCTTTGGAACACACGGTAAAATATAGATCTTCCTTGACTTACGATGAGGTTGTGTTCTGATAAACCCACTGTAAACTGAAAATCTCATAAATTGAAAATACATTTAATACACCTAAACTGCTGAACACCATAGCTTAGACTTAGCCTCCCTTCAGTGTGCTCAGAACACTTACATGAGCCTATAGTTGGGCAAAATCATCTAACAAAAAGCCTATTTTACGATAAAGTGTTAAATATCTCATGTATTATTGAATACCGTACCAAGAGTGAAAAGCAGAAAGGTGCCTGGGCACAGAGTGCTTATTAAGTATCTCGGATGTTCACCCCCATGATTGTGTGCCTGTGGCTGGCTGCTTTCGCCCAGCATCACGAGAGAGGATTGTACCCCATATCGCTATCTGTGGAAAAGATCCAAATTCAAGATTTGAAGTACACAAAAAAAATTAAAAAATAAAAACAACCAAAATTTGAAGTACAGTTTCTACTGAATGAGTATTGCTTTCACACCACTGAAAAGTCAAAAAATCATAAATTGAACCAATGGAAGTTGGGAAGTGTCCATGTTTACTAACTCAGGCCTTCATTTTGACATAGGAAGCAACTTTCGGTGAAACTTAACACACCTGTGGAATTTAATTTAGGCTCCACTTTCCTGTATTAAGCCACAATGAAAATGAGTTCAGTTTAGGCCTGGGAAAGAAAGTTAGTCAATTCATGGTGATGGACACACAGAATTTTGGAAACTGGATTTCTCAGACAGGATTACAACAAGGGAAGCTGGTTTAAAGAGTTCGATCCGGAATAAAACTGGTTAGATTTGGATTCTGGCTCTACAATGTGACCTCAGGCAAGCTTTTAACAATATTAAGTCCATTTCCATTTATAAAATAGGGCTAATGATGAAAACCTATCTCACTAGGTGGTATAATAATGAAATAAATTATATAAGATACTTTGCACTATCCCTGCCTTTTATAAAGTGTTGAACAACGCCAGGATTTATAGGAAAGTATCTATTTGTAATGTTAAATTTAATTCAGCAGTATTTAAATCCACTTAAAACACAGGCTGACCTATACCCAAATCACTTCCTAAAATTTTCAGGCATAAATGGCTTTGAGTTTGTGGCAGTCTGTTATATTGGTGACCTTTGGTGAACCACGAGTCCTGGTAGGCATTTCCTGTGTAATGACTCTGAGCAGACTCCCTGGCTCTGACAGAAGGTGGCAGAAAAGACACTGTGTCAATTCTGTGGCTTCTGCTTTTGCTCTCTTGAAAGTCCCACACCACCATGTAAGAAATCCTGTTATCTGACAGGCAAAATGTAGATCAAGAAAAGTCCTGAGACTATATTATAAAAAGAGACAGGCTCAGTCATTCTCATGTCCCAGCTGATTTAAGCACCCTACTGACCCACCAGCTGAACACAGCCACACAAGCAACCTCTGACAAAGAGCAGGAGAAGAACCAACCAGCTGAGTCCAGCCTAAAGCAGAAATAGTGAGCAAATGAAATAGTTTTTATTTTAAGACACTAAGTCTTGGGGTATTTATTTCAGCAATAGATGACTGAAATAGGGCTATTCCCTTTTCTTCAATCCCTTCCCCCGCCACACACTTTTTAGATTTCTTCCCAAATGTTCCCATTTTACTGATCATCCTTTGGTAAATCTGCAAAAGCTCCTGTAAGTTGAACTAAAATATCATTCTTGAGTCATTTACAGAATTTAGGACACGTGTTAATTATAAAATAATAGGATTCAAGGAAACCTGAGTGTCCAACTTGGCTACAGTTGCTGAACATTTATCAAATAAAGGCTTACAAGTCTGTAAGATCAGTTTCATGAACATTGTCACCTAAATCTTTTTATGCTTTTACAACGCTATAACCCATTGTTGACTCATCATAATTTGGGGATTGTAAAATATTATGATACATATTTGTATTCATAAAATGCCCATTGTCCATTAATCTCTATTTCTGTTAGGGTTGGATTTTCTTTAAAGCTGCAAAAAATAATTTTCACCTGGAGGTTGAGTCCAAAATGCTATCCGCTTTAAAATGTGTGGCATGTTCTGAATTAAAATAGCAACTTCAAACTTCAAATGTAAGAATTTCAGAAGTTAAATTTTAGAACATCTCTTCAACTTAATTCCTACTGCATTTCTTTATTAAGTCATGCTTTTCTGATTATACTAAACCAGCTACGTAACCCTAAAGTATTGCCAAATTTTTACTGAAGATGAATTTGAACAATCGGAAAGTTTATCAAAAGGGGTAATTCATTAGCCCCATGATCTCACTGAATCACTTCAGCACAGCGGCATAAGCTTGGCAAAGACTACTTAATTTGCCCTTTAAATGAAGTCATTGGTTCCCACGAGAGTATCTCTAATTTCAAATATGTTAGTACCATATAGAAGACTTCAGAAATTATTACTCAGATTTATAATATAAGCAATTGAAGAGCACTGGGTGGTTCAGTTTGGTTCAGTTGGTTAAGCGTCCAACTCCTGCTTTCTGCTTGGGTCATGATCTCAGGGTGCTGAGATTGAGCCCTGAGACAGGCTCACTATTGGGCATGGAGCCTGCTGGGGATTCTCTCTCTCTCCCTTTCCCTCTGTACCCCACCCCCACTCCCCACTCACACACACTCTCTCTCTCTCACTCTCTCTCTCTCTAAACAATACAAGCAGGATTCTTCTATTGGTATTTTGAAAATAATACATGTTGGGATTTAAGGAGTAATAATTATTCAAGTCCCTCTATCAGTATTCATGGTAGTAGTCAGGGTTCTCTGGAATGAATATATAATGAATACATATATATACATGTACATATATACACATATAATATTTTTATATAATTTATATGTGATATAATTATGTAATAGCATATATAATAAAATATATAATATGTATTATATATATTACATATATATAAAATTTTAAAGAATTGGCTCAGCAATTATAGAAGGTAGCAAATCCAAAATCTGCAGGGTGGACCAGCTGGCTGATGCTACAGTTCAAGTCTAAAGGCCATCAGGCTAGAGACTCAGGGAAGAGCAAATGTTCCAGTTCAAGTATGAAATACTTCTGCTACAGAATTCTCTCTTGCTTGGGGAAGGTCAGACTTTGCTCTGTTCAGATTTTCAACTGATTAATCAGTGGATTTGGTAAAGACCCGCCCACATTAGGGAGAGCAATCTGCTTTATTCCAAGTCCACTGATTAAATGTTAATCACATTCAAAAACACTCTCACAGGGGCGCCTGGGTGGCTCAGTCATTAAGCATCTGCCTTCGGCTCAGGTCATGATACCAGGGTCCTGGGATCAAGCCCTACATCAGGCTCCCTGCTCAGCGGGAGGCCTGCTTCCCCCTCTCCCACTCCTCCTGCTTGTGTTCCTGCTCTCACTATCTCTCTCTCTGTCAAATAAATAAATAAAATCTTAAAAAAAAAAAAACCTCTCACAAAAATATCAGTATAATGTTTGACCACATGTCTGGGCACTATGGCCCAAGCTGGTTGACACGTAAAATTAACCACCATACTCACCTTGAAATCTGAGCCATTTGAGAGGTAGTCTCACGTGTCACATAGATGAAGATGAACAGTAGCAGTGTTTGAGTAGAAGTCATGACTTAGAGAAATGGTAAATGGGCTTGCAACTCAAACCTCCCACATTAGTGACCAATGACCTCTACCCAGGTATCTTTCCATAAGGAAGGGAGAAGACTATGTAGAGTGTGAGAAGAAAGCTCAAATTGTGTGCATCATGCTTTTCTCCGTCTTACTACTTGATGCCACTACCATTCCTTGAAGAGAAATGACTGCGAAAACAAAGAGGAGGCTGTAAGTTACTGGTTGAAATGATTCTGAAGGAGTGGAAATTAGTACTATAGAAGATCACACAGATCTGAGTGAAGAGGGACAGGACTGTTCCCTCAAATTGCATTCAAATAAGATGTTTCAGAACAATTCTGGCTTCAAATCTAAACATACATCATCCAGAATATGGCTGCATGTGCATTACAAACTTAAAAATTATGTAGAGGATGTTTTTGGAGGTAATTTAGAAAATCCAGACATATTCTTCAAGTTTTCTTCTTTAGGTCAACACTCCTTTTCTCTAAGAACAATGAAAGATTTTGGTCATCCTTACAGCTTTCATATTTTCCTTTTATGTGATCACTCAATATGATTCATAGAAATTTAAATGTCCCACTAGCAAAATAGCCCATCATAATTACACTTATCTACATTATCCTTTCACAGCAGAAAGCCAGGAAAATATCATTTGTCATCATTTTGCATAATATTAACATATTCATATGTTATCCAAAGATATGTCATCTAAAAAGTTATGCAAATGCCCAGAATATTTTTTCTCTCAAAACCCACAGAGATTTCATAAACATTTTTGATTGTTTCTTGTTCATCTAAACTATGTCTTAGGTTGTGTGAAGTAAAAATGTTTTTGCTTTCTTAACAGGACTGACTTAATTATTATCTAAGGATACCCTCAATACATAATGCAGTATTGTTTTAAAACTTGGAAATATAGCCTGAAGTCTCCCTCCTGTGATTGTTAAAGCTTTTGCTTTTGCAACACAAACTTAAAAGTTTCCCAAAAGATTTGCAAGTTTTTCACAGGGATCCAAGAAATGCATAAAATCATTTTTTCTTCTTTGATGACTCTCCGTTTAGGAACTGAAACTGAATTAACGGTTGACTCTTGAACAACATCAGAGTGGGGGGGGCGCTGAGCCTCCTGCGTAGTCAAAAATCTGCGTTTAACTTCTGACTCCCCATAAATTTAATTACTAATAGCCTACTGTTGACCAGAAGCCTTACCGATAACATAAACAGTCCGTTAACACATTATTTTGTATATCCTATGTATTATATACTATATTCTACAATAAATTAAGCTAGAAGAAAAAAGTTAAGAAAATCTAAGAGAAAATATTTACAGCACTGTACTGTAAAAAGTATACCCACACAGTGCAAATCTGTGTTGTCCAGGGGTTAACTGTGTTTCTTAATATTCATTTAAATATTAAGACTCTCTAGTTCTAATCTTGAATCATTTATTTCAATCATTTACTTCACACAAACATTTTTTAAATATTTGCCCTGCGATTGGAGATACTAAGTTCCAGTCGACTTCAAAATATATCCAGTTTCAAACCACTTCTCACCATCTCTACCCAGACCACCATCACCCCTCCCCTGACCAGTTGTAACCTCCTCCCTGGTCAGTGCTTCTCACCTTGTTCCCATTTGATCTATTCTCCACAGAGAAGTCAGTGGGATCCTGGTAAGTAGATTGGTTGTCACTTGCCTTCTCAAAACCCTTCATAGTCTACAAATAAAAGTTAAATTTGTCCTTCATGATCTTGCTCCTCTTCCTCTAAGCATAGGTACAGTAACTTCCCTCCACATTTACTTTGCTCCATCTGCAGTCCTTTTAGCATGCTCCTGCCTCAGGGTCTTTGCTCGCCTAGAAAGCTCACCCCTTTCTTTACTGAGTTCTCTTGCAAGTGAGATCTCATCATAGATGCCTTTTCTGAATAACTGAAAAGCACCCCCTGGCTCACTTCCCATCCATTAATCATGCTTTTGGGGCTTATCACCATCTGACATTTTATATATTTAGCTTTTGGGGGTTTGTCTCCCCCAGTGAAATGTAAGCTTCATTAATGAAGAAAGTGTGCTTGTCTATTTGTATACTATGGTAACTCTTGAATGTAAACAGTGCCTGGTGGGGTACCTGGGTGGCTCAGTCGGTTAAGCCTTTGACTCTTGATTTTGGCTCAGGTCATGATCTCAGGGTTGTGAGATTGATCCCCATGTTGGGCTTGGTGCTGGGCATAGAGGCTGCTTAAGATTTTCTCTCTCCCTCTCCCTCCATCCCTCCACCTCGCTTGTGCATATGTGTGCTCTCTCTCAAAAAATAAAATAAACAGTGCCTGATGTGTGGAAGACACTTAAAAACACGTTTTGAGTGAATGAATGAAAAGTGGAAGATGTCTTAGAAACTCTATTCCAATTTGGAATAAAAGTGAATAATTATGAAATGCTACAGCAAACATGTTCAGACTGTATGAGAGAATTGCAAGTAGAAACGTATTCTGCTTGGGATAGCTGGAAAAGACTTCAGAAAGAAAAAAAGTTGAGTTTAAAGATGAGCAAAAGTTTATTGAACAGGGAATGGTATGCATGTTAGAAGGACCAGCATAGGTCAGTGTACAGAGAGCTAAAAGATGCCTAACACAATTAGAAAACTTTGAATCATACAGCATGGCTGACATATGCTTAGGTCAGCCTTGCTTGGAAGAATACCCCTTGTTGGTTCCCTAACATTTCCTACCTACTTCCTCTCTTCCAGGATAATATTATACACACACATACATTTATGTACATATTTATATACATATATGTATGTATATGTGTGTGTATGTTTGTGTGTGTGTATATATATATATATATATATATATATATATTCTACAAATATTGGGTAAATATTGTCCTGTCACTTTCACATATTTTATTTCATCTTAGCCTCACAGAAACCCCTGTGAATTAGTTGTAGCCAACTCTATTTTACAAATGAGGAAGCTGGCACTGATGTTAAAACAATTTGCCCAGAATCACACAGTAGTAGCGAAGCCAGGTTTTGGCTGCAAGTTAAGTTCTCTTTCCTTATGTCAAGTCACCTTTCCATCCTGTCATTTCCTTAGTACTGTGGAACAAGTGTACCTTCCTGATATAGTTAAAGATACATGATCATTGCATCATGTAGAATTAGAGTAGGCTTAGTGTGATTGAAAACCCAAATAGCAAGTTTAATCAAGAAAGAGGCTTGTTTCTTTCATGTAGAGGAAGTCAGGGTACAGGATGCCTTGTTGCGCCAAGGTTTGGAGAACTTCAGTTTCTTTTATCTTTCTGTTCTATCATGTATAGTTTCATCCTGAAGGTGATCCCCTGTGCCAAAATAACTGCTGGAACTCCATATACTCCATCCAAATACTAGCCCATGAGAAAGAGGAGAATCTCTCCTTCTGCATATATTTCCTGGAAGATGAGTAGATCACATTTGCTTACTTCCCATTGGCCAGAACTTGTCACAGGGTCAAAGATGAGGGATGGAGTGACTTCTGTTCTGGACAGCCATATGTCCCACTAAAAAAAATACAGATTCTACTTTCAAAAAAAAAAAACAAATGATGATGATAGGTATGATGGGATCAAATAGCATTCTCTGCAATAGTCATAAAAATGCTAGGGACACTTCTCTTTAAACAAATTATTCAGGGGTCTGGAAACTATGGCCCATGGGCTAAATCCAGTCTGCCACCAGTTTTTGTAAATGAAGTTTTACTGAAACATTGCCATGCCCATTTGTGTATATATCATCCATGGCTGCCTTAGCAGAGCTGAGCAGCTGGAATGGGAGACTATATGGCACACAAACCTTACAATTTTACTATATGACTATTTACAGAAAAAGTTTCCTGATCCCTGCTCGAGATCAGTGGGTTCAAGTTTCTAAAATAGACTCAAATTTTTTTTAAGATTTTATTTATTGATGAGAGAGAGAGAGCAAGCTAGAGAGAGAGAGAGAATGAGCAGGGAGAAGCAGCAGAGGGAGAGGGAGAAGCAGGCTCCCTGTTGAGCAGGGAGCCCCAACATGAGGCTAGAGCCCAACACCAGGCTCAATCCCAGGACCCTGGGATCATGACTTGAGCTGAAGGCTTAACAAACTGAGCCACCCAGGCGCCCCAGATAGACTCAAAATTTTTTAATTACCAGCCCTGTTAGTATAAAAAGAGAGCCCCCACCAAAAATGAGCCCAATATCTGTACGGTTTTTAGTTTATAAGTTATATACATGTAAGGCAGTAATAAAATAGGATATAGCTCGGTTTCTACCTAGCTCTGCACCAACTAGCTATGAGAACTGGGGAAAATCATTTATCCCTCAGTTTCTTTGTTTGTAAAATGGGAAATATAATGATATACATACCTTATAGGGTTGTTGTGAGGGTTAGGTTAGCACATTTGAAGCACTTAGAAAAGTGCCTGGTATGTTTCCAATAAAGCACAGTGACCAGTACAGCAAAGGAACGATTATTTGCACACATTCATGGTTTCCAACTTTATAGGATGTTTATTAGAGTTTCCCAGGTAAATGGCTGAGTTGGTGGTTCCAAAAGCTTTGTTAAAATCCTGGCACATTCACTTACTAGGTGGATAAACTTTTAGACCTCTCAGGACCTCAGCTTGTCATCTATAAAATCATGATAAGAATCTTGATTGCCTGGAATGCCTGTAATTCCCTTAAATCCATGCTTTGGAGATAATAAACATTTAATGATCTTACCTATTATTCTCCCCCCACTCTAAAATGTTTATAGCTTTGGGGGCACTTGGGTGGCTCAGTCGGTTGAGCCTCCAACTCTTGGTTTCGGCTCAGGTCATGATCTCAGAGTCATGAGATCGAGCCCCTCATTGGGCTCCGCGCTCAGCGCTGAGTCTACTGGAGATTCTCTCCCTCTCTCTCCCTCTGCTCCTCCCCCTCCTCGGTCACTCTCTCTTTCTCTCTCAAATAAGTAAATGAATCTTTTAAAAAATATGTTTACAGCTTTAATTGGCATTAGAGGGAGGACTATAGCCCACAGAGTCCGTCATTTTCTGACAAGTAAAGGAGGTACACTAACATAACAACACTCATTGAAGTCTTGCAGTAATTTTCCTATGGGCATCACTCAGCCACATGGCGTCACATGCCCATGGTTTCTGTGTCAGGTCTTCTTTCCTCTCCATTCCACCATTGACTACGGAAGCCTATCTTTTCTATTTTCCCCAGAAAGGGGATTCTAATTAGAATTTCTCAAAGGAAACTTTTTTTCTCAGGCTTCCACTCCATTCTTCATTATCATTACAAAAACTAGAACATTAGATGCTGCTGATAGATCCAGAAAGATCCATACTGAGAAAGAACCATTGGATTGACTATGATGGATGCCACAATAAAAGCAGCGCAGAGTGAAATGACAGAGGTGAAGATCTTTTTGGATGGGAAGTGAGAACAAGAAATAAAAGATTGGGAACAGTGAGTTTAGGCAACTTTTTCAAGAACTAGCTGAATAATAAATGCTGTGGCCCCCACAGAGCCCCGCACGAGTGTGCCACTGATTTCTATGCAGCCAGTGTTCTTCTCTGTATCTGGGATGGTGTGCTGAAAACCCCACATCAGCATCTTTCATGTGATGAGCACTCTGCATGGCAACTTGCGGCTGGTTTCGACTTTAAAGAAAACTCAAGAAAAAGAACTTTCTTTAGCCACATCATGTTCAGTCTTGTGTATCTAATATTAAAAAAAAAAAAAAAGTGCCTGGTCTCTATTTCGGGCTCATCCCAGCCTCAATGCATAAGCTACTATTTGGTAAAAATCAGCAGCTGAGAACTTGATAAGGTGAAGGTCCAGTGGGTAGGAGGGTGTTAGAAGGTTGTCCTTGTCATTGGTGTCAGGGTCTCATAAAGAAACTGGATCCCTTGACCTTGCTTCCTAGCTTCAAAAGCTTTACTTCTTCCCCTGGCTTTTATTTCAAGTACTATTGGCTGTTCCCTTCAAGTCTCGATCCTCAAAGATACTGCCAGATTTTCTCTGGGGGAGGATAAATGATGTTGACCTTACAGATGTTAGTTTTATATCCTCCATTTAAACCTAGAGAATGTGTTGCTCATAATCCACTAGCATCCATGCTGACAACCTATACATTGTTCCAGGGTTGAACGCAATTTGATTGGAAATAACCTCAACAGTGAACTCCAAATATCATCCTATAAACTAAAAACAGAAGAAAAAGAAAACTCTCTCACACACACATATATACAAACACACAAAGCTCGTTGGCAGCCCCAGAATTTGTCCTTTCTGATTTTTAATTTGGCTCTGTTTTTGAAGTAAACAAGTATCTACCATAAATACAGTGACCCTTATGGGAGTATTTTCCTCCCCTGGAGCTCAAGCCACAAGTGGGTCTAAGCAGCCAGTCTTTATGCACAACCTGCAGCATGTGAGAGCTTCCAGCTCATTCGAAATGGAAGTGGTGATGAGATGGGAAGAAGGGATGAATTTTAACCTAATAAGGAATCATCATCCATCCCTACTTGGAAAATAGCTTTCCTGTTGAATAATATTTCAATATATAATATCTTGAAGTGAGGCTGTCATTACTAATTTAGGTGTAGCTTGCCATATGAATCCTGCAACTATGTACATATATGATGCCTAAATTACTCTCTGGGGCCACCTTTTCCTGCTTAAAGTACCTTAAGGAGAAACTCATTGAGGTGATGTTAGGGCCAGTCAAGCAGAAGGATAGTGACCACGGGAGAGCGGGAAGCCTTCGTGCTTAGTGACCTCGCCCTTACGCCAGGCTAGTGAGATGCTCCCGGGCATATTTCAGATTCATAGGTCAGTTTTCTGAGTGACTGGTGAAGACCCAGAATTAAGACAAGGTCAGATTCATCCTAACTGCGACCTGTACCACGTAAGAGGCTCCTAGACTAATCTACTGTGCACTGTATCTGAATTTCAATCAGGAGGAACGAATCTCTCAGAATGCTTGTATATGTCAGTGGTGTTATGCTGACCTTTGAATTACAAATAGATACTGGGAAAGAAATCCCTGGAGCAGGCAATATCCATTAAATAACAATTATGAAAATCTGTTTGCCTTTTGGAATGGCTTTTCCCATAATGAGGATATGACCAAGTTGGGAGGCTGAGAAGTGGTGGGACCCATGTAGTTTCTAATTCTGAATTATTCATTTCTCAAATGGAGAGAAATCCTCAAAGCTGAGCCAGGGAGAGAAAGTCCAGGAGGCCCAGGGGTCTTTCCTAAGGCCAAGGTTTATACAGAAAGAGCCACGGAGACTGTGCTAAGAATCTAAAAGAATTAGACTAAAATCCAGCTTCTTTCCTCCATGAGAATTCGAATCCTTTGAGTATAATTCAGTGTGGTTTGGGTTGTATCTGAATCACCTAAGTAAATCTAGTTTCATAAAAGGTTTTGTCCTGGAAAATGTTGATTGTTTCTCAATATTTATTATTTACTTTGGATATGTTCAGAAAATCTTGTGTGCATTGTTTCTCATGGAGATATATACATATATAGAGAATTCTTAGGTTGAACTGTATGGAATGGCTGGGATTTGGACATGTTTCACCTTTAATACCATCCATTTTATAGAGAGAGGATTTTTTCTAATAGTTTCCATCCTTACGATGCAGTATACTCATCTAAGTGTCTAAGACTTCAGTCTTTGGAGTTAGATGGTCCTGAGTTGAATCTCATCTTGGTTCATGATAAGTTGTATAGCAAGTTATTCAACATTTACTCTGTTTTGCATCTGCTAAGTAGGAATAATAATGTCTGGCTTATAGAGATAAGGAGAAGATAAAATGAGAGAGTATGTTTAATGCTTACCTAAACATTGGGCATATAGCAAGTCCTCTATAAATGGTTCTATATTTATTATTCAGCTCTTGCTGCAGCAACAAACAACTCTTAAATCTCAGTGAGTTACAAAGTAAATATTTAATTTATTGTTCCATTTCATGATGGCTACAGGTCTGCTGTAATTTTGCCGGGTTCAGTTGGCTTGGCTCAACTGGGCTGTATGTGACTTCTCTAGGAAATGTTGTTGGCGTGATGGAGGGCAGAAACTCAAGACAGTGGCAAGAATCCCAGATGATTCCTAATGCATTTGTTTAGAGCCAGTACAGGAATAGCTCAGAGATACTGTGGATTCGGTTGCAGGCCACTGTTATAAAGTGAATATTGCAATAAAATGAGTCAAATGAACGTTTTGGTTTCCCAGTGCATATAAAAGTTATACTACCAGCATATCTCATTTTATTGCACTTTATTGCGATTCACAGATTGTGGTTTTTTGGTTTTGTTTTGTTTCGTTTTATTTTTACAAATTGAAGGTTTGTGGCATACCCGCAAGGAGCAAGTCTATAGGTGCCATTTTCCAATAGCATGTGTTCACTTGTCTCTGTGTTACATTTTGGTAATTCTGTAAATATTTCAAACTTTATTATTATTATTATTATTATAATATTTGTTATGATGACCTCTGATCTTTGACTATGACTGACTGAAACCTCAGATGATGGTTAACATTTTTAGCAATAAAGTACTTTATTGCAATATTTGCTTTATTGCTACGGTCTGGAACTGAACCCACAATATCTCCAAAGTATACCTGCCTATTGTTACTTCCATCTATTTTCCATTAATCAAAAAAGACAGATGGCCAAACTCAAAGTCATCAAGAGAGGAAAATGGGCTCTGCCTCTTAGGAGGCAGCGAGTAGTTGGGAACAATACACATATAGCTTACTATTATTAGGTGATAACCATGGAGTCATAAAATTTAAATTTCTTTTCAATTTTGGTGTTAATTATGAGTTAAGAGACATTGTATTTTCATCAATTTTAATATGTATTATTTCCATTCTATAAATACTGGCCAGCGATAATTGTTGGGTATTTTTAATTGTTCTAATAGCAATAATAATCATCCAACACTGCCTATGATGTAGTGATGAGGACATTCTTTTTATACATCCACTTTATACACGTGCTCTTTTTATCATAGTTGTTAAGAGGAGAAGGGAAAATTCATAGATTACATTTCTTTAGTCAGTGGGAACTCTTATTATAGAAGAAAAATGATACCGCAGGCAGACCTCTGAATCATATTATAGCAGTGTTACAGTGCTACCACTATCCCACCCCATCCCTGGTATCCTGCCACCTCACTGATCATAACTTCCTTAAATAATAATAACAGCTCACATCAACTGAGCACTTAATTTATTCCTATGGATTCTAAAAGTACGTTATGAAATATCTCCTATAAATATCTTCATTTTACAGACGAGAAAGAGAGGTTAAGTGGCCAAAGCCACACAGTTGGGAAGGGAATGAACAAGAACTGAAACTCAGATAGTCAACTCCAGAGCTTTCATGATACCCATGCTACCTCCTGTGAAAACGTGGGATAATCATGACGATCAAAATGCATCAATTACTTATTATGGTGAAGATACGCGTTCCGTGCATTAATGCATTTAATCCTCAAAGCGTGCTTATAAAATGGATACTATCCTTATCCCCATTTTACAGATCCAGAGAATTAAAGTAACTAAGCTAACATGGCACAGTGGTTAAGTAGTGGAGACTCGCTTTGAAACAAGAAATTCTGCTGTTAGACTTGACGCTCTTAGGCGCCATGCACTATTGCGTTGACCAAAAAATTGGAAAGCTTTATTACCCTCAAAACGCCCACACTCATCCTATATCCTGCAGCCCAACTAGACATCCCACAGGGTACATAATATTCCAGACCTATCTCACATACAAAGATTTCAGAGACGCACTCCTGTCCAACCAATTTCCTTCCTTTACCTACCAAGTTATTCCCCCTCCTGTCACCATAACAACACACAACCCGCAATACACACTTGGAATCGTTATCGAGAGAGGGAGAAGGGAGAAGTTTTTGATGTGTCTCTTCAGGGGTCCTCTCTGACATCTTTATCTCCTCTTGGTGGACTTTGGGCATCCTGTGATCCACAGCTCTGCCAATTAGGCTGTAAATGGTGCAGCGGCCTCTGTGAACTCCTGGCTCACGGGAGCCTGGTAGGACATCTCGCATCCATATGCGGGCTCTCTCAACACCCAGCATCCCCAAATCAGAACGAGAGGAGCATCTCAGTTACATAAAACATTGCATAGAGTAAATAAGGAAAAAAACAGGGACTGCATTTGCCTGTCTCTCCTTTATCACAAAGGGACCACAAACTGCTGCAAGCAAATGAGGGAAAGAGAATGCTTCCAGACTCCTTCTCCTTAGTTAAAGAAGTGAGGAAACCAGAAATCAGTGTGCTGCCCAGAATGGAAAAAAAAAATACCACTTAGCAAATGCATTTTGACCCTAGCACTTCTTGTTCCTTAATCAGTGGATCAAAAGTAGATTTTCCCCCATTTGTATGGAGTACCCCCTTATATATTAGTATGTGGGACTAGAAAATTTTCCCCATGACTAAGGGATTCGTGTTAACTACTTTGTTTTCTATTAATAGGTGTATCAAAAAAGTACACCACAGACCCAGGTAGAAACTTGTCAGCATCTTTCCTGTGACATCACCCATTTATGTATCAAGTCTCAGGCTCTAACCTGTGATCTCAGTGCTTACTATGTGATGGATAGGGAAGCCACTTCTCTGGGTTTCAGCTTCTTCATTTAGAATCAGTATTGACGGGAGTCTGGCTCTCATTACAGTATTGTGTGAGGAGAAGAAATCAAACAGTATTAAACAAATATCTAAATCATAAGCTTTGTGCTCCAGGAAGGAATTATTAGCTTGCAATAGATGGGATATATTAATATACAGACTACATTGACTGTTCCATTCTTTAGACACAGCTCTTTAGGACCCACCCCATAATTGTTCAATGCCACACACCCATATTTATTGCAATGTCTATAATACTAAGCAATACTGGATATAGACGTTGAATTTTCTATATGGACCCAAAAACATGTATAAAACCTAGTTCCTCGACAAAACACACAAGTGTCTTATCACCCACTGTGATGATGACTGGATTTTTTCCAGATATTTCTCAGACTCTGTACACTCTTGTGCTCTTTAGCTGAGAGGACCCACCTATTCAGGCAGTGATTTAACTTAAATTCTGATGGTGCAAAGATATAAGTGAAACGACACGTTAGTTAAAGTGCATAATGCCCCTCTTATGGCAAGAATTAATTCTCGGGGCTCTGCTTCACACCGTTTAGTAGTCCCTCAGTCTAGGGCGCCTGGGTGGCTCAGTCGTTAAGCGTCTGCCTTCGGCTCAGGTCATGATCCCAGGGTCCTGGGATCGAGCCCCACGTCGGGCTCCCTCCTCGAGGGGAAGCCTGCTTCTCCCTCTCCCACTCCCGCTGCTTGTGTTCCTGCTCTCGCTATCTCTGTCTCTGTCAAATAAATAAAATCTTAAAAAAAAAAAAGTAGTCCCTCAGTCTAAATTATTCTTAAGTCAATACTTCTCCTGCTTCAGGTGGGTGATACCAGCAATTCCATGGTGCTTATTTTTTTTTTTTTTAAGATTTTATGTATTTGAGAGAGAAAAAGAGAGAACGAGCAGGGAGAGGGGCAGATAGAGAAGGAGAAGCAGACTCCCCCCAGGGAGCCTGATGCGGGACTTGATCCCAGGACCCTTGCGATCATGACCTGAGCCGATGGCAGACGCTTAACGGACTGAGCCACCCAGGCGCCCCTCCATGGTGCTTATTGTCACCAAATCTTGGCAACACATCTTTCAATCATGCAAATATTTACACGAATGTGCCATGTAAGAAGAGAAAATACTGCATGCTTCCGAGAAAGCTGCCTGGAGAAACCACAGACCAGCCTGTCCCAGTAAACCAAGTCCTGGATTCACTCTATGAACTCATATGCATGGAAAATGCGGGGGTGTATCCTCTACCCAGGATATCTCATCTCTCCCTGTGTATAATTTTTTTTCTTAGAATTTTAAAACCCTATCCATTATGTCTATGCAGTCAGTCACAAAGTATGAACTGCATGAAGGAGAGGTCACACATCAATGAAAATATTGCTGTAGGCTTCCCACCTTTGGAAATATTCACACACTGATCTGGGCAGACCCCTCAGTGAGATCCAGGGGAACTGAGGGCATCCCTTCCTAGCTGGCCTGGCCGGCATGCTTCAGAATCAGAGGAGCATATTCACTCATCTGTGTGGTTCCTAGTGGCTTCAGAAATGAGCTGGCACCGGATGCTAGATGCTGATTATTTTATTTGTGAGAATCCAAAAGTAATTAAAGTGTTCACAGAAGAGGAGAATACGAGTATGTCACCCTGATCTAGTCACAATTGTCTTCACACCATGGGGCCTTTAAGACAGATGTTGGAACACGCTGTTATCATGACTGGAAGCAAATCATTACCAATGAAACTTAAAAAACAAAATTGGAGATCAAGGTGGTTGTGTTTTTTTTTTTTTTTTAAATAGATTACAAAAGATTCAAGGATATTCTTCCATTGCTGTCATTCATGTACTGCTTCGCTTTCTTGCAGAAGAGGTTGGAAGACAGAGTTCAAGGTCTTTGGCTGGGAATCCGATAGGTGTCATCTTCATTTCCCATAGCAGTGCCATGTCTCTTTCCCTTATTTATTTGTTGATCTGCCAAATAAAGAACCCTACTATGTGCCACATGTTATTCCAGAAGCTGGGGTTATAGCTATGAATAAGACAGGCTAAGTCCCAGAGAGATTATTTTCTGTTGGGAGAGGTAGGAAATAAAAAAGTAATTGAAATGGTATATATTGTTTCACATGGAGGTAACTGACAGGTAGAAAATAAGTCAGATGGGAAGTAAAGAGTAACTGAAGGTTGATGAACCATTTTAAAAGGAACTGTTTCAGAAGGCATCTCTTGCGGAGGGCCTTTCAACAGAGATCTGAAGTAGGAAGGGAGCTACAAAAAAAAAGAGGATTCCAGGTAGAGGGGAATGCCGGAGCAATGCCTGGAAGTGTGAACATGCTTGAGATTTAGGAAACCTCATTGAACATATTCAAAATAGAAAGGAGGGGCTGGTAGGCAGAAGGAAATGTTTTCTTTGGCCTCATTTAGTATTTGCCAGGCTGTATTTAAAATCCACTTATAGTTCAAGTAAAGAGAATAAAGCAATTCACCAACTAGCACTGTATTTGTACACCCACAATTGCACAATTTAATGAAAATGTACTCTCTAAAAGTAAACAGACATGGTGTAAATACCAATATGCTGATTAACGAGTTATTACAGAGTGCACACATGAGTGAAAATATAATTTAAATTTTGGTTTTCTGACCTTGTCTAATGCCTTGAAAGCTAGGGATAATTCAACCAATTTTACATTACTTTCCTCTTGTCCGACTTCCACTCCTTGAAACTAAGGCTTGATTTAGTTTCCAAAGAATCTAATTTCACCAAGATTGCTGTGGAATGCCTCTAATGACGCCCTTCACTTCCAGTTCCACTCGGTGCCAGCAGAGCGGGCACCACCAAATTATTGTGAAGCTGAATGAAATAGAGCCATTCATTGGAGCTAAGTAAAAATAAACAGTTGAAATTGCCTGTCAGTCTCGGGGGAAATGAAGGGCCGGTTAAAGATATCTTCCCTTTTGATAAGAAATTTTATTACTTCGGGGGGGTGTTGGGTCCGCATTCCCAGAGTCCGCCAGCTGCCATATCACCTTTGCTGTTGACTGAGGCTGTGCTTCCTGCCGTGTGGGGTGCCCTCATCAGCAGGAATGCTAACGGGTGTTTAATGAGCACCTCCAGTTGGTGGGGCTGGAACCAAGGAGCATGGCAGAATTTTGAGTCCGTTATTACTACCTCTCGATCTTTTTGACTTGCTCGCTAAGCCCTTCTGCTCTCTTATGGCTACTGTGTTAAATTCCCGAGATTACTAACTTTATGTGTTTCTCCCTCTCGGATTCAATAAAGGGAAGAGGGCCACACAAATTTATAACGAGTCCGGTGCTTGTATTCCCAAAGATACAGCAAAACAAGATCAACTGACTTTGAAGAAGGAAAATGGGAACTGCGTTAGCTAATTATATCTGATTACGCTAGCCTTACCTATAACAAAATCGTTGGTTTTAAATATTCGATTAAAATTACAATGCATTTCATCATGTTTCCTTCCACTTTCCGTTATGCTTCCGTAAAGTGCATTGAAAGGGAAATACTTAATGAAAAAAAAATACATTTGCTAAGTTAGGATCAGTAAGAAAAATTGGGGTTGAGGAAAAAGGTGGTCTGAGAGGAGGAAAAAAGCTAATTATTTCAATGGAAACACAATTGAAAATACAATCTTCAGTCGACCCTGTGAAATCCGAGGGGTGTATCCTTCACTTTCTTGGTGTTTCAAGGAAATTGTTTTCTCACATTTTTGTTCTAATTCACCCAACACTTTACAGGGCCTGGAGAATGGCGGGGGGGGCGGGGTTGAGGAAAATTACAAACTTCACTTCGAACAGCAGGGGGCATTGCAGGGGCTGGCTAATTCTGAAAGCTGAACATCGGAAAGATGCATTTTCAAAAGGAATTATGGATAAGCAGAATGTATTACAAGCACACAATTCCCTTTAGCGCTTCTGGAAGGAACCAAAGCATGAAGGAGGAACACTGGCATTGGATGCTACCAGAACTTCAAAAAGAAACTGGCCATGCTTTATGTGACTTCTATTCATCTGCTAATATAAAAACAACCCACCTTCTGTTTACAGGTACTTTTTTTGAATGTCCCGGTAATTACTCTAATACAAATAACATATCAGATTGGTGGTAGAAAAATCTCCCATAAGGCTGGCCCACAGTGGTAAGTTCCATTCCTGATGCTACCAGCTGATATGTATTCAGAAATTGTATATTATGCTTGTGAGCCAGAGGCATGCCCACTCACTTTTCAACTCTTGCCAGCTTTTGATTCATTTCTAGCTATTCACTGTGGGAGCAGATCATTGGAACTCACCAATGAGTTCTGCTCTTGTATCTGAGAGCCAAAACCATAAGTGTGGAGAGTGGAATTAATCCATCTCTGGCTTTCTTCAGGGCCTCAGAAATTCTTGTCAGCCACCTCAGTTCTGACTTAAAAATAAAACTTCCCTTCTTTATTCTGGAAATGTCTGTGACAATAGGAATCCATTCTCTTCTGCTTTTTCGTTCTCATCTATCATTCTTAGTAGGACAGCATGAAATCCAGTGGGGAAGAGGCCATTCTGAACACTCAGTGATCCTTTCCTTTCTCATCCTACGACTAACATATTCCCTTTGCAAAGTCACAAGTTCTTGTGAACTGCAACAAGCCCTTCAGTGAGAAGACCCCAGGTGTGTCCAGTGCCTATCACCATGGAAACTGGCTGGGCCCTCAGATGGAGGAAGCCCATTTGAACAGACAAGGCTATCAGGAATCTGTAACTCAACCTAAACACTCACTGCTATGCTAATGTTCCAGATTCATCTTGAGAAATTAATAAAATGACTGTTAATGTTCTTACCTATTCCAAATCCGTGAGAGAAAAATGGTGGATGGACCTGGTCCCGGAAAGCAATGAAGATCTTCTGTAATAACAGACTACTTACTTTGTTGGGTAGTAAGTGTATATCGGCAAATTGGTTCTTGAATTCTCTGCTTTATTGCTATCGTTTGTTGTAATTATAAATTTTTAAATCTATTTTTAAGAAGACAGTCTTAAAAGAGAACATCTCCACTTGAAAGTCAATCTATTGCCTTTATTTTTATTCTTTAGATTTTGATAATTCAAGGTACTAAGTTATCAGTTAAGGTTATGCTTAGCTGTTATAACAAATCCCAAAATGTTTAATGGCCAAATGCAGGCTTTTCTTCCCTAGCTCCCAGACATTCAAAGCGGATGATCCTGACATCGACCTCTCCTCCAAGTGGTAATTTCAAGATCCAGGTTCCTTCTGTTGTATGTCTCTCACCATTGCCATGCTTGTCTGCACCAAGCTCATAGAGCATGAGTGGAAAGATCTTAGTAGCCGTGGTTGGAAATGGTGTCCACCACTTCTGAACACACTACATTTTTCTAGAACTCAATCATATGGGGACACTTATTTAGAGAAGCCGGAAAATATAGTTAGCTGTATGTCCTGAGAGAAAAGGAAATGAGATTGGTGAATACATAGCCAGTGTCCGACACACAAACTCTACTAATTATAATCCCATTTTTACATGTATTATGCACTTTTTTAATTTCCTTAAACAAAGGTACATTCTCTATCAACCTTCTGAGTGCCAAGATCTGTATGAAGCTAAATTTTACGGATAGAAAGGTAAGAATAGCTAATTCAGTTGTGAAAGAAAAAAAAAAGAGAAAAGGGAAAGAAAAAGGAAAGGAGGGAGGAAAGAGAGAGAGAGAAAGGAAGGAAGAATGAATTAATTCCTGGCTACTTTCCTCACAGAGCACTCAAATTTTGAGCTCAATTTAGTTCAAACAAAACTGAGGCTAGAAATATGTCTCCATTGGGGCACCTGAGTGGTGCAGTTGGTTAAGTGTTTGACTCTTGGTTTCAGCTCAGGTCATGAGCTCAGGGTCATGGGATCAAGCCCCACATTGGGCTCTGTGCTCAACACAGAGTCTGCTTGGGACTCTCTTTCCCTTTCCCTCAGCCCCTCCCCATCTCTCTAAAATAGATATATAAATCTTTAAAAAATATATACGTCACCATGAAACAGGTCCTGTGCCTTAGAATAAGAACATCACCAAGATCAAGTACATACCCCACTTGGCTAGCTATGTAAAAGAAGGAACTATTACCTGAGCAAAAAAGAGACACTAGCAGCCCGACCCTACAGAAACAACTCAAGAGGAACAATGTCGCATTTAAACTTCAGGGTTCCCTCTGGCATGACCATCCTCCCATGCCTTCCCAGTTCATCATAGCCAAAAGTACAGCTACTTGGAAGGATAGGAGAATCAGGTCAAAATTGTGCTGTCACTGGAAGATTGTACATGTGGTTACATATCTCTTTCTCCCACCCCACAGCTGCCACGAAGACATGACACTGTGGCTGGCAGGCTATCATAATATTTCATACATCACTGGATCTCCATAAATACAGTTAATTACCAGATCATGAGCAAGGGCTTTTAAAAGAATTCTCAATTCCCATCTTGAACTGTTGAGACAGGAGTAAGATGTCATACTGACTGAGGACAAGCTGTTGTCCTGCTATGTCCAAATCCTGCTGACGGGTCCTGAAAACCAGAGTCTGCAAGGATTGTGCTGCATCTTAATCAAGCAGCATGGAAAAGGGAAAGACAGAGCTTCCAATGAGAAAAGGCGAGGACTACCTGGCATATGGTTTGGGGTATTAAAATACATTTGTTTTCATTGATCACATCCAACAGTAACTGCAAATCTTTTTCATAATATCTTTAATACATTCAGATTAAGGATAGACATAATTATGAATGTTGGTTGTTGTTGACTTTTATTCCACTGAACAAATATCAGCCTAAATCCATATGGGCGGGGAGTATGTGAGTTCTATTCTTTGTTACAAGTCCCAAATGCCTAAAATAGCACCCAGTGCAAGGTAGGTACTCACACGTAAATTAATGTTGCACTTCAGTAACAACTTAATGAAGCACTATGGGATGGTTCCCTAAATAGTTTAAAAGACTCCTGAGCAGTGATTTTTGACATGGATATTACCCCTTAGGATTGATACTTGACTGATATGGAATAGCTAGCTACATCTATACTTAACAGGATAGGAGACAGTGAGATGAAATGTTTCAAAATCATTATCAGTGAGAAAAAAATGCCACAACCATTAACATAAACATAATCTGAGATTTACTGCAATATCAGAGGAATGATTCTGGATTTGTCTACTTTCTATACTCTTTTTATTGAGGAAAAAAAAAGCTCTCAAATTTAATTGGATAATTGGTTTGTTATTGGCTGACTCATTAGTTGTTTTTTAAATGAACTGGGCCATCCAATCACACCAAAAAGGCCTATGTAAATTAAAATATCAATGTTAATTAAAAGTTCAATTAATATATATATCATAGATTCATTTTATGTAAAATTTATGATGTGACAAAATTATGATTTTATAAACTGTCATTCAGATTATATTGGGATGCCTTACAAAAAATGCATACAGCAAATTCAGGCCTTTTTTTCAGTCTCTAGAGCACGGTTTTATTATTTATTTTAAATTATTATAAAGGTTTATAGGTGAGTTGTGTTTTCCTGTCACATTTTCCATGACCCCTTTGCTTCTTACATGACAATGCAAGTCCCAATTGTAATAGTGTTCGTACAGAGAAATGCTGATTTACAATGAAGTGTTTTTGCAAAATTGCCAAGTTTATATTGTAGTAAAATCAATGATTACCTATATCAGTGATCACAAGTTTCATTTGCAAACTCTGATATCTTGATTATGGTTACCTCAAGCACGATGACAAGAAGGAACGCTCAACAGAAGTGTTGTCATGGCTGATTAGCAATGTCGCTACAGGTATCAGAATGGGGAGGGCTTGCACCCTATGTATTTGCCATCTCTGACCTACAGTAACAAATATTTAAAAAGCGAAAACATACATTGCTGACTGCTCTTTTGACCTGAATTAATGCAGCTTTCTATAAAGTATCTGGTTCCGACTACACTCACTCTAGTGAAGTCATTTATCCACTAGAAAAACACAGCTAATTTCTTCTTAGTTCTCAAAATGTAAAAAGCAGGTGGATTATATTATATTTGGTTTGCTCAAACTGGCTTTAACACCGGAAGATGATTTATTGGCTCATACATTGGCAGTTCATGGGAGGTCGGACTTCAGGGTCAGTTTGATCAGTGGCTCAATGACGTCGTGAAGGCACTGGAGGCTTCTGCCACTTTTCCCTGCCTTCCACCGGCCAGCTTCAGGGTAGACCAGTTCCCTCATGGTGGTCAAGTGGCTGCAGCAGTTTCAGGCTTCTTAACCACATACCACACCATGTGTGATTGGGAAAGTGAGGGTCTGTTCTAGCGTTGTAACAAGGTAGGGATTTGCCCCTGTGGTTCTCTTAGGTCCCAGGACTGCTCGTGAACTAAATGCTATCGCTGGAGGAATGGTGTACGCTAACTGGCCTTTGCATCGAGGCTCCATTCCAGTAGCTCGGAGTAGACTGAGCTTCTCATAAAGTTCATGGACTATACAACCTCATAAAATCTAGGAACTTGTGGGAAAAAAATAAGGGGGAAATAGAGTCTGGGTAAGCAACTAAAGGTGTCTACTCCATGACCTAACAGCCTGCCTTTGAGAAGTACAATCAGTTAGGATCACGGGCTCTGGAGCAAGAATCTCTGCATCTGAACACTGCCTCTTCCTCTTACTAGCAGCATAATTTTGGCCAAGTTAAACTCCCTAGCTCAGCACCTCACTTTTCTAACCTGTAAAATGGGGATACTAATACCTCATAAGCCTGTTAGAATAAAATAAAATTATATATGTGGAAAATTTAGAATAATACCTGGTATTTAGTAAATACCATACAATTCTTAGCTGTTATTATTTTTGATAGCCTTATTGTATAATTAATTTCTCTCAGATGGCTTTATCTTTACACATACAAAATGGGATTTGCGTGCTAGGATGAGAGCATTGGAAAGTTCTCAAACTATGAGCCATTCATATTCTTAGAACTTAGTAGCAATTGATAATGTAAAATGGGATTTTTTTCTTTAGAGAGAGTCACAACTAAATGGCAAATAATTTGCCTTACTATCACACACTGCTCTCAGCACAGTCACTTCAGTATCCTGATATTATCTTTGGGTGACTTCATAATTAGATTCCGATTCTATATTCATTCCACTCAAAGAATATTGCTCTTACTGAGGAACGTTTTGTGTTCTGTTTTTATTTTTGAATCAGAGTTGAAAATGGACCGTACTTTACTGTCTAATTAAAGACCTATCCTTCACATGTGCATTTTTTTTCTCATGAAGCACTTCAGTGTATTTTCCAGTGCGGTGTGGAAACTGGACATGCTGTTGGAAAAGGATAAATAACAAAACTTTAGAATCACCTATTCTCAGATGAAAATATAGCTTAAAAACTTTCTCACAGGCCTTGGCTGATATTTTAGACAGTTTTCTTTGATTACGCATGATATAGGTTAAGGGGAAAATGAGTATATGGGGGAGTTGTTATTGGATAAAGAGGTAAATTCCACATTCAGAAGAGCTGAACTGAGCTGCCAGGCTTTGGAGAGACTGAAATGATAGGCATTACGGTCTCTGATGCCAACACAACCATTTGTCCTTCTTCCAGCCATTTGCCTTTCTGTATCAGTACTGTCCTCCCAGACCAGCTTTAGCCACATGATGCCAGACACATGGCTGAAATCAGTTATTCCCCCCCCCCCACATTCCATGATTGAAAGAGCTCTTTCTTACCCACTTCAGATAGGAAAAATTCCAGAGAATGAGTCTATAGGACCAGCCTTCATCATGTGCACATCCTTATGACTAGAAATGGGGTCAATTGCTTGGATCAGGGGTTGAGGATCCTGAGTATAGGAAAATTATAAGCATCATAGCTAGGAACTTCTTAGTGGGAAGATAAACGTTTTTTTCTTATTTTACCAATTCTTTGAGGCAGTGAGCCAAGAGTGGATTTAGACAGAGCTGAACAACATATTCATAAAGGTAGGAAGGTAGCTAGTGTACTCTTCACAGTTCTGCAAGAGTACACGCATACTTGGACTAGAGCCAGATACCTCCTGAAGGGCCTGCCCAGAAGAAGGGCCACCAGGATCCCTCTCACCATCCCCCATTGCCTTCAGGGCTGATAGAGCAGCCCATTCTCAGAAAAATCTCTCAACTGAACACAGAGCATTATCCTACAGTTTGTTGGCAATTTTCTGCATCCTGCCCTGAGGCCAGGAGCCAGGAAATGGAAAGCCTGTAGTTCTGAGATGTTCATTTGCTTCTGAGGTGCATATAATTGCTGATTAGTTTGGCACTTAGATGTATGCCTTAACATTTAGTTTGTGAAAGATGAATACATTAGCCCTGCAGGAACCATAACTATGGTATTTTCTGACTTGTCAAAATGCCCTTTATGCATTTCATAAAATCATTTTTTTAAATAAATAAAGTTGAAGTTATGGGCCAAATCTCACCTAGAAGACTAGAGCTGGAGGATAAAGTTGTGGTTTCTTTACAAGGCAGGGCCCTAGATTCTTCTAGCATTATCTTACATCTGACTGCAACACTGTCTATAAAGGGATGGTTACCACTCATCTGGCCTAGATGGCAAACATCCACATCTCATTGGGCCTTAGGGTCTGAATTAAACTAGAGCATTATGTGATGAAATTGTGCCATATGTCTGATGTCTTTGTTAATCAATTAATAAGCAGCCTTCATATCTAAAAGATTACACTGAACACTATAAATGATATAGACCCCCTGAAGGAACATGCAACTCCTTGTGAGTCACGTTAAAAACATTAAAGGAAGATTAGGGACCAAATTCTAAGTTGTAACTGAGAAAATAAGTCAATATGTACTTTGTAGGGGCTAGATTGGTCCAGATCCATTTCTTGAAAGACACAGGGCTTGAAACGGGTCTTAGATGATGGACAGGAAAAAGGGTACTCTTTACAGTCTCTATTTTTACGATTGGTATAGATATGTTGGGTTGAAATTGCGTTCCAGGCAGTGTGAATAGCCTGAACCAAACCACAAAGGTGATCTTAGAAGCCCCTGTGGAGTGTAGAGAGCATGATGCACAGTAAATCATGTTGGAAGGTGACTGGCAGATGATGAAAGCTGGACAAAAAGATTTTCACTTGGTACAATAGTTTGCTGAGCAGGGAAGTCATGAAAGCAATATTTTTTTGAAACATAAGTCATTCCGGTCTGTGTGTGAGTGTGGGTGCAGCATGCACATGTGTACATGAAAGAGAAAGAGGGAAAAGAGAGGTGGGGAAGTGTCAAGTCAATTATCGGAAGGCAGAAGTAGCAAGCTTATTGAAGGTATGTAGTAATAAAGTCTGAAGTTAAGACGATGACAGAGACATAATGAGTAAAGGTCATAAATATATTTTCTAAAACAGGAACGGCAGGACTTGATGACACTGAGACACAAAAAGGAGAGACTCCACAGCTTTTGGGTTGGGAGACGGTTGAAAATTCAGCTTTTGCTGTTCATGTCATCTCCTAGTTCCTTCCAAGTGGCCAGCAGTTGAAGGGAATTATTCCCGGTCATTTTTAGTGTGACTGGGAAAAAATGTCAGCTTCTGACTGGATCTACTCAATGTTCCATCAGAGAGAAATGAATACTAAGATATACGTGAGGAATCCCTGCACCTTTGGATTTTAATGCCCAGCCTTGCTTGATTACAGTTTGTGTTCTCTCACAAAGACTGATTAAGTGGGACTTGAAGGAACACTTACCTCTAGGGAAAAAAAGATAAGTGACAGAAATTCTTGGTGAAATAAAGTTGGTAGAAGTCTGGGGTATAATTACTGCTGGGTTATCATTTGTGGAGGAACATTAGTTTCCTTTAACCAATAATTTCTAAGTTCAGAATTATTTCTGAAAAAGCATTTGCATCTCTTTCTACATATGCATGCTTAACCCTTGAATAATGTGGGGGTTATGGGCACCGAGGCCTCTGTGCAGTCAAAAATCCACATATACTTTTTAATTCCCCCCAGAATTTAACTACTAATGGCCTACTGTTGACTGGAAGCCTTACTGATAAATAGTCAACACATATTTTATATGTTATATATATTATATGCTGTATTCTTAAAATAAACGAGGCTAGAGAAAATGCTATTAATTCTAATAAAAAAACACACTTACAGAACATACTGTATTTGTTGGAAAAACCTGTGTATAAGTGGACCCCTGCCATTCAAACCCATGTTGTTGGAGGGTCGACTGTATAGTTGTAAATATCTGTAGATGTGTATATATCAAAATCAACTGCAAACACAACCAAAGAGTTGCAAAACACATCCCTGTATCTTCATGTAGTCTTATAAAAAGTAGTTAATCTCAATTTTATTGAAAATACAGCCAATTAGTACACATCAGTAGTCAAGCAAAATGACAATAGAATCTAGCTACTACTAAATATGAGTTCATTCCATTTCAGGCTTCAGCAAATTAGTGAAGTCTGAATTCAATTTGGCTGCCTGATTCAAGCCCCTGATCAATACGGGCTAAAAAGAATTGACGGAGTTTTCTACTCTTCAGACCAGGTCAGCTAAATTTAAAGAGATAAGTACCACTTAGAGGAGTAACAGTAGCACCTGGACTGGGGTGTGGTGTGGAGGAAATGGTAACACTGAAAAGGGTGAGTCACTACACCTGGGATCCTGAGTCCATTTCTGTCACGAATCAACTATGTGATCATGAATGAGGACTTCACATCTAACAGCCTCCGTTTCCTCACTTGTAAAATGGGAGAGTTAAAAACAATCATCTCCACAGGTAGACATCTGATAGCATTTTTAGTGAGATCATGACCCTCCTTCTGCAAGCCAGTTGTTAGCATGAGATTCATCGTTTGGAAAACCAAAGCAATTACTGTCCTTTGTCTGGTCACAGTGGCCTGACCCTTCAGCACACATTGAGCATAAGCTATTACTCCTCGCCGCCCCTTCCCTGCATGGAGCCTGTTTCCCCCAGTGCTACAGCCATGACTTCCAGTTTGGTTTCCAAACTCTGCCCTCCTCCATCCATGTACACATGTGCCTTACTTTTTCCCCCACTACTTCAGTGTCCTTTTATCTCCCAATGCACTCTAAGGTCTTTGCGGCAGAGACCATGCCTTGTATTTTCTTGTATTCTCTACACTGTCTGACGTAGCATCAGACATACGGCAGGTGTTGAGCCAAAGCCTGTGGGCAGGTGGGTTTGTTTAACTAACAGACTCTTAATTTTCACTCAAAGAACTTTTGGTCTAATAGGCCAACGGAAATTCCAACCAGAAATCATCAAATACGATATATGAAAAGGTAATACCTGGGAAATGATCAGAACATATATTTCCTTTTTAAAGTTTCAAGACCTTAGTACATACATACTCTTGAAACAGCCCATTCTGTCATATATATGAGAATATAGTAGCACTGACTTTTAATGTTTACAGGAGAGGGTGCCTTCTTTTTAAAATCCTTTAAGCTGGGGGCGCCTGGGTGGCTCAGTCGTTAAGCGTCTGCCTTCAGCTCAGGTCATGATCCCGGGGTCCTGGGATCGAGCCCCACATCGGGCTCCCTGCTCGGTGGGAAGCCTGCTTCTCTCTCTCCCACTCCCCCTGCTTGTGTTCCCTCTCTCGCTGTCTCTCTCTCTGTGAAATAAATAAATAAAAATCTTTAAAAAAAAAAAAAAATCCTTTAAGCTGGAGTGAGGAAGAAAAAGGTGGATGGGCAGGTGCTGTATGCATGCACACACATGTGGGAGAAAGGTTGTCTTCCTTTCTATTTGTAAAATCACTTTCTGCTGTTCTCAGACATAAACTCTGACACCTAAGAAAGGAAAGAACTGCTACTATTGAATTACTGCATGTCTAGAGGGAATAGCAAAAGGCTATGTCGGCTTTAAGAAAGCCAGATCGTGTATTCCATTACACTTGATAACTTAAAAGGGATTTGCTTTCACATACCTGCATAAAAAGGAATCACCTAAGTTCTCGTGCCATCGCATAAGAGAGGGACGCCCTCTTCTAGCTGGCAGGGACCTATGAGATGGTCCAGTACAATGACCTCATCTGTGGAAGAAGTTCGGAGAGCCCTCTTAAGTTTAAGTACATTTTACCATTTTCTACTTAACAAAACTCTTCCATGGTTTATTGCAGAGCAACTATTTTAAATGACCTACTTATTGATCTCATAAAAGGAATTTCTATCCAAATATAAATATTAACTATGTTTAAAAAAATAGGAACACCGGAACTTGAGCTCTGGAATCACACACACCTGTGTTCCAATCCCAGCAAGACCCTTACTAGGAGCCTGGACTAGTGACCTGAGGTCTTGATCCATTTGTTCACTTTCCCTATTAAATGAGAGATGTTCTAGTTTCTACCTTAAATGATACCACACATACGGCACGAAATAGTGCCATATGTGTGGTCAGTGCCCATTCCAGCTTCAATCTTAAGACAGTTGTGGTTTATTTTTACATTCTGATTATAAAATAATGTAGGACAGATTCTTTTTTTTTTTTAATTTTATTATGTTATGTTAGTCACCATACAATACATCATTGGTTCTTGATGTGGTGATCCACGATCCATTGTTTGCGTATAACACCCAGTGCTCCATGCAGTACGTGCCCTCCTTAATACCCATCACCGGGCTAACCAATCCCACTTCCCCCCTCCCCTCTAAAACCCTGTTTGTTTCTCAGAGTCCATAGTCTCTCATGGTTCATCTCTCCCTCCAATTCCCCCCCCCATTTTTCCCTTCCTTCTCCTAATGTCCTCCATGTTATTCCTTATGTTCCACAAATAAGTGAAACCATATGATAATTGACTTTCTCTGCTTGACTTATTTCACTCAGCATATTCTCCTCCAGTCCCATCCATGTTGATGTAAAAGTTGGGTATTCATCCTTTCTGATGGCTGAGTAATATTCCATTGTACATATGGACCACATCTTCTTTATCCATTCATCTGTTGAAGGGCATCTCGGCTCTTTCCACAGTTTGGCTATTGCGGACATTGCTGCTATGAACATTGGGGTGCATACGGTCCTTCTTTTCACTACATCTGTGTCTTTGGGGTAAATAACCAGGAGTGCAATTGCTGGGTCATAGGGTAGCTCTATTTGTAATTTTTTGAGGCACCTCCACACTGTTTTCCAAAGTGGCTGTACCAACTTGCATTCCCACCAACAGTGTAAGAGGGTTCCCCTTTCTCCACAACCTCTCCAACATTTGTTGTTTCTTTCCCTGTCCATTTTTGCCATTCTAACTGGTGTAAGGTGGTATCTCAATGTGGTTTTGATTTGGATTTCCCTGATGGCTAATGATGATGAACATTTTTTCATGTGTCTGTTAGCCATTTGTATGTCTTCTTCAGAGAAGTGTCTTTTCAGATCTTCTGCCCACTTTTTGACTTGATTATTTGTTTTTTGGGTGTTGAGTTTGAGAAGTTCTTTATAGATCTTGGATACCAGCCCTTTATCTGTAGTGTCATTTGCAAATATCTTCTCCCATTCTGTGGGTTGCCTCTTTGTTTTGTTGACTGTTTCCTTTGCTGTGCAGAACCTTTTTATCTTGATGAAGTCCCAAAAGTTCATTTTTGCTTTAGTTTCACTAGCTTTTGGAGATGTATCTTGAAAGAAGTTGCTGTGGCCGATGTCAAAGACGTTACTGCCTATGTTCTCCTCTAGGATTTTGATGGATTCCTGTCTCACATTGAGGTCTTTCATCCACTTTGAGTTTATCTTTGTGAATGGAGTTAGAGAATGGTCGAGTTTCATTCTTCTGCATGTGGTCCAATTTTCCCAGCACCATTTATTGAAGAGACTGTCTTTTTTCCATTGCATGTTTTTTCCTGCTTTGTCGAGGATTATTTGACCATAGAGTTGAGGGTCCATATCTGGGTTCTCTATTCTGTTCCATTGGTCTATATGTCTGTTTTTGTGCCAGTACCATGCTGTCTTGGTGATCACAGCTTTGTAATATAGCTTGAAATCGGGCAACATGATGCCCCCAGCTTTGTTTTTCTTTTTCAACATTTCCTTGGCGATTCGGGGTCTTTTCTGATTCCATACAAATTTTAGGATTGTTTGTTCCAGCACTTTGAAAAATGTCATTGGAATTTTGTTTGGGATGGCATTGAAGGTATAGATTGCTCTGGGTAGCATAGACATTTTAACAATGTTTACTCTTCCAATCCATGAGCATGGAATATTTTTCCATCTTTTTGTGTCTTCTTCAATTTCTTTCATGAGTGTTCTGTAGTTCCTAGAGTATAGATCCTTTACCTCTTTGGTTAGGTTTATTCCAAGGTATCTTATGGTTTTTGGTGCTATTGTAAATGGAATCATTTCTCTAATTCCTCTTTCTACAGTTGCATTGTTAGTGTATAAGAAAGCAACTGATTTCTGTGCCTTGATTTTGTATCCTGCCACATTACTGAATTGCTGGATGAGTTCTAGTAATTTGGGGGTGGAGTCTTTTGGGTTTTCCGCATAAAGTATCATGTCGTCTGTGAAAAGAGAGAGTTTGACTTCTTCTTTGCCAATTTGAATACCTTTTATTTCTTTTTGTTGTCTGATTGCCGTTGCTAGGACTTCTAGTACTATGTTGAACAATAGTGGTGAGAGTGGGCATCCTTGACGTGTTCCTGATCTTAAGGGAAAGGCTCTCAGCTTTTCCCCACTGAGGATGATATTCGCTGTGGGTTTTTCATAGATGGATTTTATGAACTTGAGGAATGTTCCCTCTATCCCTATACTCTGAAGAGTTTTAATCAGGAAAGGATGTTGTATTTTGTCAAATGCTTTTTCTGCATCAATTGAGAGGACCATATGGTTCTTCTCCCTCCTTTTATTAATGTGTTCTATCACATTGATTGATTTGCGAATATTGAACCACCCTTCCATCCTGGGGATAAATCCCACTTGGTCGTGGTGGATGATCCTTTTAATGTATTGTTTGATCCTATTAGCTAGGATTTTGTTGAGGATTTTGGAATCCATATTCATCAGGGATATCTGTCTGAAATTTCTCCTTTTTGATGGGGTCTTTGCCTGGTTTGGGGATTAAGGTAATGCTGGCCTCATAGAATGAGTTTGGAAGTTTTCCTTCTGTTTCTATTTTTTGAAACAGCTTCAGTAGAATAGGTATTATTTCTTCTTTGAATGTTTGGTAGAATTCCCCAGGGAATCCATCAGGCCCTGGACTCTTGTCTTTTGGGAGGTTTTTGGCTGCTTCAATCTCGTTACTGGTTATTGGCCTATTCAGGTTGTCAGTTTCTTCCTGTTTCAGTCTTGGCAGCTTATAGGTTTCCAGGAAGGCCTCCATTTCATCCAGATTGCTCAGTTTATTGGCATATAGTTGTTGATAATAATTTCTAATAATTGTTTCTATTTCCTTGGTATTAGTCGTGATCTCTCCCCTTTCATTCCTAATTTTATTAATTTGGGTCCTTTCTCTTTTCTTTTGGATAAGCCTGGCCAGTGGTTTATCGATCTTATTAATTCTTTCAAAGAACCAACTTCTAGTTTTGTTGATCTGATCTACTGTGTTTCTGGTTTCTAATTCATTGATTTCTGCTCTGATTTTAATTATTTCTCTTCTAATGCGTGGCTTAGGCATTGTTTGTTGCTTTTTCTCTAGTTCTTTAAGGTGTAGAGTTAGTCGGTAAATTCGGGATTTTTCTATTTTTTTGAGTGAGGCTTGGATAGCTATGTATTTCCCCCTTAGGACCGCCTTTGCAGTATCCCATAGGTTTTGGACCAATGTTTTTGTTCTCATTGATTTCCATGAATTGTTTAAGTTCTTCTTTGATTTCCTGGTTGACCCAAACATTCTTGAGCAGAGTGGTCTTTAGCTTCCAAGTGTTTGAATTTCTGCCAAATTTTTTCTTGTGATTGAATTCCAGTTTTAGAGCATTGTGGTCTGAGAATATGCAGGGAATAATCTCAATCTTTTGGTATCAGTTGAGACCTGATTTGTGACCCAGTATGTGGTCTATTCTGGAGAAAGTTCCATGTGCGCTCGAGAAGAATGAGTATTCTGTTGTTTTAGGGTGGAATGTCCTGTAAATATCTATGAGGTCCATCTGGTCCAATGTATCATTCAAAGCTCTTGTTTCCTTGTTGATTTTCTGCTTAGATGATCTGTCCATTGCTGAGAGTGGAGTATTGAGGTCTCCTACAATTAACGTATTGTTATCAATATGACTATTTTGGTTAACAGGTGGCTGATGTAGATGGCTGCTCCCATGTTGGGGGCATAGATATTTACAATTGTTAGATCTTCTTGTTGGATCGACCCTTTAAGAATGATATAGTGTCCTTCTGTGTCTCTAACTACAGACTTTAGTTTAAAATCTAATTTGTCTGATATAAGAATTGCTACCCCAGCTTTCTTTTGAGGTCTGCTGGCATGGAAGATGGATCTCCATCCCTTCACTTTCAGTCTGGATGTATCTTTAGGTTCAAAATGAGTCTCTTGTAGACAGCATATGGATGGGTCCTGTCTTTTTATCCAGTCTGCAACCCTGTGCCATTTTATGGGAGCGTTTAGGCCATTCACGTTGAGAGTGATTATTGAAAGATATGAATTAATTGTCATCATGTTGCCTGTGAAAATGTTGTTTTTATAGACTGTCCCTATAAATTTCTGTTGTATATCACTCTTGGGGTCTTTTTCCTTTTATAGAACCTCCCTTAATATTTCTTGCAGGGCCGGCTTAGTGGTCACATATTCTTTCAGTTTCTGCCGGTCTTGGAAGCTCTGCATCTCTCCATCCATTCTAAATGAAAGCCTTGCTGGATAAAGTATTCTTGGCTGCATGTTGTTCTCATTTAGTACCCTGAATATGTCTTGCCAGGCCTTTCTGGCTTGCCAGGTCTCTGTGGATAGGTCTGACGTTGTTCTGATGTTCCTCCCTCTGTACGTAAGGAATCTCTTCCCCCTAACTGCCCTTAAGATGGTTTCCTTGGTTCTAAGATTTGCAAGTTTTACTATTACATGCCGGGTTGTTGGCCTGTTTTCCTTGATCTTGGGAGGGGTCCTCTCTGCCTCTAGGACGTGAATGTTTGTTTCATTCCCCAGATTAGGGAATTTCTCAGCTACGATTTGCTCAAATACATCTTCTAGTCCTCTCTCTCTCTCCACTCCCTCTGGGATTCCAATGATTCTGACATTGGAACACTTCATGGTGTCACTTATTTTTCTGATTCTATTTTCACGGATTCTGAGTTGTTTTTCCCTGGCCTCCTCTTTTCCCTTTTTATCTATTATATTGTCTTCCAGGTTGCTTATTCGCTCTTCTGCCTCAGTTACCCTAGCTGTTAGATTATCTAGATTGGATTGGATCTCATTGATAGCATTTTTAAGTTCTGCCAATTCACCTTTCATTTCTGCCCTTAGAGACTCAATGTTACCATTAATTGATTTCTCCATTCTAGCCATTGTCTTCACAATTGCTAGCCTGAATTCCATCTCCGACATCTTGGTTATATCTGCATCCATTTGTAAATCTGTGGCATAAGTCATAATCTCTGAGTCTTTCCTATTTTGGGGGTTCCTCCTCCTAGTCAGTCTGTTGAGGGGTGGTTGAGGGAATGTATAGAGTCCAAATTATTGACCAGAACCCAAGCAAGATGCACCTGTTTTATAGGGACCTTAGGGTTGCTGGCCTCTTGTTTTCCCAGCCTGTCTTCTGCGGGAGGGGCCTGCCGCGCTGTTACTCAGACAACCCTGTTCGGTTGGAGTTGCCCTGTGGCAGGGGATGGGCTCAGTGGGAATCAGTCTTTGGGGCTTTTATTCTCTGGCGCCTTTCCCTGGCGGCTTTCCGCGTCTCTTCCGTGAGTCAGAGCAGAAGGGACCGTTTCCAACCCTCTGCCTCAGAGCAGAGAGACCGCAGTCTGTTCTTCAGTGAGCTCTCCAGGCCACACTGTCTCCGTTTCTGTCCGTGCTGCTATAAACTGCAGCGGCCTGGGTTGTGCGCCCCTCCGCAGTGCTCCCAGTCCTGCCTCCAGGTCGGGGCACGTCTCTGCCCTTTGTGCTTCTAAAACTGCCAGCCACTCCCAGTTCACCCGCTCGTGACCCCGCCGCTCCGGGTTTCCGCCCCGGGAGCTGCCCTAAAGTCCTTTCCCCACCCTACCGGTCTGCAAGTCTGTGCAGAGCACAGGCTGTCGCTCACCAGCGGTGTAGGATCCCCACGGCCAGGCACCCTCCCGCTGCCGTTTATCCCCGATATCTGCCTGCAGAATCACGGCTCCCCAATTCGTACCTCAAAACCAGCCACCTGCGATATTCTGTTTGTAGAGATCCAGATCTTCTTACATCTCAGGCTGGTTTCGTGGGTGCTCAGAGTGGTCTGGTAGATATCCAGCTCAATTCCGGGGACCAGTTGGAATAGGGTCCCCTACTCCTCCGCCATCTTTCCCCCCTCTAAAATAAATCTTTAAAAGGCAGTTTCAAAGAATGGGGTATAATTTGGGAAAAAATAAGGGCCCTTTATGGGTGGTCAGGGGGCAGGGTAAGCCTTGGGTTGAGATTGAAGTAGGAGTAGGAATGGGGCAGATGCCTGGGTGGCTCAGTGGGTTGAAGGCCTGAGCTCAGGTCATGATCCCAAGGTCCTGGGATCAAGCCCCGCATAGGGCTCCCTGCTCAGTGGGGAGCCCGCTTCTTGAGCGGGAGCCCGCTTCTCCCTCTCCCTCTGCCTGCCACTCCCCCTGCTTATGCTCTCTCTCTCTCTGCCAAATAAATCTTTAATAAAAAAAAAAAAGCATCAGGCAAAGGTGTGGGGGACAGAGTGGAATTTCCGAGGGTTAGGATGTGGGCCGTTGGAATGAGGAGGAATGAGAAGGGGAGCTAGAAGTGAGTCGACAGATTCTTTTTTTATTAACATATAATGTATTATTTGTTTCAGGTGTACAGGTCTGTGATTCATCAGTCTTACACAATTCACAGTGCTCACCATAGCACATACCCTCCCCAGTGACCATCACCCAGCCACCCCATCCCTCCCGACCCCCTCCACTCCAGCAACCCTCAGTTTGTTTCCTGAGATTAAGAGTCTCTTATTGCTTGTCTCCCTCTCTGGTTTCATCTTGTTTCATTTATCATATGATCTCACTGATAGGAGGAATTTGAGAAACAAGACAGAGGATCATAGGGGAAGGGAGGGAAAAATAAGACAGATTCTTAAATCTGGTAGTTTGATAGCGCATTCATATCCAATACAGGACAGGAAAAAAAGTGAATGTATCTATGGAATATACTAGAAGTGGGGAAAGGGTTGATAACTTTTATTGAACATGATGAGGTTTACCCCAGGATTGCTGGTGTTCTCAGAATAATGCAATTCCAGGCCACATCATAACACCAAGGTATTTTCAAAGATAGTAGTCTCTGAAGATAATCATTGATTGTCAGAAAAGGACAAATGGAATTGACTGGTCTTTCTCAGCCCTTCTCCAGCCCTCTTCTCTCTTCCACCAAACACACAGCATCCAACTAAACCACCCATCAAACAAAGCAAACCAGTCTTATAATGACTTCAGACTGAATGGTGACATTTTTAGCCGATGAATGTTTAAAGCAAATGAAAATGCATAGTCTCTAGAATGTGTAAAATTAATACCATTCCAAGTACCAAAGAGGCTTTGCAAATGCCAAATTTTATTAGGGAATTGGAATTGAGAGGAAAAAGGGACCTTAGAAGTTTTTCTGTGAATTGCTCATTGAAGTCACTCTAAAGTTCTTTCAGCAATGCAGTAATGGATGAAGAATTTTAAGATTTATTGGGATTACTGGGGTGCCTGGGTGGCTCAGTCAATTAAGTGTCTGACTCTTGTTTTCGGTTCAGGTCATGATGAGATCCAGCCCCACACTGAGCGTGGAACCTCCTTAAGATTCTCTCTCCTTCTCCCTCTGCCCTCCCTGCCACATGTGCATGCTCTCTCTCTCTAAAAAATAAAATGATAAAATTAAAAAAAGATTTATTAGGATTACTCCCCTGCCTTTCTTTCAAATTACTGTGATACAACACTAAGATTGGGCTACTTAGAGACCTCATTTATTCAAGTTGCAGAATTTAAGGAAAGAAAAAAAGCAAACATATAAGTTACTTTATAGCTCTAAGCTATACAGATGTAAGAAAAAGAACTAGCATATTTAAAGTTAAACTATTTGGCATCACTTACATTCAAAGAATGAAAGATAACCTTGGTACACATAATAGAGTTCAGTTTTATCAACGCTGCTATTAGCTTTTTCTATACAGGCACCAGGAAAACCTGAATGAAGAATTTAGTTAAGTCATTTCTTTTTGATCTTCTAAGAAATTTTAGCAATAGTATCCTTGGATGTTCTAAGGAGAGACCTAATAAAGCTTATTATCAAGTGGGATCAATGTAAGACAAAGAGCTGAGTATATTATAAAAGACAGTGGATAGAAAGGATATTTAATAAGTACAGTAAATTTCTTACAGTCTGTCTTCAGGACTCATTATGGTATATTGATGCCATCTACTCTCTCCAATTTGTTTTTTAAATACTTTGGGAACTCATGAGCACAAAAGCAAAAGACAACAGTATTTTAGTCATTAGGCCTTTAACATATCTGAAAGCAGGCTTTGAGTCACACTGAGGAAAGATTGGGATTTCACAAAGATTACAGGAGTCTAGATCTACTCAGAGAAGGATGGTTGAACTTTATCCAATAGGAGAAGATCTTGTGCTTTGTTTTGACTAAAAGAGATCCAGGCAGAGAATTGTTAAAAAGACAAGTTCAGGCACAGTGTTGCCCTTCACTTAAAATTCTACAGTTTTTACATGGAACTGCCCTTTTCAAGCAGATCCAAAAAAAAAAATCAGTGATTAATTTAGCCTACTAGCCTTGCAAATTCAACCATCTACTTTATTGTATTGGCAAATGTTAACTAATTGTACAGATGTCATAGATTAACTAAAAAAGTTCTGAGACCACTTGAAGAAATTTGCCCAGGCAGAAATTTATCAATGAGTGAAAAGTGAAGGTGTGCATTTATAATGCACCACTTCCTTGTGCACGGGGCTTCAACATCACTCTATCTCTATACTCCAGGAATAGATTTGTAATATAATCAACAGGTGACAGAAGGCAAATATCACTGCTCCTGGCAGTCTGTCAAATCAGAAATTCATTTATATGTGTGACAAGTCCTCTATCTCAGGACTCTTGGCGGGAAAGGCTTGATTGGCACCAGTTACTTTATGGCCATGGATGCCTTCTGTGAGGCTTCCCCAGGCCCTCCTCCCTTGGACAAAGACAAAGTCTACCAGTTACATTTCTCCCACAAGCTTAGGAAAATGATGGCTTCCTTTCCCCACACAGCATAGAGAGTCCATATACCTCTGAGACCTACTCCGTCTTCTTTCTTCATAGGTAAGAGCACAGTCTTGCTGGTGGGCTCTTGATGGTAGGCTACCCGACTTCCTGATGATAGGAAACTTTCACCTTCTACCCTGGCTACTGACAATCTCTCCTTTTGTACTAGTACATAAGAAACTAATTAAATTCTATTTTAGAACTGGCTTACATGTAGTTTTGTTAGCTGTATGTAATAAAACAAACCAAATAGCTAACTAACATGTACTCATTACAGGATTCAAAGTCAACTGCTGAGTACCTGAGATTATAAAATAGCTTAAATAATATTTTATAGGATATATAATATATATTATTTTATATCATCCAATTTATTCCTCTCAAGGATGAAAATTAATGATTACAAGTATTAAAATTGATCTGTATCTATTATCATTAAATTGATTGGAGAGACTGTCTTTTCCAAAGCTTACTTGGTTCTCCATGTATGAAACACACATTAATTGGGGCCTGCAGTGATCCAAGAACCACATGAGGCCTTGGGAAAACAAAGACTAGCAAGACTAGGAAGTGGTGCTCACCCTCAAATTCTCCTAGACTATTTAACCCACTGAGAATCAGATACGTCCAAATTTTTGAAATTCATAGATGTGTGAGCATGTGTTTGCATAAAATTCCTTAATAAATAGGATCATAATTATAAAATGCACACAAAGTTTAGAATAGTAAAAAGGGAGCACTATTCTTTATTTCAAGAGACAAATCTAAGATTAGAAACATACACATATGAACAAGTTACATTCATCTTAAGGGTGACTCAATGTACAAATGTGGCTATTTCCAATCAACATGGAATAGGTAGATTAATTAAAGAAAGAATGATTTTGGATATCCTGGACAAAATTAGGAACCTATTCTCCAAATATAAAGAAATTTAGGCAAAGATTCAGAGACCAAGGAAGCAAGTGGTACCCAGGAGATTGATGCTATGCAAAGAATCTTGCCAGTAGACAAAAAGAGGAAATAAAGTAAATGGTGAGAAAATTTAAAAAGTAATGAAATCTATCTTTCCATGGGGTGATCAAAGGTTATTACTGTGTAGAAAGTGGCAAACTAGCATGGCTATGGAATGTTTGAGAAATTTTCTAGCTGTAGTTTTGAAGACTTTGTTGAAATCACTAGTATCCGGGAAACTATCATAAGTAAGTTTACGTTAATTCAGGTTTGAGGTAATATGATAAGAGAATACTAAGATTGGTCCAATGTGTAGAAAAGATGAGAAAACTTGGCAAACACACAAAAGGTTACAGAGAGATAGGAAACCTGGGGCCAGAAGGGACATTGGCTGCAGTATTAGAGAAGTGGACAGTGAAAACGGCTCAGCAGGAAGAAATTTCACATTCATGGGAGTCGGTAGTAAGAGGTCAGGGAAAACACAAAGAGGTAGGCACTTGCCCGGGTTCAGGGGAGCAAAGCATCAAGAACCCCAAGGCCCCAGGCTGACCTTACCTCCCGTTTGCCCAGGACAACACTGATTTATGTCGTTTTACCCTTACTCAAAAAATGCCCTTGTTTGTATGACAGATTAATTACATACTCATCCTTCTAGGAGAGTGAATGAAGAGGAAGACTTTCACTTGTATTCTCTGGACAGAATCCTTGAATAGAATTATTAGCAATAACCAAGTTAATTAGTTCCATTCGATACATGTTTCTGTTTGTTAAGCTTTTTACTTGCCATGAAAAACGTTATATAATAACCCAAAATCCTTGTAAATCTACCACACTTTTCCTGTCTCTAGAAGAATCAAAACATTGAAAAGAACCAGTTCCTAGTGCATAATACATTTTATCCAACTGCCTAGAAAGCGGGTCCCTCTCAATGGTTAATTCAGGAATCCACAAAGAGCTTGGTTCATTTTGGTTCCACTTACTTTTAGCAGTGATGATGAGGTTTCAGAGCCTGACAATTACAGAACAATATTAGTTGTGACTGAACTCAAAATGACTTCCTCAGATAGTATTTCAAGTTTCTGAAAACATTTACTGGCTTTAAAAAATTAGATAATGACTCTTGAATATAATAACATCTACAGATCTGAATTTTAACGTGACATGCTTGCTATTGAGTCAGATCTTTTTAATTGATCTTTAAAATATACAAGTGTTGTTCCTTTAATTTAATAATTATGATTTCTATGCACTAAAATCTGATAGAGATTTACAGACTGTTTTTAAAGAAATCGTTTTCATACATAAGATTTGAGTCTTATGAAATCTCTGGAATGTTAAAAACTAAAAGCAGGTATAATTATATCTATTTTACCAAACAAAACCCTAATACTTCTAAAAATTAAATGATTAATCAGGATCAAAACAATGTTTTATTGTTTTTGCACTACAAACAACCCTATTTCCCACCAGCTCTTTCTTACTATGTTGTACATAAAAGTGCATTTCAGTAATTGTCATAATTTGGACAGAGCCATGCTAAAATGGAGTTTGTGTCTTTCATGAGGACAAAATTTATGAAGATTGACAAAGTGTGTAGGATGTTTCAATTTCCTAAAATGCATCAATCTAACAGAGAAATGATTACATGTGAATTATACATATATCATGAAAGCGAATCAGCTGAGGACAGCTATAGGCAAAATTTCCTAAGTTTCCATTTGTTGTAAAACTACTGCTTTCAAATAAGTACAACTTATGTTTTTTTTAATTGAGCTCATTCACTGGTGTTCCCTTAACTCTTTTTAGTTAATCTGATTTATCCATCCATTGAACAACTACGTTATTAAAATATTTCCCTCCCAGGATGAGAAAGTGAAGCAGGTTTCTCTGTTTGTTTTCCTCTGCCATCTTCCATATTTAGGAGAGAGGGGAGATCAAATGAACAAAGAGGTAGGAGGAGGAAGAGGACTCAGAGGAAAAGTGGAAGAATGAGAAAGGAGAGAGAGAGACAGAGAAGAGTGATCCCCACTGCAGAAAGCAGTGTTAGTGTGTCTGGCTTCAAGCTGTGCACTGTGGAACTCCAGGCACCACCATTCACATGGTCAGTACTGTGACTAGTTGCCCCCAAGGTTGCCCAAGGCTATGGCCCTAAATGGTAATATAATCGTAACTCACATTACACATACACATACACACAAAATGTGCCTATCAGGGATCTCCACAAGCAATAGCCTAGTGTTCATGTCATCTGGCTGAATTTCATCGATTCTCTACGTGGCACTGCATGCTTGGTCCAAGTACAGTGAGGTGGGATGTGTGTATACAAAGGAGAATTGCCCTCAACTCTGCTTTTGTCTGTTGCTTTTCTGGGCCATTTACGTAGACTAGGTTTCATTTACAATTGGAGTGTGAGGGGGAGAATTGGCTGCGCTAACATGTCATAGAGGTACATTAATTGATATGGGATAAAAAGAAACAGTGACATTAAATAGTGCAATCACACCTAAGTGCTACTGAGACAAAAGGGGAAATTATTTCATCCATATCCTGAGGAAACTTATTAAGAATAAAAAAGTACATATTCTTTCCCTCCCCAGTAAAACGATTACTCTATAAATTTAAATTTAGTAACTGCTGCTAATGAGGTTGTTTACATTTGTACTGTCACTTTCATATCAAGACACATCATGAATAGGAACAGATCTGCTTTGCAATGTGCAATACAACCTTAGCAGTGACTCCTCACGGTGCTTTTGGAAGTCCGTACATCATGTGCCCTGAGCCAAGTAAAGGGAATCTTTCAGAGCAGCCATATTTGATCAGCCTTAATGGACATTTTGGTTATAGTTAAATCATAATTATCACCACCAGCTGCTCAAATTGTGTTCATCCAGCATACATTTATGGAATGCCTACTGTGTACTTCAGACAAACTTGCTTTTAGTGATGCTCTAGAATCTCACATGTTGAGAGGGCTGTGCCTTTTAGGAAATTACTTCATAATGATGGGGAATGACAAACCAGTACCCTTAAAGAGTAAATGGACCTTTAGGAAGTAATTTTGTCACCTAGTCTGCAAGAAATTTCAAATAATGGTGGTCATGGGCACTTAATCTAACACCGACTTCACAATTCTACCATATTTCATATAATCATGACAACCATAGGGATCCTTTCTTTCTTTTACAGATGGAACAAAGGGAAATGCCTCATATTCTAATCAACTCAAAAGTTGTGGCTACCCAAGCCAAAAAAACTATATATATATACATATATATATATATATATATACACACACACATATATATGTAATGTTTTAGATATATACACACATAAATATATATACATATGTGTTTTAGAATTTATGATAAATATATATTGTTATATATATAAAACACATAAAAGTTGGTTTATAATTTACAAATTGAGTCAAATTATAAAATTTATATGTAAATTATTTTATTAAAACCTATTTTTTCCTATCAACAGTGTTACAACAGTTTTGACTTATAAGGATTACATATTTAAATCAGAACTAAAGTGACAGTTATATATAGCCAATTGAAAAAAATACCATAGAGGACCACAAAATTCCCAAATATATGGTTTTGCAATATATCATCCAGTCCATTAATATATGTATGAACATATTTACAGTATTATGAATATATAGTTCCATGGAGAGAGCTCATATTCAGAAATTATTTAAGAGTTTTCTGCTTTCAACTTGTTCATTCTTATTTATGGTCATCCTCATCCTCTTCTGTATTGTTTTATCAGGCCTCCAACCCTTCATTAGTCAATACCTCTCTAGGGCTTTCAGCTGCTTTATTACTAGACTACTACAAAGCCATCACTAATCAATTACCTGAAGAATGAATTTCTCTTCTTTGCCAAGCTGAGAATTCATTAAAATTCTTGCCTCTTTTTTTAATAAGTTTAAAAATCATGCATTGACTTTTTCAAGCTCATTAAGTTCCCCAGACTATGCTATATAAACTGTTTCTTTGCCCTCTCCCTCTCCCTTGCTTTCCTCCCTTTTCCTTTCTTGTGTGTATAGCTGCATCTGATGGGTTGATGCTGGAACCTAATAGGAGTTACAGTGCCATACCACAGTAATGACTCCATTTATGTAAAGCAGTGGTTTTTTGTTTGGTTTGGTTTAGGTTTTGTTGTTGTTGTTGTTGCTGTTTTGTTTTCTTAAAGCAGTGTTCTTTTTTCCAGTCTTTGATACCAAGAAAGACTCCCTTTCCTTTTTATTTTTTTCCCTTCCCCTCTGTTCCTGGAAGCAGATAGAGGCAGGGAAAATTCTAAGCAGAGGGGTCTTTGGCATCAATATCCCACAGAATCTTCTGGCTTTCCATCACACTTAGAATAAATTCCAACTCCTTGTCATGTCTTACAAAGTCCCACAGGCTCTATGCAGCTTCTCTCTTTGACCGAAGCTCACACCAAGCGCTCTCCTCCAGATCCAGCCACAGTGACCTACTTTCTATTTCTGGATTGAGCCCAATTCTTGGCCCCTCAAGACTTTCACACTCACTGTTCCCACTGCTTCTTAGATCCAGGATCACCTCCTCAGAGAGGATTTCCCAGACCATCCAATGTAAACTTGGCTCCCATCCTCCCCAGGCATTATCCTATAACCCCATTTACTGCCTTCTTACCATAATCTGTGCTGCTTTTAAATTTGATTATTTAGAATCTATATCCATCCCCCAATTAGAAGGCAAATCCCCCAAAGCCATGTGTCTCCTTTCACTGCAGCATCCTAGAATCTGGAAAATTATCTATAAAAGTGACACAGAGTAAATAGGAGTTGAGTGAATAAATTGGCTAATAAGATGAATCTTCTAAACTGGACATTCATCATGATTTATGTCTTAACTTAAATCACTTCCTAGGCCCTCCCACTGATAAGATCTACCTCATATATGGCAAAAAAGAGACTTACATGAGCATGTCACCCAGCTTGCGTGCTCTTCCCATCAATCTTCATCTACCCAAAGATTGGATTTTTCAAGGACCAAATTTAGCTTGTGGACAGGACCAATTCTTACCAAACTATGAGATTTTATGAACAACCTCTCGAAGTTCATTGGCATATAAATAAATACTAATCTCCTGTCTCCCTTGTTCTTCTACATATTTCTACATGCTTTTCTTCACTTAACACCCAGAATGAGCCTTTTATTCATAAACCTCTAGTCCATGTTTTTCCTCTTTTCAAATAGAACTAAATAAATTAAAAAAAAAAAAAAAGATCTGGACTTACGGAGAGACTTTATTCAAAAAGATTGTAGCAATAATAGAAGGGAGTTACTGAAATGGGAAGAAATCTCAGACCGTGAAGTCTGCAAACAAATCCAGAGGCCAAGCAGAAAAAGATAGGATAGGATATCCTTTATGGATAGCAGTGAACCAGACTAGAAAGAAGAGGTGTGGCGGAATGGATGAGCACTTGGTTTGATTGGACAGTTGAGCAGGAGAGATCATTATGGAGGAGATGTTCTAAATTCCAATGTTTAACCTTAGGGATGAGTCAAGGTCAGCATCCTATGAAGAAGAGCAACACTTAACTAAAGTTTGGTCAAGTTAAATTAACAGGCATTTTGTTATAATTGGCCAGCTGATCATTTGAGACAAAGAATGGGAATGGAGAGGAGGGTCAGTGTCCGGCTTTGCCCTGAGTAAACAAGGACATCCTCCCCAGGTCTTATCTAAGTCATGGGGAGAGGGTAATTCTTTGCAGTAAGCCACAAAGGTGGGTGGATATTTTTTATCATCACTGAGTCCCAGGAACACAGGGCTCAGGTAAAGTTTAATATGGTCACTTCCCATGGGTTTCTAGTTCAAAGTAAAACCTAGTGTTTTCTGTGATCTACAAGGCCCTACGTGATCTGAATTCCACCAGTTCTGAGTTATCGCCATCCCACCTCATCTATGCTTCATTGGCCTCCTAAATAAGTTTCCATGCTAGGCATGTTCCTGCTCCAAGCCTTCTGGGCTTGCTCACCCTCTGGCTGAATATCTTGGAGAACAATAACACAGCTTTCTCCCTCATTGCCTTAAGGTGTCTACCCAAATGTCATCTTTTTACAAAGCCTATCTTGACCACTTTACATAACAAAATAACTCTTCTCAAAACAACTCAGCCCTCCAAACTCCTGATCCTGCTGCATTTTACCCCATGGCACTTACCACAATTGTATAGGCTTTGGCTGTTTTTGTGTTGGTCTCTCTTCACTGAAATGTAAGCTCAAGACGGCAGGGACTCCGTCTCTTTTATTCACTGCTGTATCATTATTATCAATAATTATTTGTTAGATAACTGAATGAGCTAACAAAGGATTAAATGAATGAACAAACAAGTGGATAAAACTAATTATATTGTCTCAGACTGGGAAATTTTGTTGAAACAATCAATAGTGTTTAAGAAGTGATTTCTCTTAGGAGCCTAGGGAAAAGGAGGACCAAAATCAGGGACCCTAAAATTAAGAGGGTCATAAAACTCTGCACTCAATTCCCAACACTAGAAATCACTGAAGAAATGTACACCTCAGGGCGCCTTGTTGGCTCAATCGTTAAGCATCTGCCTTCAGCCCAGGTCATGATCCCAGCATTCTGGAATCGAGACCCGCATCGGGCTCCCTGCTAAGCAGGAAGCCTGTTTCTCCCTCTCCCACTCTCCCTGCTTGTGTTCCCTCTCTCACTATCTCTCTCTCTCTCTGTCAAATAAATAAATAAATAAACTTAAAAAAAAGAAATGTGTAACTTATTACAATTTAAATAAAGCCAGCAATAAAATTGATGCAAGTTCCTGGTGCTTTATCCATCAGTCTATAATATCACATTGGCATGGACCCAGTCTACAGAGAGATATATGGCACCTATTGGCTAAAAATGGAAATGTTAAGGGAATCTCTAAATATATTGAAAACAAAAAAGGAAAAATAGAAATTAATTTTGTTGTTAGAATAAATACATGATTTGTGTTCCAAGTATAAATAGACTAATCAAATGTCATACTGACATTTCTAATAATGATTGAACTGTGCAAATTCCATTAGTGAGCTATGCCTGCCAAGAGAAAAGTTACAGAGGATCAATTAAATAAACAGGAAATTATCTTCCCCCCAGATAGTCCATGGATCTTCCTGTTTGCAGTGGTGCCTGGATCCTTTGAAAATTAGATAGACATTTGTATAAGATTAATAACTCCTCCCCTTCTTCCTTGCAGCCCCAAATCACTCTGTTGCTTAATACCCTAGAGTTATCTAATATCTTCGAAAAAAGAGAGGCTTTTAATGAAAACAGCAAATCAAAAATGGCTTAATATGTCAGAAAAGATCACAGCATTCAACACAAAGACCTCTCCTATTAATAAACACACCTGCAATGTTTCCAAGATTAATGAAAAATATCTTGGCAGAACTCATTTCAACAGTGAATTTGCCTGGCTATACTTATAGATCATCTTAAAATCGCCTGCTTGAGCATAGACAATGTATGCATACATACATAAATATGTATTTGAAATGAAATTTAAATTTTAGGGAGGCAATATCCATTCATTAAAGAGGAGGAAACAAATGCATTACAATGAATCTCAGGTAAATGAAAAGGGCTGAATCTAGAGCTATGAAAGAGTCTCTTATATTTGTGCGTTTGAGGATATTATTATTCATAGCTAGGCTATACTTCAATTGATTCCTTCAGAGGTACTCTTATCTGAGGGTTTAATGGGAGTGGCTTTAATTCCCACACACTAATTCCCTTAGAACTGAGGAACCTCAAGTTAACATTGCTGGATCAAATGTGGGATTTTGCTGTAGCATGGGAAGGCTGAGCTGGCAAGTCCATCATGGAAGCTACTAGATTTTATCAGCCATGGATAGTCATCACTGGTCTGCTCAGGCCCTTCTGGTCTTATAGGGAACTAAATTAACTGTAGAGATGCTCCAGAAGCCTTTTCTGTGCAGATTCCTTTCAATAAGCAAAACACTAAAAGAATGCAGACACTTAAGAAGGACATAGTTACAATGCCATTTATATGAAGTTCAAGAACAGGCAAAACTTAACTATGGTGACATAATTCAGAGTAGAGGTAAAATAGATTTGAAGATGTGCCCAGCACACACACACAATGTCCACATCCTAACCTCCAGAACCTGTGAATGTGCCCTTCTTTGGAAAAAGAGTCTTTACATATGTAATTAAAGCTCTTGAGATGAGATTCATCCTGGATTATCCAAATGAGCTCTACATCCAATGACAAGGGTCAGAGACACACAGAGGAAAGACAGAGGAGAAGGCAGCCATGGGAGATGGAGGTAGAGACTAGACTGATGCAGCCACAAGCCAAGGAATGCCAGCAGCCACCAGAAACTGGAAGAGACAAGGAAGGATCCTGCCCTAGAGCGTTCAGAAGGAGTACACTCCTGCTGATGCCTTAACTTTGGCCTTCTGACCTCTAAACCTATAAAAGAATATATTTCTCTTACTTGAAACTACCAAGTTTGGGGTCATTTGTTACAGAAGCCACAGGAAACAAAAGCAAGGGGTTACCTCTGGGATGGGGAGATATAAACTGGAAAGGTGTGCAGGCAGACACTAAGGAGTGTAGGAAATGTTCTAGTCTTGACTGGGAGGTGCACAGGATACACAGAGCCAATACTTAAGGAGTGCATTTTATGTACTTTGCTAGGTATAGGATATCCCTTGATACTAAAGTTAAACAACATAAAAGGAGGTAATTTTTATAAAGTGAAAATAAACACTCCAAGTTAATTCTCAGCTTTTTATTGATTAAAATACTTACGGTAGTGAGTATTTTAATCTATTAAAAAGCACAAAATTTCAAACACTTAAGGCACTATCAAAAATAATACATTGGGAATGTGAGAAGGTATTAAACAATGGACAGTCTATATTTAATCTTTAGGTCCACGAATCTTATATTAAAAGCAGATAAAAACAACTACAGATATTAAAATGAGGGCACATTTAAATTAAAAGGAAAAAACAAGAGATTTCCTATGTCTGGCATGTTTCATTATATAGAAGTATCTCAGGGGCATCTGGGTAGCTGTCAGTTAAGCAACTGACTCTTGGTTTTGGCTCAGGTCATGATCTCAGGGTCATGAGATAGAGCCCTACGTCAAGCCCCACGCTGAGTATGGAGCCTGCTTGAGATTCTCTCTCCTTCTCCCTCTGCTCTTCCCTGCTCACTCTCTCTCTCTCAAAAAAAAAAAAAAAAAGCATCTCATAGCCCATAAATTTCTGAATAAAAAACCCGGCTATTTAATTATTTAATGGGATTTAAAAATAGCCTAAGTAAAAGATTCAATACTACTAAAGAGCACACACTGCACATGTATATGGGGAGGAAGAGTAGACATTCTCATTCATTATTGGTAGAAATAAAAATTAGTACAACCTTTATATAAGGCAATTTGTCAATATCTGTCAGAAATATAAATGCATTACCCCTTGACCTGGTAATTGCATTTCTAGAAAATATACCTTACATATACTCACACATGCAAAAAGAAGTTTATATAACGTTATTGATTTCAGTATTGTTGTAACAAAGTTTAGAAAACCTAAACATCCATCAGTATGAAACTGTTTGAATATATAATGTTCCATCATGCAATGAAATGATTGAAGAAGCTCCTTTTATACTGGCATAGCATGATTTACTGTTAAGCTAAAACAGGTAAAATGCAGAACAACCCCTGTAATATACTACTTTCTTTATAGATTTGATTTATTTGACAGAGAGAGATAGTGAAAGAGAGCACAAGCAGGGGGAGTGGCAGGCAGAGGGAGAGGGAGAAGCAGACTCCCCACTAAGCAGGGAGCCCAATGCGGAACTCAATCCCAGGACCCTGGGATCATGACCTGAGCTGAAGGCAGATGCTTAACCAACTGAGACACCCAGGGGTCCCAATATACTACTTTTTAAAAAGGATGTTCAGGGGCCCAGTTGTTCGCTCATAGGGCTTTATTGGTAGAGTAATGTATAGAAGAAACATTTTCCAATATACTCTGATATCTTCTGAATTTTGAACATTAGGTATTCAAAGTAAATAAAGTTAAAAATATGAGCAATATAGCCTATAAGTAACTTTTAAGTAACAAATTAGTAAAGTGAATAGAAAATTCTTCATTGGACCCAAGTATGCATAGGAATTCAGTATAAGATAAATGTGTCACCATACATAAAAGATAGACTAGTCAATACAAGTGGTTGGAAAATGTAAACCAAGACCCCTATTTCACTAATCTCACCAAGTCCATTGCACATGGATTGGAAAAAATTAATGTTAAAAAATAAAGCCATAAAAGAACTATAATGAAATAGGTATCAAGAAGACTAAGAATATATGATAGCCAAAAATCAGAGGAAAAATGACAGGTAGATTGATATACGCATCTGTAGCAAAAATAAAATTTAAAAGCAAACAATAAAACTGCAAAATATATAAGACAAAATATTAATGTTTATTCAACAAACATTTACCAAGCAGCTACTAAGTGCTAGAAAATGAGAAATTGAGGTGAATGATACTGGCACAGCTTTTGCCCTCATGAGGATCTTATAAATAATAAGAATACAAATTATACTGATAGAATTATTTGCAAAGAACACAAATTTATAGAAAGGTCAATAATATATTTAAAATATTCATCTTCACTCAAATCAAAGAATAACTATAAAAGCTATCTAAGATCAGATTATTAGAAATTGATAAATTCAGCATTAAGAATGGAGGAAATGGATACCTTCATACATTGTGTGGAAGGGTATATAAAAACATATAGCCTTTTTATAGGGAAATCTGACAATGCAAAAAGTAAAATGTGTATGGCTTTTACTGGAGCAATTTCACATCTAGAATCTTACACTAAGGAGAAAAACAATCAAGTGCATAAGAATTTATATGAGCAAGGATATTCACTGCAGCATTATTTATAAGAGTGAAAAAACAAAATTAATCCTCAATGTGTACTACTAAAGAGTTGATAAAATGAAGCGAAGTAAGAGGAAATGCAAGGGAATTTTCTAGAGCCATTAGAAGGGAAACAAGTTAGTTATAGTCATTAACTGAGAAAGCAATTCCATGCTATTGTGAGAAAAAAAAATAGTTTTTCAAATCTATGACCTTACCTGTAGGGAAATCTTTGCCCATTTTTGAGAAATAACCAAGTCAAACCTTCAATACAAATGAGTTACCCAGGCTGCTGTCTCCCAGCCTAGGACAGGCATGCAATGAGCCAGAGTAACTTGTCTATAGTCCCAAGGGCATCACAGAGGGTTGACGCTACACCTCAGATGGCTGACCCACCTTCTGACCTTCGGAGAAACCAGAATTCTGTGTAGGCAAGGCCAGAGTCTTTATCAACATCAGAATTACTAGTGTTGATGGAGAGTACAAAATGATTTGACATTTAGTCAGATTAAGTATAAACTCTGTCCATGACTCAGCAATTCTGTTTCTGATAAACCCCCCAAAGAAGTTTTCTCACAAATGCATAAAGGAGCATCTAAGACAATATTTGCTACAGCATTGTATAAGGATCAATGAGCTGGCAGTAACCAAATGCCCATCCCTGTGGAATGGATAGATGATGTTACATGGCCCAAAAGGCCGCTAGAAACAATAGATTAGCTGCACACATAAGAGCAAGGAGAGTGCTGAGCAAAAAAAGAAACAGAAGGATATCTGCAAAACAAAAACTATCCTTCATGCAAGTTAAAAATACAAGCAAACCGAACAACTACAGACATTTCCAGATATCAATCCTATTACATGGTCGCCAGCCTGGGGTGGGAAGACAGTCATGGGAATGGCGAATAGGGATACAATGTCACACATATATATAACTTATAAAGAGGGATATGGACTAAGGATATGGACTAAGGATAATAATATGCCATGGAGGAGGTATATAATTAACTCTCTATACCTGAACAGGAAAGAAAGAAAGAAAGAAAAGAAAGAAAGAAAGAAAGAAAGAAAGAAAGAAAGGAAAGAAAGAAAGAAGGAAGGAAAGAAAAAAGAGAAAGAAAGAAAGAAGGAAAGAAAGAAAGAAAGAAAGGAAAGAAAGAAAGAAGGAAGGAAAGAAAAAAGAGAAAGAAAGAAAGAAGGAAAGAAAGAAAGAAAGAAAGAGAAAGAAAAAGAAAGGGTGAGGAAGGAAGGAAGGAAGGAAGGAAGGGGCATGTTACAAAGCAGCACATATAGTATAAATCCATTCATATGCAATGACACGTATATACTGTATACATGTATGTGCATATAGACTTGCGTGCACATGTGTACATATAAAGAGAGATCTGAAAGAATGCTCACCAAAAATGGTCATCAATGTCGCCCCTGGGAGTGAGATTTTATGTTTTTCTTTTTTTCTTTTTTTCAATACTTCTTTTGTATTGCTTGGCTATTCCATGAGGATGTGTTATATCTATAATCTAAAGTGAGAGGTAGCATAATTTCAGGTATGGGGAGAAATAATGCATGCAGTCACAGCAGATCCCCTCTCTTGGTATTACTTTCATATAAACATGGTCTCTAATCATTTCCCTCACTCTCCAGTGTGTCAACCATGAGGCAGATGTGACAGAAGCAATAGTGATTTCATTTACAAAATATTGAAATGCACTATTAAGATGGATAGAAAATCTATAAGATGCTTCTTCTATAATTAAAAACAATATCTAACCATCAGAAGCAAGTTTCCTGGCTTGAAACCAAGCACAGAAGGAGGCTGAGCCCACAAGGGACACGCACAGAAATTCCCCTGAGCCATTCATTCTCCTGCACCCTTTAACTGAGCTGCTTCTGTTTCTACTCTTGCAGTCAGGGCACCCTAGAAAAGTCGCTAATATTTCAGGCAGGTGTACCCTAGTGAAGTGAAATGAAGCCTTAGGCAACCTTTTGGGCATTTGGCTGTGTGAACAATTCAGGCAATAGCACCCACTTTCTTTTCAGAATGCGTGTTTTCCTGACTTGTCTAATGCCCTGAATTTTTCTATGTCACTATGTTTGCAAGTATGTCAGTAACATCATTATAAAATAATGAATAAGCAAGCATGTGTAAGATGGGCAAATTTAGCTTAAGACCAAAATATGTAAATCTTAAACAAAGGCCTCTCATAATCTCCTGCATGTGGTTGAAGAGAGTAATGTTGCTAAATATGTATTCCCTACAAGTGTCAGGAGATTCCAACTACCATTTACTAATTTTAAAGTAAACAGATACTAGCTAGCACCTAATAAACTGTCTCCATATTCTATCTCATTGATCCCTCCTAATTAAAGGTAATATCTACTTATGAGATAGGTATAATTAGCCCAGTTTTATAGATGAGTAAATTTGAGGTCATGGAAGTTAGGTAATTCAAGCAAGACCAAAAGGAAACAGAGAGCTGATACACAATTTAGCTATTTCACAGTATTTAATACTCTAAGAAGAAAATCCAGGCATGGGCTTTTCTTTTTCTTTGCACTTAACATTGTGCAGGTCATAGCCATATAAGCTACAAATCCTCATCAATTAGAGCACCTACATCCATCAGCTAGATACCGCCAGCAAAAGTTATTTTACTTTTTATGAGGTCACATCTTTAAAAAGATTATCATAGCAAGTTAGTAGAAGTTTAAGAGTAGGCACTAAGTTGTTTGAGAGAAAAGATAATGAGTAGAGAATATTCATTTGGGCTCGTGTTATGTATTTATGAATGTCAAGTCTTCCCTTGTGTAGTTTCCTGCATACCTCTTGAATCAGCCTAAAGTTCACTTTTTATGGATAGTAAAAGGAAACACTTTAGTTGGGATCACATATATACACATGCATACATAACATGAAAGAGCAAAATATAGAACGACTGTCTAATCATAATTGAAATAATAATAGAGGGGCGCCAGGGTGGCTCAGTCGTTAAGCATCTGCCTTCGGCTCGGGTCATGATCCCAGGGTCCACATCGGGCTCCCTGCTCAGCGGGAAGCCTGCTTCTCCCTCTCCCACTCCCCCTGCTTGTGTTCCTGCTCTCGCTCTCTCGCTGTCAAATAAATAAATAAATAAATAAATAAATAAAATCTTTAAAAAAAAGAAATAATAATAGAAAAAAACAAAATCATAAGCCCCTTAACACATATAAGGCCCTGACACTCCCCTTCCCTATTTCCCCAACAATACTTATTCATAACAAAGGAGAAAACAGTTTTTCTATCACATGCATTTTGTATGACATCTTTTTCTGAGCATAAATAAAGTACAAAAATGGCTATTGCTGTGGGGATTGAAAACAAAATATGTCACCTTTATAAAAGTAATTTTCAATGAATTAGGAAAATAGAACATTTCTGCTTCCTTTTAGGAACTTATCCTAAACCCGGCTTGCCCTCTGCTCAATCAGATGGCCTATCAGTGATATCACCAGGTGCTCAGGCCAAATAGAAAGATTTATTTTCTTGGGGGTATTATCTCATAATTCAAAATGGAATATTTCAAGGAAGATCTTAAAATATTCTCCCAAATAATTTTGAATTATTCTAATTCCCTTTCTTCTGAAAAGCCCTCTTGTTTAGTAAGAAATAAAGGTGTTAGAGCAGCAAGTCACAAAGCACAAGGCCAGCAATTCCTCAGAAATGGTCAACCCAGCAAGTGTTTCGTTGAAGTTGAGGCTCTAGGTCAAGATTTCCACCTGGGAAGCCATCTCTGTTTCAAAACAACACATTCACCTACCAGCAATGAACCTGAAAACCTGGAGTTCAATTTTCATCATGTTTTAGTTGAGAAACAAAACAAGCTAGAACAATAGTCAACAGACTGCATTTTTGATAGGACACGTGTAGGGTAAAACCCTACTAAAACATCATTGATTATTGGATGGATTTGTTCTATTCTAGGTCAAATAATTTCCTCTGAAGCTTAAGTACACAGAGAAAAGTCATGATAAGAGTCAGCGTATGAAGCAGACATCAAATATCTTTCATAAAGGGATCTTAGTATACATACAAAACAATAAACTGCAATTATGAAGCAATGAAGCATTGCTGTAAATATTTCTTGAAAACCACTTCTGACATTTTAATTTTGCAAAAATTGGCAAAATCAGAAAATAAAGAATTGGCCTTGCCCTGTGTCTTGATTCTAGCATGGTAATAGCACCACCTTGGTTTTCTGTCATCTTAATAGGATAAACAGCATTTTAGAGTGGAAGAGTGGAACACTACTGTAGACCATTAAAAACACAAAATTATGTGCTTGAAGATCTACACTTTTCCTTAGTTGGGACAAAGAATGGATGTTAAATTGGGAAGTCAGGAGGTAAGAGAATTTACACGCTAGGTTCCATGCTAAGTATTTTACTCATAGCCTCATTTAATCCTCATACTGGCCCCATGATTTAGATGTTTATTCCTCTTTTAGACACAAGAACCCTGAAATTCACACAGCTTGTATTCCACTGACCCAATTTTTTGCTCCCCATCATGGCAGAGGCTCTACCCTCTACCTAGCTTTCCAAGCCCCAAGAGAAGTCACCCTTGACTTCTCCTTCACCTTCACCCACCACCAATTAGACTTAAAGTTCTATGGAATCATTCTTGAGTCTGTTTACTTCTTTTCATCCACTCTGCCATCAGCATAAATGCAATAGCCTCTAGTCTGACTCTGCAACCTGAATTAACTTTCCAAAATGAGGATCAGACTGTGTCATTCCCTACTTAAAGTCCTTCAATAGGTTACCATGAGCTGTTGGGTAAGGTACAAACTCCTTAATATGGTTTACAACGTCACTCAAGATGTTCCCTGCTTGCCACTTCAACTATATATAACTCTAAACATACTTCACATTACTTTGTGTTCCAAGCATAATAGAGACCTTTTTCAATTTCTCAAGTGCTCTTTCTTGACCTAGGCCTTTTCACAAGCCATTTTTTTATGCCCAAAGCCCTCCCCAATGACCTGCTTTCTCTTTTTCCACATGTCCTTCTAGTCCTGGGTGAAATAGTACATCTTTGGGATGACTTCCTGGTATTTATATAACACTGGTTCTGAAAAAGCAGTCCCTTGACTAACAACCTCAGCAACACCTGGGGACTTGTTAATGACACATTCTAGGTCCTGCCCAAGACCTACTAAATTAGAATCTCTGGAGCTTGGGCTCAACAATGTGTGGTATAACAAATGCTCTAGGTGATTCTGATACTGACTGAAGTTTGAGACCACTGCCCTGTGGGTGAACCCTGACTCATGAGAATCACCTGGGGAGCTTGTAAAAGTACTGATGCCTCAAGCTGTCCTCCAGGGTTTTTGACTTACTTGGTCTAGGATGGGGCCTGAGAATTGAATTGTTTCTTGGCCATTGTTTTTAAGGTTCTCAATACAATTCTAATGTATAATCAGGTATGAGATCTTCTTCCTTAGGCTAATTTGAGTCCAATCTTATTGTTCCCTATCTTGAAACTAGACCCCCTTATTTTCTTCTTTTATTGTCTGATATCCTTGTTAAGAGGGTAGGAATGAAATCTGATCAGTTCAAGAAGAATCCCAACATAAAAACTCAGATTCAGTATTAGTCATTCAACTAAAATGTCTTGAAAAATTCATTGTTGAATGAATGTTCACCTAAGATCCCTGGCCAATGATTACTGGCTAAAGTGCCCTCAACCACCCCCATAAAGAAAAAGTCTATGTCATTGAAAAAGCCGAATTTGCTTATTTAAATCACCTAGGACAACCCCTTTTTTAAACTTCAGGTTCATCTATTATTACCAACAGGAAGTCAAAAGATTAAAAGTAGACTGTCACTATTTATAAAATACCATCCACCTGTTCCACACTAGGAAAGAAATGTGGTCTCTATCTCTTCAGGGTTTTTTTTCTCTTAAGTAGGGTCATACATAGCCGTGTAGGTTTAAATTTCAACCCCATAAATAAAATTTGAAAAATATTCCCTCTTTTGGATATTATTACCTAGTAATCTCTTCATTGCATGTCTTAACTTTACAGCAAGTCAAATTATATGCTAAGTACATCAGTGTGTTATTGATACAAATTATGTTAATACTCATGCAGTCCAAATATTTGATCACACTATGTTGAAGTTTAAGGTACAGTTTCTTATAAAGATAAAGAAAAACATGAAATCATATACAAAATAAGTGTAAAACTATTCAAAGTAGGCTTAGTTTCTTTAAATTTAAAAAAGGATGTCTGTTCAGTCAGAGAAGTAGAGTTGGGATGTTAAGAACAGGCTTAAAGGAAAAGTTATAAAATGCAAATTTCCTGTTGAAGAAAAGGAAAGGTAAAAATGACTTTGTAGAGAGCAACTGATCCCCATGGTAAGAGGAGTAAACTTGGGACCTATTTGGGAGTAAAATACCACACAGCTGGACAGAGCTCACTGCAGAGCAGGGAGGCAGGAGACCTAGCCTCATCTGTTTTGTTTTGTTTTGTTTTGTTTTTTTCCCTTTCTCTCTGTGTGTTCTGATTTGGAAGGAGGAAAGTTCAAAGGATGAAGGCTAAGGGCTGATAGAGAAATACCATCCAAAGGTGAGTTTTTATGCTGGGATTCTTCTTGAACCGATCAGATTCAATTCCTACCCTCTTAACAAGGATGTCAGACAATAAAAGAAGAAAATAAGGGGGTCTAGTTTCAAGATAGGGAACAATAAGATTGGACCCAAATTAGCCTAAGGAAGGAGATCTCCTCCCTGGTTATACAACACCCAAAGGTGAAAGTCTCCCCGGACCTCGCCAGGAGTAAGAATAGAGTCCCCCACAGGCATAGTGGCGGCAGTTCTTGCCACTTCAGCTTATTGACTGAGCTGGTTAATGGCTAGAAAGAGAAGGCAGGGAGAGGTGCCTCTCAGAGGGGCTGCAGCAAGTCCTCGGTACTGTGGTACCAGGATTCCAAACTCCACGGTTCCTCGATAGTTTGAGGCTGTCTATTATAAAAGCAACTACAGATTTCAATGGACTGTTTGGCAGAAAGGCAAAGAATGAACTAACCCCAGAGCAGTATGTCAAGGACAGAACCTTCTACATAATTCACAAGACCAGTGAAAATGTGGACCCATTGTCCAAAAATTATTAAGATATTTAAAATGGTAATAGAAAAGCATGAAACCAAGCCTGAGCTCCTTCTCAGTACAGGATTCTGTGACTGCACAGGTCTCTTGTCCATCAAGGCAGCCCTGATCAAGAGTTCCAGCTTTGAAAATTTGGGAGGTCAAGAAATAGTTCATGATTCACCACACCCAGTATTGACACCGAAGAGATGTCCGGTTTCCATACCTTCTGCTCCAGTTGTGATATCCTGTATCTACATCTAGATTTTATAACAAGTCTGTATCTAGAATTTATAAGGTTCTATTTCACTTAACAGAGTTTGTGTTGCTAAGATGTCGGATAATATGTTAAAATTGTATTAATATATTTAGAAAAAGAGAAGCAGGCTGTCTGTTTTGTAAGCCAAGAAGACAAAAATGCTTTTCGTTGATAAACCAAGAAACCAGCGGGTATAAGGATATTATAATTCCCTGCAGAAGACAAACAGAGTTGGAGGGGGAAGCAGGAATGAAAAATGAATGTCCTGCTGGTAGAGCTTATATTCAGAAATATGTAAATCCACTAAGTAGCAGAAAATGTGGCATTCTTATTTTTGTATGCCTAATCTAGCATAGAGGCATAGAGTCTGGCTATATGTAACCTGACAATAAAAGTTGGATTGAATGAATGAATAATTTTTCAGATGGAAAAGAAGATGGACAAGACTTGAGGAAGCATATTGCTTTGCTCTTATTACAAAGCAGAAGGAAGGCAGTCCAAGGGCCTTAGTATGTGACAGAATTCCCCCTCAGGGGCATGCATGCTCCCTGATTATGTTGCAAATGTGCTGAGATACTGACCCCCTCTGCCCTTACCCTTTTGCCCCTGTGTGTGCTGTACGCATTTTTATCACTTTCTAGATGGGTGGTGGTGTACAGGTTGGAAAGCACCGGATATGACTTGTAGAGATATATGGGAACCCCAGTGGGATTATCTAGTTACTGCTTGTGTTTGATGAAGTAGTGTGTGCTCTTTGGAGACTGTGATAAAGAAGGTGAAAGGAAATATTGCATGACTCTACCTTGGCAAAAGGACAGGTAGCTATATGTCAAAAGGAATTGCCAGCACAGTTCCAGTAGACAAGAAGGAACACTTGGTAATACCTAATGCTAATTACCTAACATAGGTGAAGAAAAGTCAGCCCTGTCACATGAATATGTTCCAGTGCTCATTTTGAAATATTTCCAGGACACACTGGCATGGGCTAAAATGAGTTGAAACCCTAGAAGAAACAGGGCCTCTGTGTCCTGGGCATTTATCCTTTGCCAGTTCCTTTGCATGCAGAATATTCAAAAGTAGAACTGATACTGATGCAGAGCAGACAAGCCCTGTTCCTTCCTGCTCTGTCTTAATATAACTAATGCAAAAAGGTATTTTTGTAGAAGTTTATAAAGAATTGGTTGCCCAAACTTCCTAATGAGAAATTTAACTAAATGCTCACATCCATCTATACTTTATGTGTACTATTCTTTATCTACTATCATCAGCCTCCCCTTCCTCAACATCATTGCCATTGTCATTGTTAATAATATTTGTTAGTTGCTCTTGTACTCCTAAATGAAGAAATACAGGTTTCAACAAAAGAACAAGGACTATAATCATTGGTCTCCAAGAAATTTAAATCTAAGACATAAATTTTGACAAAGAAGAATATATGAAATATGTACTGGCAAAATCCATGTAAACTTACAAATAATTCTGGAACATAATATTTATACTATGTGTAATTAACAGTGCCAACATAACTCTACAGTGGTGAGGCAAATGAGCCCACCTAGTGGGTGAGCTGCTTCTTAATTTGTTTATAGCTCTTCACACACTTTTAGTACTTAAATCTTTGAAGGATCTCTTCCTTGGGTTTCAAATATGCAAATTTACAGCCTGGTTTTAACCAGTGCCCTTTTTTAATGGGAAAAATTTTGTGCCTGCAATCAGTTTTTACTCAAAAAAAAGGTGGGGGGAATGACAAATAGTTCATTGTGTTCCTCTCTGAAAAGATATGAAAGATAAAGCTCCGCCCTTGGTTACATGGAGGACCACATCTTTGTAGTTTGAAACTATTGATTTTTGACTCTGTTAAAACAGTATGTAAAGAGTTATGTACACCAGCTTATTAGAAATTTATTAGTAAGCTCCAAGATGGCACAGGAAAGGTTCATTTCTAAGAGCATTAATGTTGTTATGGACTAATCGTATACTGTCAAAAGCTAGTTTTAACTAAAATCTTTCTTTTTTCATAATTTAAATGCAAAAGGGCAGCAAACACGTTTAAAATATGACTTAAGACCTTTTTCAGTAATGAACAAAATTGTATTAGATTGATTTCTTACCTTATGGACCAAGACATACATTTTAATAAAAAACATCCAGAGTGTTTAAGTGTTCCTATTTAGAAAGATTCACTGGAGTGAAAGAAATCTGCCTGTGAAAAGAAACAGGTCTTCCAAAATGAATTCTTTTTTTTTAAGCCACAAGATGCACTGACCTTTTGAGAATAAGTGAATTTCAACTAAAAACTATCAGACTGATATTATGATTCCAGGGGTGATATTGAAAATAATTAATTAGTGGGAGGTGTGGCATAAGCTGATAAGAATGGATCTGTCTTTTCCAGAGCTAAAGCAGAGGCCACCTGCTAGCCAAGTGTTAATCTCCAACTTGCTAGAACTCAAGAAATATAAGTGGTCCCACAGTTTCCCAGGAAGGCTGGAGCAGTGTTGGAGGGGTGTGAAGGAGCTCCCAGGGGCTCAAGGCAGCAACTATTCACCAACTAGTATGGAAGTATTTTGATGTTTTAACCAATGTAGAGCCAAAAGCTGCTTACTGGTTGATGTCACGTGGTATGATTCTCACCAAGGAGACGTTGTTTACTCCTCAATGAAGTCCTGCCCATTCTGGCTTGGGTTTGTGTGGCCCAGCAGATCAGCATTCTCACAGCAGTGTGACTTCAGGTGTATGAACACCTTTCCTGTGAGTCAGGGACCAACCATAACTAGAGTTCATTTGTTATAGAAGGAAAAATCGAAGCCCGGTAATGACACATCACTGGCCAGCATGCCCTCTGCTTTAACCAAGATCTCAGCTGGTCCTAAATTCAAGAGTATGGTGACAACACACCTGGCTTATCTTGCAACAAAAGTCAACCACCATCAAATGAAATAAAAGTAAATATAATCAGTCCCTTAATAGACTAATTTTCCCCCCACAAAGCTTGTATTTCATATCTTTCATTCTGCCAGATATGGGGGTCCTCGTATTTATGTATAATAAGAATAGGTCCCTGCTTTACCAAATATTTGTGTGAAATTCTCTGGGAGAAAATTGAATGAGTGACTGTTTTGGGAGAATGACATATTATGAGTTTGGGGCTTTTTTAAACACTACAGGAGCTATGTTAATTCAAGTAAGAGAAAATGTTGGCATTGTTTTTAATTTAAACACTTTGCTGGAATAAATCTCAAATGATTAAAAACAGCATGATCATATGCTTATTTTTAGAGTTACACATGAAAACATGTTAATAAAATATCAGAACAAATTATAATATGAAACCATATTTAATTAAATTTTTCTAATACATCCGTATTCATTAAATTATTTTTACCCTTTGGTGTCAGTAATTCCCTCCTGACCCATCCCACTTACTAATTTAGAAGGCTTGTTAGAAAGAAACTAACTGTTTTCTGTTTTCTGTTGGAATACAGTGATATTAATTGTTCAATTTTGTATCAACCACTATCAGGACTTGGGCCTATCAGTATTTTGCCTTCATGAATTTCTCATGAGAGCGTTTTGAGACAATTGTGCCAAAAACAATGTCTGCACAAGCCATGAAAAAATACTAAAATAAGACATTTCTGTTAGTTGTCCTTAAATGAAGCAAGTTGGGACAAGAGGGTAATAAATGTACTAAAGGTACTAATCTGTTTGCACAACAGCTATGAACCAATTAAATTTGAGTCAAGTTGTTTAAAGAAATCCTGTTGTGGGCTATGGGAGTGTGATAGGCCCACATGATAGGCATGTCTCCCTGCGGGCCAGCTGCCCTTGTGGTCAGTTGCAGACCTGGACTCAGTGTGATTACACGTGCATGTTTTGTGTGAGTATATACACATGTTGGTAATCATTTGTCCCAATCCCACAAGTGCTGGAAGTAGAGGCATCAGCACCCCGGAGCTCTTTCACTTTATCATGGTGATGTTGGAAAATGCTATACAGGAGACCAGAGCCTCAAACTCAGACATGAACACCATTAGAGAAGCAGATTTGGACATTAATTCACACTCAGAACATTTAGTAAGTCCCCTAGATGAAGCTGAGCACTGCGGGTAACACAGCATGTTTCCAGTTCAGAACAAAGACTTACATACTTGGACCATAAATTTAAAAAGATGAGTTACCAAGCCATTCAAGAAAATCACAAAGTGGTGTTTGTATCAAGTGAAAGAAGAAGGTGATGGGCACTAAGGAGGGCACATGTGATGAGCACTAGGTGTTATATGCAACTAATGAATCAGTGAACACTACGTCGAAAACTAATGATGTACTAAACAGTGGCTAACTGAACATAATTAAAAAAATAGAAGAACTATATATTTTCTAATAGGAGACCTCTCTCTGCATCAAAAAGATCAGGGAAGAACTACAGAACTTATGGGAATTTATCTGGATCTTAAAAGATATTTAGGCTGAACCATATAAAAACAAAATTGTACTCAGATCTTAACCATCCAGCTATACATCCAAATTAATTCAAATATTCATTAAGTGCTTATATTAGTTTCCTGGGGCTGCTGTAACAGCCACAAACTGGGTGGCTCAGAATGACAGATATTTATTATCTCACAGTTCTGGAGTCTTGAAATCTGAAATCCAGATGTCAGCAGGGTTTTTCCATTCTTTGGCTTGCTAGTGGCATTCTCCTTGTGTCTTCATATCATCTTTCCCCTGTGGGTGTCTGTCGCTGTGTCCAAATTTCTCCTTTTGTAAGGACATACTGGATTAGGGCCTGCCCTAATGATCTCCTTCCAACTTAATTAACTCTGTAAAGACCCTATTTCTCAATAAGGTCACATTTTCAGGTACTGGGGGTTAGGATTTCAACATGTCTTTTTGTCGGTGATGTAATTCAACCCTTAAGAAACATCTACTAGTGGCCAGTTACTTTGTGAGACATTTACAAATGGTTAAAACAGAGATTCTGCCCTCATTGTGTTTAATAATCTAGCAGACATAATAATCACAGAGATAAATAACTTTAGAAGAGCAATGATAATTGACTGATTGCTAGCTCTGTGCCTGAGCCTGTTCTAAGAGCTTTATATCCATTTTCTCATTTAATTCTCACAGCGACAAGATGAGGTAAGCATGGTTGTTTACTACTTTTAGGAATGTTTCTGTGGAGAAGCTATATTTGACTTGGGCTTGAATAATAGATTGGGAATTCTTTAGCCAAAGGAGAAGACACATCAGGAAAATTACATGAGTGAAGTCAGAGATGAAGGCAGAAAGAGTGTGTATAGGAGTCAGAGAGTGATCTAATCTGGTTTTAGGGCACAGAGATGGGCAACCAGACAATTCCTCAGCTTGGCCTATGCCATACATCTTTCATTTCCTTCTTGGGCTTCCCTGATCTGCAACCTGGAATTCAGGACGCATCAACCCTGCACTCATGCCCATGCAACCCGACAGTGGAGTGCCCACTACCATTCTTAACTGATGGAGACAGAAACAAATAAATCATGTTTCCCCCTTTCATCCCCTGGGGGGACAGTTCTGAGACACTATTCATAAGGCTTTCAGAGGATCCCAGAGTCAAATGTCAATTAACCATTGTGCTGGCCAACTCAATCATGCATCCTAGTGTCTTTTCCTCCTTCCTTATTTTATTCTCTTGTCATATACTTACTATTCCCCAAAATCACAATCTCAACTAAACTACCTGCACACAAGCCTTGGCCTCAAGTCTTACTTTCAAGGGAATCCTTGAAGTCGAAGGCACTTGGTATCAGATTTTATTATTCCAGTTCCAGAGATGGAAACAACTGACCTCCCAATGACTTTTTCAAAGCTATGCACCTCTCCCCTCCCAGGTCTCAGGATTGGCACCTACATCTCTTAGCTTCATGAAGATCTTCCCATAAGAAGTCATCGAATCTAAAACTCTCATTTACCACCTCTTAGGTCTAAGCACCTCAAAGTACCTTGCATGCAGGAAAGCATTTTTGATCCTTTCTGTACCATCACCTCTGGCACAGAGGAGTGATAGCTGGTCTCAGTTGCCAGCTCCACAGAATAATTTTCTCTAAGAGAAGCTTAAGAATAATTTTATCTGAAGTGAAATTAGAAGTAAAATGCAAATGTTCTGTCTCCTAGGGTCTTTCCATTATACAAAAACAAGAATTTCAGTGGAGGAGAAATTAACTAGAACCAAAAAGAAAGAGAAGAGTAGAGACATCTGACTCAAAGGCAAGCCTGCTTGAATTGCCTCTGCCACCACCCAATTAAAAGTTGAAGCACGGGAGCCTTTTGAGACCTCTCAAATTGTTCTCTGATTATTGCTGGAGACTTTGCTGCTTTAGAGAAATAAATATATGAATGAGGTGCTTCCTACCACAATGTCCAGAGCCTGTATTTTAAAAGATTATAATTTATAAAAGATTTTTTATTCAGAATTGAGAAAGGTACATTTCTCCTGAACAGACTCTTTTTCTGTGAAGGCCACCCCAAGTTCCATAATGCAGGGAGCCTGTATTCTCTTAATGGCACTAGGAGCTACATATGAATGAACCAATTGCCATCTAGATGAATTAGAGTGGAAGATGTTTCAAAAGAATTCCATTATCACTGTATATTCCATTAAGATGCCATTGTATATAGATAAAAATACTGTTTTACCACAATTGACATTCATATACTTGCTGGAAATACCTAGAACAAGACTGAGAATTATAGGGTATTTTTTAAAAAACATACTATTCCATTCTTTTATTTGGCCATTTCCCCAAATTTTATGATTCATTAATACTCAGTGGTTTTGTGGCTCTAATGCAGTTTATAATACTTTAATTTTCTTCCTTTTCTGCTTGCTGAATTCTATTCCTCATATGGATAAGGTGGATGAGTGTCACACAGCTGCACTGAGCAAAAGGTACTGTTCGGCTACCTTGGAGATTTCTATAATTAGGCAGACCCAAGAAAGTGCTATGAGAAGGTTAACCCTGCAAAGTGTCCTGTTAGACCAGTTTTTGCTTTTAAACCAGTTAAAACTTCAGAATCCTCAGTCATTGGGAAACAATGCAGTGATATAACTTTTCATGCATTTGGGGAGCTTTTTGCATAGAGAGAGACAGATGGAAGCAACTTCCAAGAAGATACTCTGTGCTGGAGCCTCAAGAAGATTTAGAAGGGGCGGGGAAAGCCATTTTCAAAGAGCCTATTTTCAAAGCACGTGCTTCCCTTGGGGATAAGATAAACTTCATTTTATCTTTTTCTCTTATAAAGATAAGTTTTCAGGGTAGTCTCTGTGCTGAAGCATATAGTACCATGCTCATGGACAGCTGTCTTCATGTGCAAAAAAGAATATTTAGAAACGGGTAGCTATTTACTGTAGCAATGCTAGTTTGTGGTCTTAAGTGCTTGATGAACTGCTAGTTTTGATTTTGTCAGTAAAATCAAATCTAAACCTTAGTGTTTGCAGAAGCTTTCTTTGCATGCCTCTCTACCAGGTCTTGTGTAATTTCTGGCTTTAAGAAGTGAGAGTCCAACCTCTGTGTCATGGTTTCTTGATGTCAGCACTATTTGGGGCCAGATCATCCCTGAAGTAGTGGAGATTGTCATGTGCATTGCAAGATGTGGAGGAGCATTGCAAGATGTGCAGAGCAAGATGTGGAGGAGGCTCCTACCCACTGGTTGCCAGAAGCACCCACCCAACCAATAATACCTCCAGGCATTACAAAATATCCCCCAGGGGACAAAATCATCCTCGATTGAGAATCACGGTTTTATGTTAATAACATCCCTTTGGAAGGATTTTCTTTTAAGGCCTGTGTCTGGATATATGATATGCCATGAGCATACTGAGTTCCTTAAAGAACACCAACTGGGTATCCTACAATTCAATTCTCTTCCGACACTAACTACCTGGAGTTAGCACAGGTCCTCCAGGTTAAGGGCTCAGTCCCACAAGACTGCCCCAACTTGAGATGCCTATCACTGATCTGAGCCTCTTACTTCTGACCAATTGGCTATAGATTGGATGTTTGCACAACCCCCTCGCAGGTTCGAAAACTTGCTAAAATAGCTCACAGAACTAAGGAAAGGGCTTTACTTACTATTACCAGTTTATTATAAAGGATACACCTCATGAACAGCTAAATGGAAGAGATGCATAGGACCAGATTTGTGGGAAGGCGCACAGGCTTCCAGGCCCTTCTCGGGTGCACCACCCTCCCAGCTACCTCAATGTGTTCATCAACCCAGAAGCTCTCAGAATCCGTTTATTTACAGGTTTTAATGGAAGTTCCATTACCTAGGCATGACTAACTAAATCAATCTTTATCTCTCCCCTCCCAGGTCTCAGGGTGGGGCTGAAATTTCTAACCCTTTAATCATGTGGTCGGTCCTTCCAGCCACAATCCTGAAGCAATCTGGGAGACGCCAGGCACCAATTATCTCATTGCATACAAAAAGGCATTCTTATCACTCCAGAGATCCACTTAGAAAGTCTTAAAACAGGAACCAGGGATTGAGACCAAATATAGCAAAAATAGCCCTAGGACCTCTACCACTCGAGAAATTACAAGGGTTTTAGGAGGTCTGTGCTAGGAACTGGGGAGGAAGACTATATATATATATTTCTTATTTTATCACAACACCACAAATATAATCCCAATTTGCTCTATTTGCCAACGGGATTCTTACCCTGCAGTCCCTCTTGGGTTTAGTTCTGCATTCAAGGCACAATTTACTGTCCTCAGGCAGATGGTGGTCCAGGGCACAGACAGAGAGCATCTTTTTTTTTCTCTGAAGGGCCTTTCAGTGACAACTGGGAAAAGTGATCTTAAATAGCCAATTTAGGGCTGGAAAGAGAGGAATTTTATAGAATTTAAAGTTGAATAATAGAAAGGAGAAGAACTGTGAAAGCTTAAATAAATCTGTGGCCATGCCTATAGCGCACGGAGTAATCTATTAGGGTAGGAGACAGCAAAGAGACCTCTCAAGGTGGGAAAATAAGAAAAGAAAGATTGGAAGGAAATTGCACGATGGAGAAGGGAGATTTCCCTGGTACCTGAAAGTGTAATCTCTACTCCCAAAAGCAAGCCAAGAAAGATATATGTTAGACTTTATTATAAAATAAAGGTAGAGGGAAAAATGCTACAGCTCTAGTACAGTACATGTAAGATGCTCAAATAACTTAAAAATAAATAAAGGTCTTGACTTCTTGGCACTACTTCAGCATATTCCTCTTTTCTTCTAAGAGTGTGTGCCTTTGCCAGAGGCAGGGGTCTTTAGAACGGAGGCACAAACGCAGAGGTCACAGTCTTCTAAAAGAAATATATTTCAGTACTTCTTTCCCCATTTGAAAATAATGTTTTATTTCAACCTATTAGCTTTATATCTTAAAGCCAGGAATCAAGTATAAAACGCCTCAAAGAGCTTGGAACACATTTTATAAATAGTCTGGGATTTGAAGACTGAAATCCTTAGATTTTCTAAATCCACAATTTTAATATCTCTTATTAAAATTCCATTATTTAATCCATTGAAGGTGAATACAATTAAGTTTATGCAAGTGTAGATTGAATTTAATTTTTGTGTCCAAACTATCAAAAAGTGAGTTTATAATGTATTTAATTGTGACACCTTCCCGGAGGGCAGGTATTTTCCTGGTTTGAGCTACTGGGTGGAAATCCAGAAACCAATAACCTTAAGACCTTTCTGATAAGGTCACTTGCTCATGAGGAAATAAGCTATCAGGCTCGTTTGGGGGGCGGGCTTCAATATTGATCTTGCTTAAGAAACGTGGGCATCAGATTTTGGATTTAAAAGCCATTTCTATAAAAGTTAATTAGCTCTTTTTGGTGGTGTTCCCTTTGAATGACATTCAGGGGAAATAGGACAGTCTGGGCTGACACAAAATATTAGATGACTTCGCAATAGGGAAATTATTTTCTTTATGGCTGTGGGTACGCTAACGCTGTTAACTAATATTAACTAACTGCCTGGAGAGAGGCCCCGCAGCTGCGTGAAATTAGCATGATACTTGCCTACCAAGTCCCTGGGCTCCTGCTATACTGGTCAGGAAAGGGAGGAAATAAATAAAGGTTTCTGAACTCCACTGGAAAAATAATATGCTCTCTGATGTTTTTAAGCTTGAAAGCACTATTTAATCTTGGACACTGTTTTCATCCTCATTCCGCCAATCTGCGGAAAGATAGGAAGCCTGGATATCTCTTTTTCCCAGTTCTCAGATGCCCTCCATGGTCCTCTCAAGCATCTCTGGCTAACCTACTGGCTGCTCCATATTTCTCTCCATTCTTTTTCCCTCCCAGTTACGTTCTTGAATGTGGACACATCTGTTTAAGAGAGCAGAAGAATTTGAAAGTAATCGGTGTCTTTCTTGGAAAACTACTCATGTATTCATTTAACCAACATTTTATTTGGCACCTTCAAAGAATTCAGGAAATGCATAAGTTCTGGAACATCCCTCTCCAAATTGGCAGCTTCCACAGTGAGGGACTATTCCAAACTGAAAACTAGCAACTGTCAGAAATTAAATTTAAATTAAATTGTGCATACCTTAGCGTTAAGAATGTAAGTTTTATGTATTCAACTGTATTAGCAGCAGACATTCATTCCAAGGCCATGTTTTCACTGTCATGGGAGGCTTGAGCCCAGCATGGCCCCTGTTCTGGTCTCCTTGGTTTGGGGGTTTGGAATCCCAATTATGTAAAGATTACCCCTTTCAGCAGCCGCAGAATGTCCACCATCACACTCAATTTACCCTGCTGACTCTGATACTTCTAGGAGAAGAGAAAAGATGACAAAAATACAAAGACAGGCCATGAGTAAGTTCTAATACAAAACCCACACCCACCCGGACCCCTGCAAATAACTTGACCATCACTAGACAAAGCTAAATACCCTGAAGGTTTTATGTTCAGATGCGATTCAAGCCCCTTAGCAGATGGGAACCTGAGGGAAGTGGAAGAAGACTTTGGCCTTATTACCTTTGCCTTGTTAATCAGAATCTTAGAACTTCGGAAGATCATCTCAGCTATCCACATGACACATCAAGTACTCACACGTCAGATAGGACACTGAACATGTTGACAGGGTTTTATCTATCTTGACATGAAATCAAGTGACAGAAGGAAAATTGGGGCTGGCTGGTTCTGTGAGAAAAGCAAGACTGTGCGGTCTACAGGTCAGTTTGTGGAGGCTTCAAATTCGAATGCAGGTGGTCCTGTCTTCCTTGCACCAGTACTCTGGAAGTTGTTGAAAGTAAGTAAAAGCAGACTTACTTATTGTTTTCTTGTCTCTTACATAATCAAAGAAATATGTATATCTGTGCCCCTAAAAAGTCATTCGTCTTTTTTCCCAGCATAGTAGGAGTTCTAATGGAATTAGAATAGCAATTATTACTTAAATAGCTGTAATAATTGAGACCAGGATGGGTAACCCATAAGTGACCTACTTACCTTCAAAAGTAATTCCTGGCAATTTGCAGAATGAAACAGTGGACCCATTGTTTCCTTTATGATAAATTCATAATTGAAAAATGAAAGGAAAGCTTTGGTTTTTAAAATCAACTCTAATACATGTCTGATTTTTCTTTTAAATTAGCTTTTCAGGTAATCCCAGAATGTTATGCACAGGGACACCTTACAATAATGATGGCCTCTTGGAAAGATATGAAGATTTAGATTTAGATTTAGATTTATCATTTAGATTAATTTAGATTTATCATTTAGATTAATTTAGATTTATCATTTCCCAAAACAGAATAACTGTTTAACTGGAGAAACCGTGTCCCCTTGACTGGGATAGAGCGTTACCTGGAGAAAGCTCAAAACAGCTGGAAAAAAAAAAAAAAATCTCCATATTTCAAAAATCTCCATGCATAGTTTTACTTTATTTCATGTAATAGACACTCTTCTAAAAGTCTCCTAACTGTAAAGGCATGAATGGAACCCAACTTGAAAGGCTTAATTGAAGATGTCACACAGTGAATCCTCTTGGGAAATGAATATTTACCCTATTATATACTTTGGTTTGGTTTGGTTTTGATTTCAGGATTGGTTTTCTTGTGTAAAGTTATGCAATACAATCATATTTGATATGTTTTCTCAACATATTAATTAAATCTTTAGTAAGCTAAATGGCAGGTCTTGTTTTAGTACCTGGAAGAGATAAACAGTATTTTATTCCATCTACCTTCCTCTTTCCAGAAGTCCGCTGCACTGGGGCTATGGTCTTTTCTTTCCCGCAGGTTGGAATGGCAAAAAATGCTGAAAGCGCTTACAGGTCTGAGGACCCGGGTTCTGGGTTGGAAGTCCACATCAGAGCATGAATTAAGTGCAAGCATAATGGATAAGAAGCTAGTGAAAAGGGCCAAATGGGTGTGGTCAGCAAGAGGTTGTGGCTCCAAGGGAAATGCATCAGCCTGACAAAGGGCTTATGGAGAAAGGGCAAGTTTCCAACAAGGTGGGCAAGTCACAAGGCTCACTGTGGAATTGCTCATCACCTCACTCAAGGTGCAGTAGGTTCCCCCAAGACATGGCATTGTCCTTGTCATCACCAAACATCTTACAGAAGCTATAGGGGAAGGGTAAATGTTGCTAAATTAAAACAGTAAGTCCATGAAATTGTGGAGTCTCCTCCTTTGCAATTTCCAAACATAATCACTTGAAATCTGGGGTGCTTCTCTATCGGAATTACTAAAAGCCCTTTCCAAAGAAATTTGAATCTTGAGATTGTATGAAGTGTGAATCACTGACAGATGTACAGTTTTCTATCTGCACTCATATCCACAACTTTAAATGCAGAGAATGACTCAATCTGTAGCCACTAGTTTTTGAGAAGCCTCTGCAAGATGGTGCATAAACAAGGCCTACTGGAATTACTCCCAATGACTTTCAAATTCAGTAACTATTTTATTGTAGGAAGCTGTTAGGAGAATTAAAATCTCTGAAGCACCTCAGTACACCATGGTGCCACCCCACGGAGTGCTGATTGCTCTTAAAGGCTAATTTGATTATGTGCCACCATTAATGCTGAAATGGGAAAGTTCCAAGACCCTGTCAGACTCCAAATAACTCCTCTCTCTATCTCCCAAGTTCACTTGTATTTAAGTTGCTGAAAATACCCAGTGTCTCTTATTTAAAGGCCTGGTGCTCTCGTGGCTTAAACTTTAGGGAGCATGTCTGAGTTGCAATTAAGCCTCCCAAAGAATGGCCACCTTGTAATGTACTCACCTGCTACCTTGCTCCATCATTGAGGGTTTCCAGAGCATGTAATCTGACAACAGGACCATGGACATGAACATGTTGGATGTAAAAAGAAGATGCACTCGAACAACGTCAGACCTTAGGCAACACTGCACATGCCCTAGAGTAGGTAAGAAACCCGTTAAAGAGAAAGAAAGGCAGGCTTTGACGTCAGAAAACTTGGATTCAAATCACAGGAACCTGGCCTTGGACCAATCACTTAATCTCTTTAGATCTCAGACTCCACACTTCTAAACAGACAAATCCCTCTCATGCAGACCTAGAAGAACTGCAATAGACACATAATAAAGGTTATTATAGACACCCAATAAATGGTAGCACTCTTTATTACTATCATTATGAAAAGGTTTGAACAATTGCGAAAACTTTTGCTTTGGGGCTATTCAGAATTAGAAAATTCTATAGAGAAAATGTGCTTGTTAACATGGTCCAGGACAAACCAATCTTAGCATCGTGTTATTGCTTGCCTTCCAGAGGGGATAGGGATATACGAAAAAGGGACTAGAAGCACCACATAGTAAACAAACCAAAGACAATCTGGATAAAGCTAATGAGATTATTCTTTCTCAGACTTTAAGAATGAATGCATCTTACTTGGGGCACCTGGGTGGCTCAGCTGGTCAAGTAAGCATCTGACTCTTGGTTCTGAGATCCAGCCCTGCATGTGGCTTGGCACTAGGTGTTGAGCCTGCTTAAGATTCTCTCTCTCCCTCCCTCTGCCCTTCCCCCCAACCCCTCCCACTCTTGCATGCACACGTGTGCACACACTCCCTCTCTCAAAAAAAAAAAAAAAAAAAAGAATGCATCGTACTTATAATTAAGCTGGATAGTCTATAACTCTCTACTAAGCTGTGTTGAAGTCTCCCAAGTCTGTTTCTATTCACTTCCTTTGTTCTGGTTCCTGATTCTGGTTTCCCTCTGCTCCTTCCTCTTTTTGATCATGTCTGTGTGTCTGTGGGTCAGCTTGTAGATAGTATGATCCATGATTCCAGGGGAGCAAGAAGCAAATTTTAAAAAAATGATGTGCCAGGCACTATATTGACTAGATGTTTTACATGCATTTGTTCAACTAATCTTAAGAACAATCTTGAAAGCATAGCATTATCCTTTTACAAATCAAAAAAAAAAAGGAAGCTGTTTTTAACTTAATAAGATTTCTGAAGGTCTCATAGAGAGTTGTTTCTGAAACCAGAATCTGAATCTGGTCTCACTCACCACCTTCCCAGTGCTGGTGTGAATCAGCCATCCTAGCTGACTTCCCTAAATTAGAACCACATGTTTATTTTGCTCTTGTTTCCTGGTTGTTTCCCTGAGTTTCATGTGAACCCAGAGATAGCAGATCAGAGGCACCACTTTTGGTATAAGCTTGTTAGATCTGAGATGGGCTTGAAAAATCCAAAGAGAACATTGGACTAGAAGAGTCTCCGGTGTCCCCCTAAATCCCCACTAATGACCTTAGCAGAGGCTCTGCCTTTGGGGTTGCCCATTCATATTTTTATGTGATGTTTGAGCACCATATAAGCAAATATTGGCTTCCTTGATTAGAAGTAATCCATTCTAACAATGTTTTGTGAGGATCTCTTCCAAAGCCATCACATTGATCTGTCTGTCATGATTTGGTTTTATTTTATTATAATCTGTCTGGCAGAGACTAGCTTTTATTCACCCAAACTTTTTCCTTTCCTGCTTTGGCATGAAACTAGACTAATGTTCCCCACCTTTGTGGCACTTAGGTAGGTCCTCAGGATTAAATTCTGGCCAAGTGGAATGTGGTCTCAGCAACTGGAAGATGGAAGAGTCCCTAACCTGGAACATGTTCCCTTTTCCCAACATAATGACCCTATGGTACTCTGATAAGAGAAAAAATAAATGAATTTTTATGGTCTCAAACCACTAAGATCTGGGAATGTTTGTCACAGATAGCCTACACTGTGACACATTATTTCATGAATTCAAAGCCGTGATTCTCAATTGGAAGTTTTGTTGTTGTTGTTGTTGTTGTTGTTGTTGTTTTCCACCTTAGAGATATAGGGCGATGCCTGGAGACATTTTTAATGGTGACAGCTTGGGGAAGGATGGTATTGACATTAATGGGTAGAGATCAGGAATGCTGCTAAATATCCAAAAACCCAGGACCACCCCCTCAACAAAGAACTATCCAGCCTAAATGTCACCAGGGCCACAGTTGGGAAACCCTGATCAAAGTTAAATCCTCTGAAAGAAAGAATGATTACTTGGTAGATGCTCAATACATTTTTGTTGATTGACTCCTTTGAGCAGGAACTTAAGAAAAAAAAAAAGATGCTATTTTCATGCCAACAATCTTTTAAACAAGAATCTGCTAGAAAAAAAATCAGTGTCATAGAGGTAGTGACTGTTTATGTTTCAAATTCTCTATATTTAAGAAATTGTGTTCATCAAATTGTCAGATTTAGAAAAACAAACATCTTTTATTCACAAAAGTAGGGCAGTTTGGTTAACTGATACACTTTCATCCTGAGTTTAACCATCATAATATTAGCACTGTTTTGTAAGAGTTAATGCGGTTTACCAAAATAGTTAATCTGAGAAATTAAAGGATGGCTTCCACCCTGACTTTTCAGTTCCCCCTTCTCTGCAGAAATCTACCAATCAAAGCAATTTCTATGGTGAGAATTGGACTGAGAACTGTCTCATGATATGAGAACTCTCCCTGGATGTTATACATTTGAATCACTGGGTTGGATTTCAAGTGGCAAACTGAAGAGTACAAATATGATCAAATCTTTTCATTTATTTCAAATATCTCATCTCCATAATCAGATTCACCTTAAATGTTTTGTGAGACTTCTACTTAAAGAACTCAAAAATGTCTCTGAGATCTTTGAGAGGGCTTTATAGATCAGACAACCGTAAATAACCATGGCCTCAATCAAACAGACAGTTGGTGAAGATTTGCTTTCATTTCTCTTCTAGGCCAGCTCTTGGTAAAATGCTGTCCTGACTTTTCTACTCAATTCATGGCAGGGATTCTGAACATATACTACTTTCTCTCTCTCTTTTTTTTTAAGATTTATTTATTAATTGAGAGAGAGAGAGAGTGAAAGGAGGCGCAGAGGGAGAGAATCTTCAAGCAGACTCCTCACTGAGCACAGAGCCTGACAGGGCGCTCGATCTCACAACTTTGAGATCATGACCTGAGCTGAAATCAAGAGTAAGACGCTTAACCGACTGAGTCATCCAGGTGAGCCTGAGCATATACTACTTTCTAGGCACTGGACTACATTCTAGAGACCCAGAAAAGACCAAGACAGGGACCCTATGCTGGTACATTGCCGAGCTCTCCTGTTCAGGATTCCTCTCCCTTGGCTCGCCCTGTTCCTTTGCTTTCTCTCCTCTGGTTCTCCTTCCACACAGAAGCCATCTGTGGACACTCCATGCTTTACAGACTTGTGCTTTTCTGCCCAGGTAGCCGGCCTGTCTCCCATCTTTCAGCATAAGGAGATAAAGAAAGTGAGGCTGTTACTCTACAGCCTTGTTGCTCTGTAGAGCAGTGTTCTTGCCATGACCTCTGTGGCTCCACCACATTCCAGGACAAGTAATTTAAACTCTATGCTCCCAAACCCTCCCCCGCAACTACAATACGGGAATGATAGGGGTTCTTATCTCCTCTAAGTGAATGTCTGTTAGCCAACTTATAAGAATAGTGCCTGGCACATGGTAAATGGTCTTCCATGTTGGCATGGATGCTGATATTCCTACTACTCATATCTTCCTTTCACCTTCTCAGTCAGGGAAATCAAACTTCCTTGCTCCTGATCCCCTTAAAGTCGGGCTGCTGTATGATGATTATCCCTTAAACAGGTGAATCCATGCTAAAAATGCACTAACAGAAAAAGACTTGGACAGAACTTCAAGGAACAATTCCTTTCTCCTCTAATTTAATATAGTAAGGTGAGCAGAAAACATTTTTTTTTTATCAACCACTGTAGTGTGACAGAAATATAAAATTTATGTATTCAAATATATATCCTCATATTTTAATTATAAGAAGTAACATCTGGGGGTTCCTACTTGTATCAGTCAGCGTTCAAAGGAAGAAACATAATTAATATAGATGATAGATGAGAGATGAGAGAGAGAGAAACTTAGGATGGAAACTCTCAGGCAGGATCTAGCACTGGAGTCATCGGCAGAATTTCTGCTTCCTTAGGGAAACCTCAGTTCTCTCTTAAATCTTTTCAATTGATTGAGTCAGGCTCCACCTAGGTTATGGAAGATAATCTCCTTTACTTAAATCAATGATTGCAGATGTCTACATGTCTACAAAATACCTTCATAGCAATACCTAGATTAGTACTTGATTGAATAACTGAGTACTACAACCTAACGAAGTTGACGTATAAAACTATCACACTACTGTGGGTCAGACATGTGCTTTTGTATTTACTCAAGGAAATCCCACAGCACTGGAATTATCCCCATTTCAGAAATGGGAAAACTATGGTTTTATGATCTGAGATTGTATAACTAGGCCAAATAGTAGGAACCAATATTTGAAACCTTGCCTGCTTGGTTCTAAGGTCTATATTATATACATTTTCTGTAGGAAGTTGAGCTTTTTCTCCTACAATCGTGGTATCTTAGATAGGACCTCAGTCTCTCTCAGTAGGTGTGATGCCGATGTCTGATTACCTCTGTGTAGGTATATTACAAAGCCACACATCAGTTAGTTTGGATTTTTCCATTGTTTTGTACTATCCACTTCTCTGTTTCAATTGATTAATATGGAGTAACCCATGTGAACAAAGTCCACTTCTAAGAGCTTTAATCTGTCTGCATAACTGCTTGGCATCTTACTATGCAGGAGACAGGGTTTATTCAGAATATTTTACTATGTAGACAAATTTGCACATAGAGATGTCACCATATCAAGGCCAGGTTCTGAACACCTAAGATTTGTCCGCATCCTACAGTTGTGGGGATGAGTCAGCTTACCCTGCAAAGTGCACTTAACTTTGAAGGGTTTTTCCTCCTTGAGAAGAAGGATCTGAACCCATATTTTTGGTTCATTTAGATTTCTATCTGTCCAAATACAGGTACATTTTGCTTAATGTACGTCTGATACTATATCTATATGCATCTGTGCACAAGTGAACAGATTATCTAATTACCCAATCAGGCACCCTGTATCCCTTCTGAGGTACATAGAATTTGGCCCCAGTTCTTTATACCATTCACCTACAAACTTCTCCACACCTGTACACAAAATTAAAGATTCTATTTTGTTTAATAAAATAAAGGAGCTACTTTTAAAGGTACTTGTTTAAGAAACAGCCTGCCGACATATGTTTTTATACTTTAAAACAGAGTGAGTGGGGCGCCTGGGTGACTCAGTTGGTTAAGCGACTGCCTTCGGCTCAGATCATGATCCCGGAGTCCTGGGATCGAGTCCCACATCGGGCTCCCGGCTCGGCGGGGAGCCTGCTTCTCCCTCTGACCCTATCCCCTCTCATGTTGTTTCTCTCTCTCTCTCAAATAAATAAATAAATAAAATCTTTAAAAAAAAAAAAAAAAACAGAGGGAGTGATTTGTTTTCTACTTTTTATTCCCACTTCCCTTTCTTGCCCTGAAGCTATTCGGGACTTTGTGAAATACTCTGTGGTTTTGTAGGGACAATATTATGGTAATTGACAATAATAAACAGTTCCTCTATATCAGAGGCCTTTGCTAAGCTGGCCCCCTGTCCGTGGAGGGACCAACGTTGACGCCAGCATAGTCCTCATGTCAGGAGCCTACTGTTTGCCTCTAAGACATTTTGTGCATGGACAGTTAAGACGTCTTTTTGACAGGGAGCTGAGCTAGCCAAGTATACAGTTGATTTTCCTAGGAGGAAAAAAGTCTTCCCATTAATTAGCTCTTACCTATTTGTCTAATGCAGATGAAGAATTTGTTTGTTTGTTTTAATCAAATTATATTTTATCATTAATGGAGAAACAAATATTCATTTCTTACATTGCACTAGACAATTTATATTATGAAATTGTTATTAGCTCATACTCTGGGGCAATATTCTTTTCCAATAAGAATGAATGAAAGAAAATAGCTTGCAATGCATAAAACACACACACACACACACACACACACACACACACACACACACACACATACACGCTCACCACAGAGCGAGCTCTTGCCTCTGGCATGTTATCCTCTAACAAGAACATAGTATTTTCTGCACACTGTATTTCAAGCTCGCCACATAAGAACTAGAGCCAACTCTCATATCAAATCTGAACTTGTCTGGCCATCCTGTGAAGAGTCCTCTGCTCCCACCTTCTCCAATCATTTCAAAAACTTCCTTTCCTGTTACTGTTCAACAATAGATGCATTACACACATGCACTTTTTCTTTGAATTTGCTTTGTACAATATATTTAAGCTCTTTTTTGTAGGTATTTGATATCTTCCAAGAAATGGTAAGCTTCTTGAAGACAAGGAACAAACTTTGTCTTTAATAAATTTTCACATGTTCTTTGTGCTCACAGTGTATAGCCAAAGAGTTAAGTACAATTTCCTGATTATCTACCTCAACAAAATAAGGTTCTTTATTCTTTAAAGAGTTAAATTAGGGGATAAATGACCAAATGGGAAAAGCTAATGGAAAGGATATGATTCCAGGTCAAGTGTTCAGACGTATGCTAATGAAAGCAAAGTAACAGCCCTCTGTAGCCACAACTCCATCTCATGGAAGTTACTAGATAACAATTTAATGAAAATTAAAAATCCAAAGAGATCAAGAGGATAATAAAGACAAATGTCCCTGCAAGAAACATTCTGCTACAACGAGGTTACCTAATTTATTGGGGGAAGAATGGGCATTTCTGGACCAGGATCCTTGACAATTGAAATCCAATTATGACATCAATGTATGGGAAGAAAAGTTAAGACAATTCTTTCTGAAAACAAAGCCAGAAAAGGGGTTTTAAAAAGGTGTTGAGAATTGGTGTTTGAATAGAAAGAAATAAGCTAATAGAACTGAATCTGGGTTGGAGCAAACGAAGTCCATGTAACAAGATGCTGTGATTGAAAAAAATTGTAATCTCCTTGAACTCCAAAGAGACCTTGGAGTCGTGATGGATTTCTCAGAAGAGCCCCAACTATAGTGGTTATTATCTCTTGCCAATGCTATAAAGACTTACCATTTTAATTCCAATTTTCTATAACCAAGACAACATATGCCAGCCATGTTTAGAAGCAAATAAAATGCTTTTCATCAATTCTGTAAATGTGTTACCAGCAAAAAGGGAAGGTAGCTGGCTCCTTTAGTGAAAACTTGGGAAGTAATGGAAGCAATCATAAGGCAAATGCTCATTAAAAGGTCACTAAATTAACTGGTCAGATTGTGTGCCACCTACGTAAAAATCAGGATACACAGTACCCAACAGGTTATACCCAGAGATTCCTTCTCATTGTAGTAAAGACCTTCTTGGACAAAACAGATTGACAGGGTAGGTTAGACTAAGGCATTAGAGAGCTGCTGTGTGGCTGGAGGGAATAAGGCATCTAGGGCACACAGTTGAGAGTTCTCGGGGGACCAAGGACCATCACTAATAACAAATGCTTATTCCCTACTCCAGCTGACAGAGAAAAAGTTCTGATAAACCTTTAGCCTCAAGAACAGCCTTGAGGAGTGAGGTGGCACCTAGAGGCAACTTGGGAGAGGTGAGCTGGAAGACAGGTCTAGTCCCACCATCTTGCTTCTGATTGCTGAATGAAAGAGAGGTGGGATAAAGGCTGGGGATGTACAAAAGGCTGAGTTTAGGGTGGGGTAGTAAGAGGAAGCTTTCTTACCAAACTGATCTTATTTGAAATCTGTGTCACTAACACAGTTTTCCTTTTCCTTCTGAGAATCTGTAAGACCTTGACTCTCCAACAGTCTCCAATTTGTGCTTCTCTCATTCTTCTCCTTCCATTCTCTCACTACCAACTCTGGTCAGAGCAACAGGCAAAGTTTAGACCATATTGCCCAGGGTCTTACGTTTAGAAAAAAATTTGCCTTGCAAGCAATAGCTTAAGACAAGCTTGGTGGCACATTTTGTCTATACACCCCTGCTGGTTCCCCCAACGTGAGCCTCAATTTTTCGTAAGTCCAGATAAAATAGCTGCTTCCTTCATCTCCAGCTGTTGCCTCCTGAGGTCACTGTTGATGTAGAGCTTGTGCTCCAGAGTGAGGCCGCCACCCTGTAGTTGGCTTACCTTTTCTTTAGAGTGCACCAAAGGTTGGAGTTTGTCAAGGCAGAGTGGGTATAGGAGGAAAGATGAGGAGAGAAGGAACGGAGGGAGGGAGGGAGGGAGGAAGGAAGGAAGGAAGAAAGGAAGGAAGGAAGGAAGGAAGGAAGGAAGGAAGGAAGGAAGGAAGGAAGGAAGGAAGAAGGCAGAGAAAGAGAGGGAGAAAGGAACCAAAAAATACCCTGGATGACTAGTTTATCCATTATACTGAGAATGGCCATACATATTTTAATGTACCAGAAAGTCCCTATCTTCTCCCCAGTTAATTCCTGTACCCTGATTCCTCACTGTTTATGAAATGTCATCATTAAAAAATAACTTGGTATTTCTGATCACCACAACCACTCCTACCAATATCCTTCTACTACCTCTACTACTGATATTCAGGAAAAGCATAAATAAATGTAAATAAATAAATAATAAAAATAAATGTAAATAAATAGTAAAAGAGATAAAGACATCACAATTCACCTTATGTGCTTTATATAGTAACTAGAAATGTATACTTTTCATAAATACATCACCTTTTTGACTTTATTACAACCCTACAGATTAGGCTTTATTACACACATAAGGAATTGAGACTCAGAGAATTTGAATAATTTAGTGAAGTTCACACAAATAATAAATTGCACAGTTTTCACGCATAAGCAGGTTTTCTGACTTTAACATATGTTTCCCTTCCACACATTTCATTTATGTATTTACTTATTTAGCTTGCTGCCTTTTAAAAAAATACAAACTCTTCTTGGTCAGATGCCACATGCTAATTCATACTAAGATGTCTAAACATCTGAGAGACTTCCATCACTGACTCCTCTCTGGCTCTGTATGATCAGCTGCATAAATTTTGAGTAGAACAACTGACCATATTGTTCATTATCCACCATGACATGCAACTTACTAGTGGGAACATTAAGGCTAACTTTTTTCCCCAGGTATATAGCATGAAGGGCAGAAACAAATCATTTTTAGTAATGATAAAGTTTTCTCAGAAGTACCACTCACCTTTAAAATGTGCTTAGGATTTATTAATATACTCTCAACATTCTGATTTTCCTGGCTTTCTGAAGCTAAGATATTGCAGAAGTGCCTGCGTGGCTTTGATCACAGGCAATCAAAGGGGACTTTGTGTAGCTTCCAGGGAGACGCTGTTGCAGAAAAATCAGAGCTCTCCACCATGTAGAAGGAACTGTTACAGAACTCCCCTGCATTCCTAACTCCAAATCAAATTAGGATCAGAAGGCTGTCCTTGGCTCCCAGGAGACTGTAGTTTTAATTTTCTTATCTGCATTTTTCTTCCCTGCCCATTCCAGGGGGCTGTCACAAGAAATATGAAAAGAGTGTTCACTTGTTGATTGTTCTTTGCTGCTTCTCACTTTCATATTCACAGCAAAGGAAGGAGTAATCACTTCTGCTGGTAGTATCAGCACTTCACGTTCTTACGTACACAAGTTTCTTTGGAGTCCCACAACATGCAATCTTACTCAATTTTTGAAATTTGGATTTTATACCAGATAGGTTCTTTCAGTATTGATTATAAGTGCTGATACCTCTCAGCCTAGCAGAGTTTGGGTCATTAAAATAATTATATGTAAAACTTTGCAAAGTTGCCGAGGTCATTGTATCACTGGCCAAATTTATGGATATAAAAGGAGTCATCCATTTGGGTTATTTCTATAGTTTGGGAACGCTGGATCTTATGTTTTCTTAAGTTGCTCAGAAAGTACCAAATGCTAAAATCTGAGAGTGAGGGTGTAGATTGGTAAAGGTGGTAGGAAGGCGGGCTTTCCTGATGACAAAGGGTGGTAGGACCCTGGGGTGTGAACCTGTCCCTGAGACTCTCCCTCCTCTGACATTTCATCAAGGACTGTGGCTTTAAACTCTTTAAAATTTAAATTTGGACAAACTTAGACAAATAACCCTTCTCTTGATCTGCATGGTATAACTCAACTCCTACTGGGGAATTTAAACAAGACTTTTCTCCATGCAAACAAGAAACAATAGGTAAAAAAAAAAAAAACCAAGTTAAATAGATAAAGTTAGTAAACATATAGCTTGCTTCCACAAAACTATTTAGAATTCAGGGAGGAGGTATTATTGGAAAAGTGGGGCTGTGTGTCTATTTCATTTTGTTTTTTGAGAGGAGAGAGGATTAAGTATGTTTAAATTCTAATGGCAAAAAGAGTTGGTCCAATATGCAGAGTTAAAAAGATTAGCAATAAGTCAAAGAGTATTTCCTGAGAGCTACTGAAACTGTCTACAATCACTGTTCATACTTTCCAACTCTTTACCCAACTAACTGACAATACCTTTTTTCCTTCCCTTCTTCTCAGGGTCTACCTCACTAACATTGACCCATACCAGGAAGTCAGATAGCAATTGGAAATTCCCTTGCTGAACATGAAAAGAGAACACAGCGAGAACTGGGGTGATTAATGCAATGTATAGGAGCTGGGTACATTCAACTCAAAGAGATAGCTTTGCTCATTGGCTAGGGCAGTGCTTAAATAGCATGGCCAACATTGCTTCCAGGACTCTCTGTTCCTTTATCTTCCCATGGCTGTACAGCCATCTCTTGAGAATACAGTTTTCCTTAGTACTAAGACATCCAGGCAAGTGAAAATCAAGTCTTGCCACACTGGGAACTCTTTTGTCTGTAAAGTAACTGTGATTTTTCTACTTATAATTATTATCTGTTTGGCTTATAGTTTAACTCTCAAAGAGCAATTTTATTTCTATTATTTCTAAGTTGGTGGGTAGTACCTTATGGTATCCCACTAGGCTGACAAGAAGTACCATTATAGAATAGTTTGTTGAGGGTGGAGCAATGCAAATTCATTATAAGTAAACCTATGGAAAACTGATTTTCGACCTAAACAGGGTATAAAAAATGGCTGAATGCAAATGATACTTTTTCTTTTTGGTTGGTTTGTTTGGTAGTATCTTGATGTAGAAGAAAAGATGTGTGTGTGTGTGTGTGTGTGTGTGTGTGCGTGTGTGTGTGAAAACCACCAAAAGTCACTTTGAACATCAAAAGAACAACACTTTAAATGGCTTCTCCAGTTGCTCATCCTCAGTTGGCAATTCTTTAGTTTTAATTTGTGTGTCATCTTCTCTAATGTCAAGTCTCTAACCTCTGTTGCTCAATGATTCACTAAAATCAATAATGCCCTACTTCAGACCGGCCAAGTAGTTTGCCTCACTTGAACTTTTTCTCATAATCACTTTATAATTAAAATCATTGAGTAAAAGTCTCACTCTCCTGAATGAACATTTATAATTTTATGGATTAGCAAAAATTCTATTGATAAGTGTGTGTGTGTGTGTGTGTGTGTGTAGATAGAGAGCAAAAATAGTAAAGAAAGAGAGAGAGATACCACCAATGGAAGGTCACCCCTCTTGATTATTGTTTCTCCCCTCTTCCACAGTTATTTGTTCAAGTCTTGATTAAATCACTTATCAGGTCAAACCAAAATGTCACTATTTGCATTTGGTCTTGCCCCCTACACTGTTCTATCCAACTTTGTATCTCAAGGGCTTGGCACAGAGGTAGAAATACAGAAGGTGTTTGAAAAACATTTGATAGAGGAATTAACCTCAAATTAGGGCCCACATGTGCTCTCTGATCCATATTCTGGGGTAGAGAGTTGTTAAAATTGATATTGCTGACATTACAATGAGTATGCAGAAGTGCATTATAGTTCCAAAGCACTTTGTTATGTGCATCTTTTCTCTTTATCCAAATTTAAGCAACATAAAGTTGAGAAAATTTTGCTTTGACAGGCTAATTCACCATACAAAGTTTAGTTTTTCATTCTATGATTATTGAGGACACACAAAATACCAGACTCAGGACTAATTGCTAGGAATAAAAGTCAAAAAGTGTTTAAATGAAGAAGAAACAGTTGATAAGTAACCAGGCAGTATGACATAAGGATTCATTAGAGAATCAGAACCCTCAGGTTTTAACCCTGAACTCACCATTTCTACCTGTGGGACTTAAGTGTATTAGTTGTCTATTGGTAAAAGTCTATAGTTATCTATCTTTTTCCAAAAATTATCAGCTTAAGACAGCATAAATTTATTATCTTACGGTTTCTGTGAGTCAGGAATCTGGGCACAGCTTAGCTGGGCCTTTTGCATCAGGGTCTTTCACAAGATTGCCATCACATCCAGGACTGTGACCTCATCTGTAATTTCAACTCTGCAAGGATCTGCTCCCAAGTTTATTCATGCATCTGACAGGATTCCATTCCTTGAGGGTTGTTGACTGAGGACCTCAGCTGCAGGTAACTGGAGGCCACCCTCTGCTCCTTGCCATATGGGTCTCTCCAACACACACTCTTGCTTCATCAAAGGGCACAGTCCAAAAAAGCAATAAAGAGAATCTACTGGCAAGATCGACATCATAGTCTTTTATAACCAAATCATGAAAGTAACATCTCATCACTTTTTCTATATTCTGTTTGTCGGAAATGACTTATTATGTCCAGTCCATATTCAAGGTGAGGGAATTACACAAGACTGTCAATACCAGGAGGCTGGGGTTGTTGCCAGCCATCTTGAATTCTGCCTCCTATAGCAAATGACGAAATTTTTCTAAGTCTACTTCTCTCTTTTCTAAAATAGTGGTCAAAACATCTCCTACCTCATGAGATTGACATGAAAATCAAACAGCACATTTGAGCCTGGAGCATATAGTGAGTACTCAGTAAATGTTAGTTATCATTAGGTAATCACGACACACCGTGAAATGTCCTGTGTTCAGGTTATTCAAAGGATTATAGGAGCGTGTGGGAGGAATACTTAACACCATCTTGAAAAGTAGAGACAAAATTTCAGAACAAGTAAACTGCCTACTGAGGTTTGGATTAAGGATGGTGGTAGCCAGATGAGGGATAGGAAGTATGAGAATGGGATTCCAGAGAGAAAGAAAGCCCTAGAGGCAGGAGAGGGTAGGGGTGCCAGTCTGTGCAGGATGTATTGTCCTCTCTTGTCTTTGGCATTCCGTCCTGAAAAGTAGGACAGAGAAAGAAGGGAAAATTGATTCAGAAGTAGGCAGACGTGTGTGCACATGCACCATCAAGCTCCAGCCCAGTGACAGTCCTTGCCTATGACCTTTAATAAATACAGAAACATCCAGAGAGAGAGAAGGAGGAGAGTAGGAAGAGAAGTTAGAATTGCCATGTCTAAGTCAAAAGGACCGGAGTTTCTGGGAATGCCTCTTTTGGAAGTGGGATTCCATCCTGCTCCTGGCCCCTCTCAAGCAGTGGTCTTGTGTACCAGGGTAAGCCAGACCACCAGGAAGAGCTTCCTTGACTGATTCATTCTTTTTTTTTTTTTTTAATTTTTTTATTGTTATGTTAATCCCCATACATTACACCATTAGTTTTAGATATAGTGTTCCATGATTCATTGTTTGTGCATAACACCCAGTGCTCCATGCAGAACGTGCCCTCCTCAATACCCATCACCAGGCTAACCCATCCTCCCAACCCCCTCCCCTCTAGAACCCTCAGTTTGTTTTTCAGAGTCCATCGTCTCTCATGGTTCTTCTCCCCCTCCGATTTCCCCCCCTTCATTCTTCCCCTCCTGCTACATTCTTCTTCTTCTTCTTTTCTTTCTTAACATATATTGCATTATTTGTTTCAGAGGTACAGATCTGAGATTCAACAGTCTTGCACAATTCACAGTGCTTACCAGAACACATACCCTCCCCAGTGTCCATCACCCAGTCACCCCATCCCTCCCACCCCACCCCCCACTCCAGCAACCCTCAGTTTGTTTCCTGAGATTAAGAATTCCTCATATCAGTGAGGTCATATGATACATGTCTTTCTCTGTTTGACTTATTTCGCTCAGCATAATACCCTCCAGTTCCATCCACGTCGTTGCAAATGGCAAGATCTCATTCCTTTTGATGGCTGCATAATATTCCATTGTATATATATACCACATCTTCTTTATCCATTCATCTGTTGATGGACATCTTGGTGGGAATGCAAGCTGGTGCAGCCACTCTGGAAAACAGTATGGAGGTTCCTCAAAAAGTTGACTGATCCATTCTTAAGAATTTTGTGATACTGTTAAGTTTCCCAATGTTAAACACTCATGAAGTTTGAAATCCATTTCACAGCTCCTGTATTAGAGGGAATTATGTTAACTTAGATTTTATGTATGTTTTATTTTGAATCACTAACATATCTAGATTTCTTCAAAATAAAACATTTCAAAATACACACTGAGAAACCTGGGCCCTACCCCCATGTCCGTCCACTTTCCCCCAAAGGTTAATGGGAAACAACTTTGATTTTCCTACAACTTACTTCTTTGATTTTCTCCCAACAGTTTATTTTGAAAAACTTTAGGCCACCAGAAAGGTTGCAATAATCCCACAAAGAACATCTAAATACCCTTCATCAAGATTCACCACTTGACAACATTTTGCTGCATTTGCTTTTTCTCTTTCTCTCTGTACATATACATATGCATATATTCTTTTGAGAGTTAGCTACAGAAATTAAAATACTTTATCCCTAAGTCCTCCTAAAGAAACATGCAGAAACAGCTAAAAGCACCTTAGCAAAGAGCAGCGAGGAGGGTGGGATGGATGTAGCCCTCCCCACTATTAAACCATACAATAAAACCTCTATAATTTTAGTTGGTGGTACTAGAACATGACTAGGCAGACATACCAGTGAAACAGAATAGAATACCTAGAAAAGACTAAAGTACATATGGATTAGAAGTAAGAAATGTGACTTCGCCAAACAATGAGGAGAAGATGTACATTTTAATAGTGTGGGGAAAACTGCATAGCTATTTGGAAAATATAAACTTAGATTCAGTCCACACATAAAAGTCGACTCCAAATGGATATTTGATAACCATATGTAAAAAATGAAAACCTAAGATACCAAAAGAAAACATGAGTGAATTTCATTATAACCTGTAAAAAAAAAATCCTGGTACCTGTAAAAAAAAAAAAAAAAAAGGTACAATTTCAAAAACTGATAAATTTGCCTGTATTGAAAATTTGGAAAACATCACATGGCCAAAAGTGAAATTTTGCTTCAGAAATTCATCCAAAAACCTTCTTGTATTCTGTGTGTTTACTGAACCAAGCAGTAGGGCTTACAATTCCATGGCAACTAAAGTTCCATGTATTCAGGCAGAACCAGGCACTTTTCTCAGAGATTGTCATTAAACATGTGTTGGGTGACTCATCAATATGTAGTATTGTCCCAGTCTCTGGGAATGATGTTGTGCTTGGAGAATCTACCACTGTATCTCCAAGTATTTAACATCCTTCTAAGTATGTCTGTCAGGTTCTTGTTTTTCCTCTGTCTTCATACTTAATTTTGCATTTAATGCACTTCTACTAAAAACATGGGACTCTGTGCTAAAGATATTCAGTGTTAATTTGGAAGTATCAGAAGACAGAAACCCCTTTTTTAAATTCCTTTTTAACAACGGAAATAAATTAAACTCAATCATGTTTGCATGAATGATTCTATTTTCATTTAAGGGAAACTTGCATCCAAAGATTTTGCAGAATTGGGTAAACTCTTTGTTAGAGTTTTTCTAAATCTTTTATTTTTATTTGAGGGCATATGGTAAGATTCCTACTTTGACATAATACCATGAAATTAATTTTGACATATCACTGTAAATGAGGCCATTGTACCACCTCCATGATTAAATATTCACAAACATCACCCAGAGCTTTCAAAAGGACTCTGTTTCCTTCCCACAGAAAGGCCTGCAAAGTGATAACATTCCATTCCCTGGTGATGGGCAAAGGCAAGAAAATATATGAGGATCCAAGAATTTGTCAAATGAAACAATAGCAAGGAGTTTTATACCATTCTACCTGTGGAAACATGTAAAATGAGATTTTGCACTAAAAAAGTAACTGTTGATAAGTGAAAATATGACAGTTTAATAAAATGGTCATGTCCCAACAGATCACTCAACCAGCAAGCGCTGAAAACTTCTGGCAGAAAATTAATACATCAAAATGGCTTGTGTATCCTTCAAGAAATGTGTGTCTTTTAGGAGGCCTATAGTCTACTTAAATTTAAATAACTTTTTTTCCATCCGTATGACTTTAAAATGATTCTAGAATTCCAAGGATAAAACTAGGAAAGACTTTTTTGCCATAGTCTTTCAGTGTTGCTCCCCTCCATCACCCACTTTTTACTCACAGTCTGCACCGTTTTATTTTTTTTTTAAGATTTATTTATTTATTTATTAAAGAGAGAGAGAGAACAAGCAGTGGGGAGGGGCAGACGGAAAGAGAGAGAGAAAAGCAGACTCCTGCTGAGCCTGGAGATCATGACCTGAGCCCAAGGCAGGCGCTTAACTGACTGAGCTACCCAGGCGCCCCAGTCTGCACCATTTTAAAATATTTCCTTGTTGTTTCACAGGGACAAATAAAATGGATCAGAACTCCAAGAAAAGGGACGCCTGGGTGGCTCAGTTGGTTAAGCATCTGCCTTTGTCTCAGGTCATGATCCCAGGGTCCTGGGATCGAGTCTCACATCCAGCTCCTTGTTCAGTGGGAAACCTGCTTCTCCCACTCCCACTCCCTCTGCCTGTGTTCCCTCTCTCGCTGTCTCTCTCTCCCTGACAAATAAATAAATAAAATCTTTAAAAAAAAAAAAAAAAGAACTCCAAGAAAACATAGATGAACCTGCCAAGCACCAAACATCATAAAGAGATCTCATCAATATAACAAAAATCTGGTCTCTATTTTCAAACCATGACCATAAGATAGCCATTTCATACCTTGAGGACTCAATTTCCTAAATTGTGAAAAGCAACCCTTGAAAAGAATAAGAAGTTTCTTAAGGATGAGAAAAACAACAAAAAGAATATTTTAGAGGAATGTTGAACATTCCCTGCAAGAGAGCCCACCAAAGGGCCCTGGGAGGGATCAGGATTGACCAGCAGTCTGAGGACTGAAGTATTTGTGGCCCTCATAGCACAGAAAGTCTTTCCAAGGGAAACAAGACAATAAGATGTTTAAGGATCTGGTTTCTAGATCTTCAACTTCCCCAGTAATCTTTCCTAAAATCTGTTTGCCTTAGAACGTAGCCCTCCAAGTGTCTGGGTGGTGAATTGACCTTCTCTGCCTTAACAAAGGAAAGGTCAACCTCCCACCCACCCATTCTCTTATCTCTCTGCAGTGCCCAAGGGGGTAACAACTCCCCAGGATTGCTAACCAAGGTCCTGAGATGAGGTAAATCCCATCCCAGGTCAGATGCTTTTAAATATTTTGCTACCAAAACATTAGAGGAAGGTTGAATTGAACTGAATTGAATTGAATTGAACTGAATTGAATTGAATTGAATTGAAGTAGCTAATAGTACAGCCGTCCCCCTCTACCCACGTTTTCACTTCCTACTGATCCAGTTACCTGCAGCCAACCAAAGTCCGGAAGCAGGTGATCCTCTTTCTGACTTATTATCAGAGTCAGTATTAGCCTAACGTTAGGTCACATGCCTACGGCACTCCTCTCACTTCATCTCATCACGTAGGCATTTGATCATCTCATATCATCACAAGAAGAAAGGTGAGCACATTACAGTAAGATATTTTGAGAGAGAGACCACATCCCTGTAACTTTCATTCCAGTGTAGTGTTATAATTGTTCTATCAGTTATTGTTGTTCATCTCTTACGGTGCCTCATTTATAAATTACACTTTATCACAGGGATGTATGTCTAGGAAAAAGCCATGTATATAGGGTTTGGTACTATCTGCAGTTTCAGGCATCCACGGGGGGTTTTGGACGGTGCCCCTCATGAATAAAGGGGGTCCACTCTACCCTTTCATAATGGCTTACTATTTGGTTTTGGCGTGTGACACTGAAAGTGTTCGAAGGATTGAATGACACTATTGTAATGAAAGTCTCTCCATTCCCACCCCTTGTTTATCTGAACAAGATTTCTGAGCTACCTCATGGAGCAGTTGTGAAGATTAAGTTAATCAAGGTAAAACAGGAAGAGCACCAGGAATAGTGAATGGTATATAGTAAGTACTATAGGAAGGATTGTCGCTATTATGACTGTTATATTAACTAAGTAGATGAATTATATATAATTATAAATACTCTATTAAAATTATGAATATATAAATTATTGAAAATATATTAGTAATAATTAGTTATAGTAACCGAATTAATACATGCTATAAATATATGACATGTACATGTATGTACAGTGTGTACATGCGTGTTTGTTGCAGAAAATATGAAAAGTTTATCCATTAAACATTTCCAGGGGTGACTGGGTGGCTCCGTTGGTTAAGCAACTGCCTTCAGCTCAGGTCATAATCCTGGAGTCCTGGGATCAAGTCCCACATCAGGCTCCCTGCTCAGCAGGGGTCTGCTTCTCCCTCTGACCCTCCCCCCTCTCAGGCTCTCTCTCTCTCTCTCTCTCAAATAAATAAATAAATAAAAACATTTCCAAACCATGAAAATTTATTATTTTAAAGTAAAATTATGTGGAATACGATAAAGGATAAAATGTGCGAATGTAGAGCTATTTACAACTTACTACATTTTTTAAACAGTTGATATTAGGAGTCAAATCACCCTGGTGTTTATATTCTACTGGACACTTTAAATGGAATGAAATAATTATTTTAAAACACCAATATTTTGAGTATGCTGGAAATCATACTTTTCAAGTATTTAAATACATTATGAACATTTAAAAATATTGTGCAAAATTATTTTTGTGGGGAGGGAAGTTGTATTAGAAAGATGTGTATGAAGATATTCATTATAAGGAATACAAAGAGATTTATTACAAGGAATTGGTTCACTTAATTAAGAAGGGTGAGAAATCTCACTATCTTGTTGTTTGCAAGCTGAAGATCCAGGAATGCATATGGTCTAATTTAATCTGAATTCATATTTCTGAGAACCACAGAGCCCATGGAATAGCTCTGAATGCCTGAGAACCAGGAGCACGTAGGAGAGGTAAAGACCAATGTCCCAGCTCAAGCAATCAGGCAAGAAGGAAAAGGAATGAATTTCTCTGTCCTCCCCCTTTTGTTCTATCCAGGCCCTCAATGGATTTGATGATGGGAAGGACAACTACTTTACTCAACAGACAGATTCAAATGCTCATCTCGCTGGCACATTCCGAAATCATGCTTACTCTGGGTACCCCATGGCCCACTCAAGTTGACACATAACATTAACAATCAAATATATTTGATCAAATATAAATAAACAAATATATTTGAAGGCCTCTGGTTTACACTATATAAAAGGAATGCATTATCTTCTCCACCTTTCCCAATCCCTACACCCTACCAGAGTAACTGGCAAAAATACAGCTCTGCCTTCTTCTTACCTCTTCTGAAACTTCTCTAATTTCCTACTATCTTATAAGAAAGTCAAACTCTTCACCAGAGTTTACAATCCCTTCAAATCCTTCCCCACACCCCTTCCCTGTCTTCTCTTCTGCAATTTCTCCACCCACACAGAACCACTGGCCCTGGGAATGACCCTCAACACATCCCCTCCTCTTACTGTGGTACACCTTTGGCATTAGGAGCCCTCCCCCAAAATGCCATCCTCCTCATTCCCATCCCATTCAAATCCCTGTTGAAATGTCACATTTCCAGAGGGGTCTTCCTGGACCATCTTATCTAAAATAGCACCCTTGTCTCTGTCACCCTTGATCATTCACCTTGCTTTATTATCAATCACAGCACTTCACGCTGCCTGTCATTATATTAAATATCTTTCTCTAAAATGCCTTTTTCCTCCACTAGGCTATAATTTCCATGAAGGCAGCAACTTCGTCTTACTTTTTCACTCTTATAAACACTTTGCCTCAATGGGCACATTGTAGACACTCAAGAAACATTTTAAATAAATGCATACATGAATGAGAAAGTATCATATTTGATTTTGGATCCCAAGCACAGTTTAATTTTGCAACAAATATGTATTGACTTGAATACATTACAAAAGGTTGTGTTATTATTTATAAGAGCAAGGTCTAGTCTCCTTATCTGCAGATATGTCAGCAAATAATGGGTGACTTTGTTTCTAAAAAGCAGCAAAGTTATGAATAAGAACTTTAGATGATCAAATTCCTTTTAAATTCTTTGATGTTATGGTAATTTAAGACAGACATATGCATTAAAAAGAATCACCTTGTGAAGTCCATGAATTTCTATTTTTTCAAATATAGTTTCCTCACAGAAACCACTTGGAGTTGTCAAATCTAAAAGAAAAAGAAAAACCATTGAATTTTTTTTTCCAAATTCATCATTAATTGCTTCCACACGACTTATTTTTAGAAATCTCTTGGGTGGAAAGTGTCACTTTTTGCTTTTTTACCAATGCCAGTTTCATTTCTTTGTGTGGCGAAGAGACTTAGAAAAGAAGTTAACTGTCCCCAAGTGGGTTGCAGGAAGATGGCTTTGTTGACTGTCCTCTTAGGCAGGACAGAGTTAACACCTAGACATGTGTTTGTTTATTCTGAATTCCACGATTCGGAATTTTCTCAAAGGTGAAAAGACGATACATGTTATAATCAGTAGAGATGACTTTATAAGAGAAATGTGTAAAAACACAGACACACGCATGTACATACACACACATACACACACACACACACACACAGAAGGTAAGGGACTAGGAATGCAAGAGTCATCGTTGACAATATTACCAATGTGGGAAGTTTACTAAATCAGTTCATCCAGGTCTGTCTCTGCCTAGCACAACCAGCTTCTGCTCAGTTCTGTCCCATTTTCTGATTTGCCCTTTTAGACTGGTTTCCTGGGCCATCTCTGTGATTGCCCCGAGCCATTTCTAACTAATCTGCTCAGGCAGTGTCAGCGGGATTGGCTTCCCATGATCAAATAAATGGAGTTTTTCAAGGAGCAGAAGAGTTTACAGCAAAATCAATATAGTATAAATAAAGTTATCCTAGCAGGAGACAAACAAGTAGAGATACTCTTGTCATGTATGGCACTCACGATACTTCCCAGACCTGTGTTTTGGATGATTACTTCTGACAGAAGTATTTGTCCAGAACACCTACTTTGTTCGTTGCATGTGTGGTAAAGTCATTTTATGTCCAGAGTTGGGGTCCAAAACTTTCCTGTGACCTCCATACTGGGCACCTGTCATTCAATGGAAAGCACTGATTGTTATTAAAAGCTTGGATCGCACAGAAGTGCTTATAAAGTCTTCTTTAATGTGATAGCATAGGATTTTCAGTGAGTATATGAGAGGAAAAGTGAAAAACCAGCTAAAGAATTAGTTATTTCCAAGATTTGTGTATGGCTGTGGGACAAGGAGGCTCTAACTGATGTGCTAAAAACAGTTTTCTCTTTCACTTCTCCTTCTGGAATGTGCCCCTTTTATTTTGTCATTCTTGGCTTGACTCCCCACTTCTCAGGCCTCCTCTGTCGTTTCATTCTGCCTGAGTATTTCCTTTCCAATATTTTGGCTGAATGTTCAGCTTTGTTAGCAGAAATGCAAAGTGAGCGCTTTCAAGCATTACCCAATAAAATCCAATTTTAAACAGTTAGAGCTACAACTTCCCCCATCCTCTGGGAAATGAGCCTTCAGTTTCTTTGTGCTTTAGGCAGAAATGCTGGAGCCAGAATTATCGTTCAGGCCAGAGTCTTGCCAAGACCGTCAGAGAAGCCACCTGGCGAGGTCTGGCAGGCCACATTTAAAAGGGGACTTCTTGGAAAGATGAAACAGTCTTTTGAAATTGTTAAGCATCAGTGACTTTTATATAGTATTGGCTAAATCATAAGTGGGGAGTACATCTGAAGATCTGAACATATGTATTCTTTGAAAGAACTCACATTTCCTTAAGTGGATGATAAACATTTTGAGAGCAATGCAAACCACATAAAGTCTTAAGAAAACTTTTCCTTTCGTAAAAATGCCCATTTAATAAATATTTAGACTAATTTTTAAAACCTATCTTTAAGGCTAAAAATACCAGTTGTCACATACTACCTGATTTTTATAACTTTTTCTCAGGAGATAGATACTACTATACCCGCTTCACAAATAAAGACACAAAGATCTTAAAGGAAATATCTACAGTCAGTAACTTAGAATTTAAACTTTGGATAAAATTATCCCTTGACATTGTGGCCGTGTTGCTATTACATAAATGAATCAGGAATGGGGTGGCTGTTTTCTTGCTCTATTTTTATCCTTTTATTTGATTTCCTGACCATAGATAAAGTAAGACTATGTTTAAAAAAAATAGAACATGATCTGTAAATTTCTGAATAGGCAGTTTACAAATATTCTGTGTGCAATCATCCCAATGAGTTCTAATTGCTTTCTAGATCCTTGGACTTAATTTCATTTCTGGGGCATAGTAAGGGCAAAAAATTGGCTTGATTTATTTTCACACTTAACTTAGCCTTCCTGAAATATTATAAACAATTATGACCTTTCTTTAACTCCTTTCCCTCATCACCTTTTCTGTGGAACTAGGGATTAATCTCTTCAAAGTTGTTTCCAATTTTTAATTATCCACAACAAAAGTATGATATTCAGGTTACTTAATTATATCCATTTATCCTCTTTTCTCCCAGAAAGGTGGGTGACAAATACAAGTTGTCTTAAGTCCCTAGAAGATTTTGGGTAGAATCAGGAAAGAAAACATTTTTGGTTATGAAAAAATGGAAGACAGAAAAGCATAATTTGTCAATGGGATGAAATCAGGGCCACCATGAGCCCATATGGCAACTTTGTAAGAATTAGAAACAGACCCCTCTCTGAGGGGCACAGTGGAACTTGGCCCCTTCCTGTCCCCTTGACCTACTGAACAATTTATCCTGGGAGAAATGGTAGTGGACTTCACCCCAAATGAACACATTTCAAAATAAACAACAATTAGAATTTATATATGCTTTCAATAAGTATTTATCAATGCTTATTACAGGACAGATAGTTTTCTAAGCTCTGGGGATGTGAATACAGCAAAAGTGAATAAAGCAAATAAAGCAAAGTCTTTTCCTTCATGAAATGCATGTCTTCTTAAGGGAGATGGAAAATAAACAAATGAATATGTAATATGGTAGTTCTGATCCATGCAATGGAGAACAATGAAGTATAGGGTAGAGAAAGAGAAAACAGACAGTCTAGGGATTTGGGGTGTGCTATTTATTATTAAGTTGTCGGGTAAGTCTCTTTGAGAAAGTAACATTGGGTTAGCGACAAGGCAATTCAGGGAGTGTCCAGGTTGGGGGTCTCTGCAGGCCAGGTGGAGGAAGCAAACTGTGAGAACACTGAGCTGGGAGCTCCGCGTATGTGGGAAGAACCGCAAGGAAGCTATCAGGCAGAAGCAAAATGACAGAGTTGGTAGGAAACAAGACAGAGAGGTCAGTGGAGCCAATCTGAAGAGGCAGGAGTGGTTAGAGCATTGGGTTAAGTTCTGAGTGAGAGGGAAAGCTATTGGAGAATTTTGAAAAGAGGAACTCTGTGATATAACATCGCCATTGAAAGGATCATAGTGGGAATGGACTGATGGGGCACGAGGGCAGCAGGAGGGACAAAGTGGAGAGCACACGGTGATCCTGGGGGGAATGTCAGTAGGTTAGAGGAAGCAGCACTGGTGGAGGTGCTTGGAAGGACTATGTTGCTTTCTCTCATCAGTGAAGCCTCTCCAGATTAGGCCAGCTATGTGCTAGAGCTGGTTTGCACCAGCTCCCAACAGGCAATTCTTAGATTTTCAGGAATGTTACAGCCTGTTGTTAAACACAGCCATTATGAAAAAACTAAATCATAAACTTACAGTTAAAGATATTATATTGAAGGGGCGCCTGGGTGGCTCAGTCGTTAAGCGTCTGCCTTCGGCTCAGGTCATGATCCCAGGGTCCTGGGATCGAGCCCCGCATCGGGCTCCCTGCTCCGCGGGAAGCCTGCCTCTCCCTCTCCCACTCCCCCTGCTTGTGTCCCCTCTCTCACTATGTCTCTCTCTGTCAAATAAATAAATAAAATCTTTAAAAAAAAAAAGATATTATATTGAAAACAAAGATAATAAATATTAAAAATGTACCACATCCTAATTATGTCACTCATTTACTGCTATCTATATCTTTAGGGTTTTTTTTTTTACATCTATTGTATCCATATAGTAAAAAATACCATATAATGGTGTACTGCTTGCCCATTTCTTCCCAACTCTGTGTGGAGTGACATCATGTCAGTAGATTAAAATTAGCCATGGTGATAAAGAAAATGTGGTAATTTACATACAATGGAATCTTAGCCTTAAAAAAGAAGGAAGTTCTGCCATTTGCAACAATATGGATGAACCTGGAAAGCATCATGCTACATGAAATAAGCCAGCCATAGAACAAATACTATATTATACCACTTACAGAAAAATTCTAAATAGTCATACCCATAAAAGCAGAGAGTAAATAGTGATTGCCAGGGGCTGGGGAGAGAGAGAAACAGAAAGGTATTAGTCAAAGGGTACAAAATTTCAGTTACATAAGAGTAAAAAGTCCTAGAGATCTACTGTACAGCATAGAGCTATAGTTAACAATATTGTAGTGTATATTTACAAATTTGCTAAAAGGATAGAACTTATGTGAAGCATACTTATAACACAAAATAATAATAATAATAATAATAATAATAATAACTAAAAAGGATGGAAGAAAAATATTGCAGGTGATGGATATTTGTACGGAATAGATGCTGGTGATGATGTCATGGGTGTATATTTATCTCCAAACTCACCAAGTTGTGAATATTAAAATTACAGTTTTTTATATGTCAATAAAGTGCTCTTAAAAATTGTCCATGATGGGTGTATTTACTCCACATAAACACTAAATATCAGAGACTGATGTATTATTTTGCTGATTGTTTAGACTCAAAGTGATGGAGAAATGTTAATAACGAAGATTTAACTTAAAAATGTGCCATGTCAAGTACTGAAGTTAAATGAAATTTCAGTTTAATAAATATAATTTATTCAAGAGTGAGAAATACTTCAACAATAAATCACAAATTTAATTATAACATTTGGGGTAAAAATTAGTGCATTGGGTGCAACTCCATTTGTAAAGTCATAGTTAAGTTTCAATTTTAGGTTGGCTACAGATATAAGAGTTTGGCAAAAATATTCTGCAAGAATCAACTGGTTATATGTATGGGATTTACAAAAATTGGTTGTGTTTATTTCATTATTATTTGTAATTTTTTTCCTACACATTCTTAGGCCAGTAAAATTTATAATAAACATATGTAAATATACACACACATTTTTTTTTGAGACTTGGATGTACCAATCAACCTCTGGATAAGGATCCCCTATGTTGACATTTGGAGTTTGAAAATTAAGCACACAAACTATACATGGTCATCAAAATTCAGAAAAATCTCAGAATGTTGGGCAAATGTTCACTTAATGATAAGCAGCAAGCACCCAAGGAATGACACTGAGAAAGTGTCTTCCTCAGCCAAAAACAGCCAGCGGTAAGAGTGGAACATAAGCTTCACTCATCTCTTCCACATAAATTAAGTTCAATACCACATGCTTCTTAAATGAAAATACTTCTCAATGTAAACCATAGAACATATTCACATAGCACCATTACATGACAATTTTTTTTCACATGCTTTGTTCACCATGAAATCAGCCATAGATATTGCCTATTAAATTGTTATCATTTTGATCTTCTGTCACATTTTGTCACACAGAACTATAACATGTTTAAAGGGATATATTAATTCCATGATAAATCAGACTGCATTTTGTTTTGATCCAATACTGAGTGAAGTAAATGTACTAGCTCATGTTTCCACTTGCCCCCTTTTATACTAGCATATCCACAAAGAATTTCCCAATGGATGGAAGCTATTCTCTCCCAATCCACTAAGAACTTTTTTTTTTAAATATATTCTTAATATTCATGGGATAAAGTCCATTGTATATCCTTCTAATGATGACATTTTAGATATTGGACATTTGACAAATTAAAGCCTCTCTATTGGGGCGCCTGGGTGGCTCAGATGGTTAAGCGTCTGCCTTCGGCTCAGGTCATGATCTCAGGGTCCTGGGATCGAGTCCCGCATCGGGCTCCCTGCTCCTTGGGAGCCTGCTTCTCCCTCTGCCTCTCTCTCTCTCTCTCTCTCATGAATAAATAAATAAAATCTTAAAAAAACAAAAAACAACAACAAAAAAACAAAAACAAAGTGTTTAAAAAAAAATAAAAAAAAATAAAGCCTCTCTATTTTGAAACAAAACACAATTAATCCACTAACAAAGTCAAAGACAGATTATTAATACTCATGATTGCATCCACTTAAGTCACCCACTTAAGACACAACACTTGAAGAGAAACAGCAATTAAATGATCCATTATTGTGGACCACAAATCATAGCCAACTTCAGTGGTTGGAGAAAAAACAGTGACAGCAATAATGGAAAGCAGATAATCTACATTGTATCCATTTGACACTAAAAATAGTGTTGCTTTCAGCCCCTAATTTTGGCAGTGCTGTGTGGGTTTTGTACCTTTTCCCAACGTCCCTGAATACCTAGACTCTTTCCGTCAGGAGGAGGGACTTTCCCAGGATGCCAGACTTTCAGAGTTAAACCTGGGACAGTCCCTGGTAATCATCTCTGGTACACTTGGATGACTGGTCACCCTACTCTAGGTAGAGATCCAAAAGGAAGTCGAAAAGAAAGGGGGAGATTAGGATACAGTAGTTGTAAAGTCATGACAGTAAAAGAGATCACCCAAGATTTGTGAACAGGAAAGAAGAATGGTAAAAGAAAAAAAAAAAAAAATGGTAAAAGAAAAAAAAAAAAAAATATATATATATGTATGTAGCAAGCTGAGGAAGAGAAGCTAATTTAGTAAACTAGAAGTTAGAGAGATAAAAAAGCAGCCAGGGAACAAATAAGCAAAACTTTAGCTAAGTTCTATCTTGTGAATGGCAACTCAGAGGTGATTCTGTAATGGTTGGTGTAATCATCTGTTTGAAATCTTAGATGCAGTTTCTAAGAAATTTTCATTTGAAAGCTCACTTACACTGAAAAACATACTTAAGAATATTGATACAAATACTTTTGTTTGTTTTAAAAAATCCATATATCATTCCTGACATGTTTTTTGGATGGTGTGGAGATTACATTCCCTCTGCTGGCCCTGTTCCAGGTGTGTATTTTAAAACTCTACAAAGTGACTCAATTCAGCAGTGGAATGTGGAAAAATAAATTTAAACACCAATTATGTACTTTGTAAAGTTAAACAGCTCCTTCATATATAGACTAGCTAACTGGGGATTTAGGCAATATTGGTTCACAAATTACTGGGTGTATTACTATAACTCTTACAAATTCTGTTTTCCTGAAAAAGAGACCATACTGAAAGTCATATAGTAAAGCCATTGGAGAAATGTAGAAACTATCGTAGAGGCTCTATATAATAATTTCAAAGCCGTGGCATTTACCTTTTTCTCTCATTTCAGGAGGTGATTAAAGACTGAACATGGGTTATTAAAATGTCTTAATTTTTTTCCATAGACATCCACAAGCATTTAAAAACAGTCAAAACTGCTCTCCAGAATTCTTAGACACTTACAGTTGTTTTTTAAACTCATAATGAAAAGCCAATCTAAAATAAATAGAATCACCCCTTATACACTGGTAACACTTCCAGAAATCTCATCTCTTTCTACCACAATTATAGACATGAAAAATGTGATGAAAACCGAGAAAGGCCAGGTACTGCATCTCATAGGTGAGATTCTCAGGCCTTCACTATCTCATTATTACCTAACCCACAGTCCTCACATAGTCTGCAGACCTTACCTATTTTTTTTAATTGTAAATTGCCCCATTTACCCTGTTAGAATGTAAGCTCACATGGCAGGACCTGGTGGGGTGTCATTCACCGATTATCCCAAGAGATGCCAGTAGGTGTTCAATAATTATCATTGTATAAATGATAGAGGATAAAACAAATAAACAGTGCAGCATGAATGGTGGTCTGGCTTGGGTCCCTCCTGATGAAAGTCCTGTGCAGTGGGTTTTGGGGGGACCAGCAGAGCAGGCAACTTACTTTCTGAACAAGGCTTCTAAAGAGAGCTGCTGCTGCCAAGGTCCTTGCCAGTGTCCTCCCTATACCCAGCAGCTCTTTGCAAGCCGTCCTCAGGGAGTTGTTGTCAGAGTCTATAAGCTCCCCTCTGGCCTTTATTCACACTCTCCACTCCACCCAAGGAACTCAAGCAGGGCATTGGAGTCACCTCCTACCTTCCCTCTTCCGACTTCTCTGCTTCCCACACATGTAATGTATGAGAATTTCCCAGCCTCCATCACCCATCACCCACAAGACTCCTTTTTTCCCTCAGCACTTAAAAAAAAAAAAAAGAAAAAGATAATCTAGACTTGGAAGCCCAAGAATCTTGAAGGGACTTGAAACTCTGGCTACAAGGGTGGTATTTCCAACATATTATGTCAAAAGAGTTTTGTGGGAAGGGGAGGTTAGGACTGCCAGGGTCCCCAATCGTAGTCAATCATCTCATTTCTTTGGAAGAAGGAACTCTGAGTTACAATTAGTCAAAATCAGATGACAATTTCAATCTGTTTATAAGCTGGATTCTGCTTAGACAGTAATCTCTTCTTTCATATCATTCTAGTCACAACTTCATATATTTCTTCCTTGTCCATGCTGCATAAAATTGCAAACCTCCTCTTACCTCAATACTCCCTACTCTTCTCTCCTGCTTCCTTAACATCATCTGAGATATTTTGTCAGATGTGTATTTTATGCATTTATCTTGTTTATTATCTCTCTTATTCCACTAGAATATTGGCTGCATGAAGCTAAGGACTTTGTCTGCTTTATCTCAGGACCTAGAACAGCACCTGACACATGACAAATGTTCAGTAATTATGTATTGACTGAAGGAATAAAAAATTTAACTGATAATTGCATTCTCCATGTATAAGCTATTATGATATCCCTCTTCATCCACACTGGATGTAATGATTTACAACATTGAACTACGATTGACAAGGCTAACTCTCACTTCCTCACTCCCACAGCACTTGCTCATGGATATTGTCCAGCAATTCACATCATCCCTTGGCCCCTCGCTCATCTCCAAACTAATAGTCTATTATATTCTTACTTTCTTCCTTATTCAACCTAGACTCCACTCCCCTTCATGTCAAATTTCCACTCCCAGGTTCACTAAACCCTGATAATCTTGACCTTCTATCACACATGTTCTATAGGTTTCCAAACCTACATCATTGAATCTATCCTGAATCCCTAAGTACTAATCATCATGGGAGAAAAATGTGTGGATGCTCTTACAATATTGTGGCTTTGAACTTCAGCTGAGACCTCAGTGCTGCTTAGCAGAATTGTTACTGATATTCTCTAGCCTGTTCTCTACTCTTCTACATGGACAATTACAGATATTTACACATCAAACCTCCCACTTTTCCCTGGTCCCTTCACTTTTCCTTAAGTAAAGGCCGAATCTCATATTTTGAAGAGAAAAGGGAAGCTATCAGATGCGGATTTCCTTATCTTTCACCTACCCTCACTCACAAACTTCTCTCTCCCTACACTCATGCTTGACATTCTCACATTGGATAGCCTGGTTGTCTTCTCAGATACTGGTCTCAAGGGACTAGGGCAAACACAGTAGTTTCTACTGCACATACCACTGAGTAGAGAGGATTCTAATGTACTTGTCAACGTATAAGCCATTATGACATGTTTTTTAAAAACTTTTTAAAATTTAAATTCAATTAATTAACATATAATGTATTATTGGTTTCAGAGGTACAGGCCTGTGATTCATCAGTCTTATATAATACCCAGTGCTCATTACATCACATGCCATCCTTAATATGGCATGTTTTATAATTAGAGAAAACTCTAACATTTTCTGTATCTGAAACATCATCTTCAAAAAACCAACATGATAAACAATAATCTCCAAATTTGTCATTTTAATTTAGCAAATTACACTAATACCTAAAACTGTATTCTTATCCTTTGCTCCACTTCTAAAATTTGATCCCAAAATAATAATTATAGAAATAGATTCAGGTAATATGTACACATATATAAATTATATCAGAAAACTGTTACCAATAGAAAGATTAAATAAATTATAAAAAATTTATACAATAAAGTTTTTTATGACCATTAAGTGGTATACTAAAAGATTTCTTAATGACATGAAAATGATCACAATGTAATTTTTTTTGAAAAATAAATTATATAAAACTATATATAGAGAGAATTTAACAATGTTTTAAATACATATATTCAAGAGAAATACTCCAAAATATTAATTAAGGTTATCTCTTGGTGGTGGGATTATAGGGGATTTTCATTTTGTTCTTAATGTACAATATTATTTCAACAATAATAATAAGTGATATGTTTTAAAAATGTATTATGAGGCATACATATTTTGACTTTCCATATACATATATATGTATATATATATACACATATATAGCTATATATATATATATATATATATAGCTATTAACACTTTGGCTTGTTAATATAAGGTAAATTGTATATCACCTAAAACTATGAAATAAAAATCAGGATGCTTTAAAGAAACCCTAAAAATGGATTTAAAAAGCTGACAAGGAGTTCAATATTCTGGCATCGAGACTCTGCTTATTTTCATAAAATGCAATTTTTAAATGTTCACTTTCCTCTGTTCACATAAAGATTGATCAATCTCATTCAGTCCTGCCTGCATTGGTTTGATGATCAAAACAGGCATTCTTTATTCCTCATGACAGGAGGGGCTTTTTAAGCAGACCGAGCACAAAAGCTTTTCCTCTTAATCTCCCCATTTTGACGTAAGTGAATAATAACCGTCCTTCCACCCCAAACCAGATCTTATTCAAATGGATATGAAAATCTCTTTTGGAAATGTATTAATGCTCTGGTTCTAAGATACCTTAGGGAAAGTGCTATAGTGTAAAGTCTAAAAAATCAGAAATCCACCCCTGTTTTGCACGTGGGAGGCAGACAAGACAATCATTTATTGTGGAGAAAAAAGGTATGCTCTATTGGGCTGTTACAAAAGCTGTAATTTTATTTTGAAGTTCTCAAGTTTTGTTCTCCTGGTTTACGGTTTTTATGTTAAAATTATGGCTTTGTAATGGGTTGTGAGGCACACTTTATGCACTATCATAATTATAAGCTATTACAGTTCATTCTTTGTATCAGGATGGTTTTATGGACATTTAAATGAAGTTTCTGACAATGAAGCTCCATCTCTAATAATACTACATTATGGCTACACCTGGTGGTATGCAGTCTCTCGGTTTTTCTATTATAAACCATTGTAGGGAGAAGGGTGGGATTTAAAATCTCAGCTGCTTGCCTGGCACTGTGCTCCAGCAGGACATGTAGATTTATCAATCCATTTGTATTTAAATAACTTTTATGCTTTTTGCCTCACCAAACTACAAAACCATCAACGAGAAAAATCACCCTAGCGCTTTCAAGTTCTTTTTGCCAAGGAAGACACCTGAAAGTTTGAAAACATAAAACACAGTGCGTCACTCATCCTCTTCCCTTGACATCTTGCTGCTTATTTTCTCTAATATGTTTACATACAAGAAATGATCTGTTAGCATGTGCCAGGGACGTTTTTCACAGTATTTATGATATTTATTGTGCTTTTGGTCTCTTATTTCTTATTTAAAGGCTGTTGAAGACAGGCACCTTATTCACAATCTTTTACAATTGAGCATTCGATGAGAACACCTTTTTCCAGCTGAGGTGTTGGCTGAGTAGACTCTTGGATAAGGTGTAATTAATAATTTTAAACATCCTATGTGGCAGTAGAGTCTTATTTTGGGTGATAAAGTAGCCAAGGTTTCAATAGCTTTGTAAAGGAATTCCATTGAAGTTGACTCAGAATTGCGTAGCAATATGAAAATGAAATTAAGTACCAAATGCCAAATTTCCACTTCAAATGACCTTCAAGAAATAAAAAACTAAGAAAATCCAATTGAGAAAAAAAATGCACTAAGAAGACATTATGTGCTCCCACAAAGCAAAAATGTGAGAAGAAGCACTTACTTAGGGCTCCTGTAGCCCCTTAATTCAGGCCCTATTATGCATAGGAATTAGAGCCCATATGGTCTTCTATCAAACTGTTCCACACCACTGGGAAGTATTTATTTCATCAATGTGAGCTAAGTATTTTTAAATCATTACTGAGAAAATGCAGCCTCCTAAAAAAACATAATGTATTCTTTAAAAAGAAGTCAACAGTATCACAAAAACATCTCATCCATATTTGGTTGTAGAATCTCTTTGGCTTCCCATCTAAAGGACTCCCAGTTCTTGCATATTTTAACACATACATAAAGCTGTAAATAAGGGGGTTGCAGTCTGTTTTCACTCAATGTTTTAGAATTCACTAATGAAGAGGAGAATGAGGAACTCCAAATATATGAGCAGCCCTCAGTGGATAAGGAAATGAATCCTACCAGAATGATAATTGCCCAGTAAGACTCAAATCTCAGACACCTGACCTATCTCTCTCCTACAACACAGGAAGTATCAGTGATACAAGGTTTTTTCACAGGGAATTATTGCATTGTAATTATCTACAAATAAAAATGAATCAGTTGCAAAATTTCGGACATTGAAACAATCATTTTGACTGATTTTGTGCTAGAGGAAGTATCTGGTTAATTGCTTGGCCATAAGCATTGATTTGGTGGTTGAAGTTATATTCATATTAAAGCTCTCTTGTGCTGTATACATAGCCCAAGTGAATGTCAAGAAAATTACTTATGTATATCTCTAAAAGAACACTCAGCTCTTTAAACCAATTAGGCATAATATTTCTGGGCAGTTATTCTTGTTGATTATGTTGGTTCATGTGTGAAAAGTGAAGGATAAGACCTGTGAATCAAATTGTGTTTTTCTAACCTCTACTTGAGTTTACACATCACAGAAACTGTCAGGCTAATGTTGAGAAAGGAAGGGCAATTTCATTGCATAGAGTTGCTTGGGTAAGTTTTAGAAAGCATATGCAGAGTACAAACAATACTAGTTAGAAAAACGGAAAAGGCTAAAAATATCAGGAGTAAAATCATTCCACTATCTACCACCAGAAATATTTATAAAGACTGGTACATTATTCCTTATGCATTAACTATGAATATGCTTCCAGAATTATATAATATTAGGAAAACTTGCACTCCCAAATAGTGTTTCCCAACTTCTCTTATAAGAAGTAACTGGGGAACTTATTAAAACAAATAAACAAAAAGCAAATTTCGGGGTTGCTCACTTGGAGATTCTGGAAATCTGTTTATCTGTTTTTGTGTTTTAATAAGCTCCCCCTTCCCTATGCCCCATGATTCTTAGCATCTGAGAAGTTTGAGCAAAATTATTCTAAAACTACTGATGAGGAAAATGAAGGCTAATAGCTTCCCAAATCTGTAAAGCACAATGAAAATTTAAATGATCAAATTTTTCTTAAAAGTAAGTAGTTAGTCATACTAAATTTAATAGTTAAGATTCTATACTACACACCTCTAAAGGGCATGTTGGCAACTAGCAGAATAAATTGATGGGAAATAGAGAGGGATTTAAAGCTATTTTGGTGGTCTAGCACCTCTTCCCATCATTTTCATACAATGTATGTAAGAACATGTATTTTTCATTCTTTAAATCTTTGTTTCAACTACCAGCTAACCTTAGTTTATCTTCACAATGGCTGAAAAGGAATATAAGAGGATCACTCTCGCTTTTTAAATTTATTTTCCTGATAATACCCTCCAAGGAGAGTATTTGTAATGAAGCATCCACAAATTTGCCCCTGTCATCTCGGCCTTGATCAGTCTTACTTCTAATTTAAGCAATATTATCATCAATGAGGACCCCAGAGAAATCAGCAAACCCCTGAATACAAAGGCATTAGGCGTAGGCATGCCAAAGCTCTTCTAAGGTCAGAGATTTATTTTAATAAAACCAAATTATCAGTGGTTTCTGAGAAACATAAATTACCTGGAATATAAGCATTTTTCACCTTTTCAATGAGGAAAGATAACTATCTTTACTAATTTTATTATGAAAAGCCTCTTTTTAAAAATTTTTATTGACAAATAATTGACAAATATGCTGGTATATATTTAAAGTGTACAACATGACGATTTGATATACATAAACATCGAGGAATGATTACCAAAATCAAGATAATTAACACATCCATCATCTCATTTAGTTAACATTGTGTGTGTGTGTGTCTGCATTGTGAGAATGCTTAAGATCTACTCTCAGCGACTTCCAAGTATAAAATATCGTATTAGTAACCATAGTCACCATGCTGTACATTAGATCCTTGGAACTTACTCTTCTTATAAATGAAAATGTAAACTTTGAAACTATAGCACTCCATTTTTGTCTTCCCTTAGCCCCTAGAACCCACCATTCTCTTCTCTGTTTCTATTAAATCAGGAGTTTGTTTTGTTTTGTTTTTTGCTTGTGTTTGTGTTTTGTTTAAAGATTTCACCTATAAGTGAAGTATTTGTCTTTCTCTGTCTTACATCACTTAGCATGTCCTCCAGATTCATCCATGTTGTCACAAATGGCAAAAAAGAAAAAAAAAATTGTTGTCACAGATTTTTTTTTTTATCCATTCATTTGCCAAAGGCATTTAATTTGTTCCTATATCTTGGCTCTTGTGAATAATGCTGTAATGAACATGGGTGTGCAGATATCTCTTTGAGATGTTGATTTTAATTCTTTCAAATAGATATATATCCAGGAGTGGGAGTGCTGGATCATATATATGGTAGCCTCTTCCATGCCCCCCACATGTCTTGCAGTTCTGAGTTTGTCTGTTGCATTCCTTGCAATAGGGTAGGGTAGTCAGGAAGAATGCATGGACCTTTGGAGGGACAATTTAAGGTAATGGAGGAGGCACCCAACAGTGATTTAAACACTTCATAATTTTGCTAGTCCTGAGTAAGCAGTATTTCTTATTCTAATCAGAAGTTTTATAGGTTGCTAAACCTGGGACACCTTGCTTCTAAAGCAGTTTTTGGTTTGTTTGTGTATTTGCTTGCTTGTATATTTATCACTCAGGAAACACAATATGTGACTCTTTTAGGTCTTCTGTCTTTATTTTTTCATATGTATTTTCCTGTTACTCTTGCTGATTCTTTTTCTGTCATGAATGGATTTCTTTTCAGTCACTTGCATTTCTTGCCTAGTGTCAACTCAGCTTTCTATTGCTCTTTTGGTGGAAGGAAGACTTAAATATCTTCCTTACAGTTTTAGACGCTGTGTTGGCAGGCTGCTGTGAACATTTTAAGAGAAAATGGCAGATCTCTGTAGCCTTTCTCTATTCTTTTCATCAACAATATTCCCCCAATACCTTGAATTTTACCAAGTGTTCTATCTGGTAAATGTCTGTAAATTTATGTAAATGCCTATAAAGTAAAGGTGTAAAACTTAATAAGAATGATGAAATCCTTGTAATATCATTGGAATATGAAGTCTAACAACAGTTTTGGGATGCTTATGTATTTTTTAGGAACCAATAATCTCTCATGGAGGTGCTTCTGAGCCAAATAAGAATGTTCTAACAGCGAGGGTAGATAGGGCAACTGTCTGGAGATCCATCTTGCAGATGGTTACTAAAATCTCATATTTTAGAGATGTCCTTGAAGTTTCATGAGCCCACCAGCTATTCCAGAGGCTGCCTGAGCATGACAGTTCATTTTAGTAAGATGAGCTCTGTTGGGGAGGAAAATTTTTCCTATATTCTTCAAATATTCTTCTGGTTGGTCTAAGAATTAAATTGACATGAGACAGATTAATAGAAGGAAAATAAATTTAGTTTTGTACATATGGGAACCCCGCATACATGAGAGGTTCAAAGATAGGTAAAATGGGGTATATATAACATCCTGAGCTAAGAAATGGGATAGGGGCCTGGGGCTTCAAAGGGTAGGAGGGTAAGTCACAGGGCAATAAGAATGACATTTGGTAATTAAATGTTTGTCTTGATATATGGATGGGTCACTCAGATAAAATTTATCTCTGGTAATAACTCTTTTAGGGATAGACCTGCAATTTAGATTCTTCTAGGAAGCAAAGGGAAGGGCAAAAGTTTCTCTTGAGCCCACAGGGTCTCATTGCCTTCAGCTCAAAATAGTCTGCATGCAAAATGACATATTTTAGGGAAACTTGTTCTGAGCTCCTTCAGCTCCAAACATCATCATGGCTTACATGTCCTCATTGCTTTATCAACTTCAAATGAGCAAGCAAAATCCAATGCCTGGGGGGAAAGAATTGTACCCCAGAAACATGTAAACTAGCACAGACTCTAGGGATAGGAGGGTTTTTCTAAATTAGAGATAGCCTGATATGCGATAACTGACACTAGTTTGTAAATGAGAAAATATATTCATAGAATCTAAATGGCCCAAAGTAAAAGAAGCTATATTTTACACAAGAATTAAAACAAAAAGTAAAATAATTATCTGAAAAGTATGTATACACTGATTCAAAAAACACAAACCATATTTACATTTAATGACATAACAATTATCATTAATGCAGCTTGGGGACTGGGGAGCCATAATAAGGGCTTTATTTATTAACTGCATGAATAATTTTCTTTTCTACTTCTTTTAAAATGTAGAAACATGATCAGAAGAAATATAATTAGAAATCAGAGTGTCCAAATTTTAATGAAGTCTTGAGCAGCTCAGGTTTCTTTCCTACTTAAAAGTTTTTTAACAATGAAAGAGAAGAGAATTTAGAGATGACTTTCTGATATAATTAGCTTTTAACCTGTACTTCTGAAATCTGCTATGGTCTATTGTAATATATTATGTAAGTGAATCAAGATAAATAATATTTTTTCTATAAAAAAGAGGAGAGGGACAAATGGCTTAGAAGTCTTGAAATGTGAATTATGCCAATTGGTCCTTTGGAAAATATCTTAGTTCAAACTGATCTCCTTGGGAAATAGTGAATCTCTTTGCTTAATAAGCATAATGTGAATTTTATATAGTACAGAAGCTGTGGTCAAAGAGGATATGGACATGCTGCAGAGCTTTTAAAGCTAAGAATTTCTGAGAAGAATGAAGACCATGCTGGTTAGAGAAAAAAAAGTCTCTGTGAAACCACATTCTTATCTTTCTTCTTAAGACATAGCTGAATATTTGAAATCTATACGTTTTAAGTTCCTCTGAAAGAATACTGTTCTAATTTTACAAAAGTTATACTCTGACAAAGAAATGTAAAAACTGATGAAGATGAAGCTGCAAACTCTGCTCTCTAAGGCTGAAAACAGTAACTTTACTGATGGAAAATTCTGGAAGTTTCAGGATCTTGCCTTGTCAATTGACTCAAAAGAGACTCAGGGGATGATTTCTTTTTTTTTTTTTTTTTTTAAGATTTTATTTATTTATTTGAGAAAGAGAATGAGAGAGAGAGAGAGAGAGCACATGAGAGGGGGAGGGTCAGAGGGAGAAGCAGACTCCCCGCTGAGCAGGGAGCCCGATGCGGGACTCGATCCCAGGTCTCCAGGATCATGACCTGAGCCGAAGGCAGTCGCTTAACCAACTGAGCCACCCAGGCGCCCTCAGGGGATGATTTCTAAAGTCTTGAGTGAATAAAGCTGAAAGACTTTTTAAAATACACTGTGATTAAGAAAAAGCCATTCCATTTGGATAAAGTAAGAGCTTTTATATACCTTTCTACTATAAATACTAGCCCAAAGGCATGAATTTTGTATCTACATTATACTCTTCAAATCAAATCTATTTTGACTTGTACAGAAGTTGGAGCAAAGTGCAAAGGCAATAGAAATGTCACTGTGAGTTTTGTCCATTATAATTTTTACAGAAATAGGCTTTGCAATCTCTTTCCCCACTTCTCCCTGCAGAAATTTAAAGGATGTCTTTGGGGGACAAGAGCCAGAATAAGGAGTACTAGAGACTCAGAGCACTTGATGACCAGTAACAGTGGCATTTCTGATCATGCACATGGACTATATTACTGATTCTCAAAACGGACTATGACAGGAGTACCTGGGTGGCAAAGCCAGTTAAGCGACCACCTCAGATCCTGATCTCAGGGTCCTGAGATCGAGCCCCGTGCTGAGCTCTGCTCTCAGTGCGGAGTCTTCATTCTCCTTCTGCCCCTCCAGCCTCCCTGCACTGGCTCACACTCAGTCTCTAAAATAAATAAATAAATCTTAAAAAAAAAAAAACAGACCCTGACAACTCACCCACTTTAGGTCTATGTGGTCAATAATCAACACATGCAATTGTTATTATCAAGTGTTCCTGACACCTGCCACTTTCAAAACTCTGTCCTATGCATTGTAAAGGTATTATTTAAATATATTTGTTTGCAAGATACAGGTCCATGACATCCCTTTAAGTCACTGTTGAGTTAGAAACCTGACCATGAAGCTGAGATCCTGAGTTACCCTCTCTCTCACCTTCACATTTATTAACAATGCTACCCCCTGCCATCACCTTCTTAACAATGACACTAACAGCACTCCTGGTTCTTGCCTTTCAGTTAATTCTCATTTCCCAGGGAACCATGTTTCTGTGTGTTTCTTTTATTATTCAGATGTTCATGTTTTAGATACACACTGGAACTCACTCATACACTTTTAGTTACTTCACTTAATCCTGTGCTTTTTGGGGGCTGTCAATGGATTAGTAATAAATGAAAGCAAGCGTTTCATAACCATACTGGCCCAATTCCCAAATTCTAATATTTACCAGCTATGTAGCAGTGGGAAAACTGTTAAACATCTCTAAGCCTGTTTGTTCTTCTAGAAAATAGGTATGATAGCATCTATCTCATAAGGTAATTAATTGGATGGGTTATAAGATAATAACTTATATAAAGCACTTAACATGGTGCTTGGCACTTGGAAAGTACTCAATTTATATCTAAAAAAATCTATATTTAGTACCTAAGCTACTCTCCAATAGAAAGGAAGTGCATTGAGAAATGGTGTTAACTTTTCTACTTCACCACTGAAGTAGACACACAACACTCCAGATGGTTGAAGCTACAACAATCATCAACACATTGGTGGAAGGCTACTCTGTGGTGTAACTGTGACCACAACTCCTCAGTATAGACCCAGGCAAGTCAGGATTAGGAGACAAATGAACCGAGTCATGCAAGTACAGCAAAGGATCCTGACTTTATTCACATTTTAGATATTTTGTTCAATATAGAGTTTTTCTGTGTTAATTTTAGATCTTTTTAAATACTGAATTAAAATATTATTTATCTTGATTACTGATTTTTTTGGTGCCCCCTTAAATTGCATCTCCTGGGCGAATGCCTCTCTCACCTCACCTCGGTCCCAATCCTGGCTCCTGAGTCTTCTGTTCCCTCTCTCTTCACATTTAGAATGGTGTGAGCTCCCTTTTCCCTCAAGCTGGCTTCCATCAGTGGATTAGGCTACCCCCCAGGGTCATTGCTGACTCTTCAGATTCACCATCAGCAGTCACTAGCAAATCCTCCTATGCTATGAAATTGAGTACACTCTTAGCTCAGTTTATGGGCTTGGTATGAGGCAGTATCCCCCCCCACGCACACATTCCTGAACCTTACTGAGTTACGTGGCAATTAGAAAGGACTCTCACCCAAGTCTCCAGGACGTTCCTGAGAGAGAAAAGGGGTCAATGATCTTTTACTCCTCCGAACATCGAAAAGTTCATCCAACAGCAAGTTACAAGTTACTGTCCCATGTCCTATGAAAAGCTGGACTCTGAATGCTAGAAAAAGTAATAAAATATCTAAATTCCGTCCTCAGAGAAGATTGGGCATTTGGAAGAAAATTGACACAATATTTACAGAATGCTTTTGATCCCTCAGCATTGTCATCATTTTCTGTTATCAGCCCCATTTGATAAGCTAAAAAATTGAGGGACAGAGAGATTTCTTTATAAAGAATTTCTGTGGAAATTCTAATCAAAGCTGTAAAATGCATTTTCAGCAATGTTAATTTTTACATCTGAGTTTTTTTAGTTCTTTTCTCAGCCTCTGCAATTATTTTGCCTGAGGTGCTGTCCAATTTCCAACTTAGGAAGAATAAAATGTATCACGAGGCTTTCACGTGTCATGGGTTACACTACCCAGTCCTGCCTGCAGACAACCACTTACTCTTAGTCAAGCCAAAGACCTGGGTCAGTTATAGGGTCACCTAGTATCCTGGTTTCAGTGCCAAAAGTCAGGCAACCCAGGCAAACCAGAGTGGTTGGTCACCCTTGTCACTAACCACAAATATCCTCCACATTGCTAATGCACATTGATTTTCTTTCCTTGTTGTTCTTCCTGGTTAATTTACTTTTTTAGTAATTGGCACAAAATAGAGTGGTTTAATTTCAGCATTGATATTAAGAATCATCATTACTCTTGGCAAATACTTTGAACTTAAATGAAAAGCGATGGACCTTTGAAATACCAAAGAAAACCACGGGGAAAAGTATGAAAAATAACTTGTACCTCACTTGTCAGGAAACAATCAATAAATTAATGATGCAAAAAGTTAAAGACACTTTAAATATACATCATGAAATTCTAATTATAAAACAACCTGCTTAAGACACAGATTAGATCGTGTTAATGTTCCAGGAAAATCTCTGGGCTATCTCCCCATTGCCTGTCTTGCTGGCTAAAACTCACCCTTAATTATTCACTCATTTCACATTCATTGACCACCTCTTCCATGCAACACACTGTATAGTTGTTGAGACTATAAAGACAAATAAGATAGTTCAGGTTTATGGCTCAGAAAGGGGGACTAGTATAAATAAATTCATGTACTATAGATGAAAAAATGCCATAGCTAAAGTCTGCATAGTTGGAGAAAACAAAAAGGCACGGAAAAAGTTCATTTCCAGGAACATCCGTCCCAAATTGGCCAATATTTTTGAACTTCAAAGTCTTTTCTAATGCTCTGCCTATGATATACTCCCTCTGTTTCTGCACATCTTAAAATTCTACACATAGCCAAATGGAAAAGTTCAGGAAGCATATCCTAACCCCCAGTCAAGATTTACTACTCATTTATCTACAATTCCACAACAATTAGAATTTATTTTAGTATAGCATATTTGTTAATGTATTTATGTTTGGTTATATATATACATATATATACACACACATATATATTTTTTAAGATTTTATTTATTTACTTTAAAGAAAAAGAACATGTGAGCAGGGTGTGAGGGGCAGAGGAGGAGGGAGAGAGAGAGTGCTCAAGAAGACTCCCCACTGAGCGCAGAGCCAGACTCCAGCTCCATTTCACCACCCTGAGATCATGACCAAGAGTCCGGCGTTTAAATGACTGAGCCAACCAGGCATCCCAGTTATATATATATATATATTTTTTTTAAATGACAGTTAGCTTACACTATATACAAAATACATTATAAACATATTAGAGCACTAAATATGTAAACATCAACAGAAAAAAATTAGGCAATATTTCTTAAAATGGAGAGAATTTTTGAAGCACTACAGCCATGAAACAAAGATCATGAAGACAAAATATCAGTTAGAACTCTGGTTGCATTTAATAAAAACCCCATGAAATTAGTTTAAGCTGAAAAGGGGAATTTTTTATACATATATTGAGATGGAAGGGCAAGAATGTGGCTGAACTGCAGAAATAGCTAGAAGGAGAGAGGTGCACCCCATTAAGATTTTTTTCTATCTCTGCTCTTCTCTATGCGTCTCCTTCATTCTCCTCATGGCACATGGTTTCCCCCATTTCTCTAATCAACATGGTGAAAGGCAGTGTGCCAACAGCTTCAGAACTTTCAATCCTGTGGCTTGGATACCTGAAAAGAGATGGACTCACTTTCTCTTGGTCCTGGGACAAAAGTCCAGCCAGAGAAACATTAGCATATGTTGAAACACTCAGCTGTCACCATAGCGTAACATGGCCGCTCCTGCCTCATGACAAGAATGGTACAGAAGCATGCGTGGGAAGCAGTTTCCAAAAAGAAGAGAAAGAGTAACTATTTTCACCATAAAAATATAGCAGGAAGGGAAGAATGAATGGGGGGGACATCGGAGGGGGAGACGAACCACGAGAGACTATGGACTCAGAAACAAACTGAGGGTTCTACAGGGGAGAGGGGTGGGGGGATGGGTTAGCCTGGTGATGGGTATTAAAGAGGGCACGTTCTGCATGGAGCACTGGGTGTTATACACAAACAATGAATCATGGAACACTACATCAAAAACTAATGATGTAATGTATGGTGATTAACATAATAAAAAAAAGATGTGTTGATTAACAAAAAAATATATAGGTTGAATTACATAAAAATATAAAATTTTCATAATCAGAAAAAGAAGTTAAATAAAATTAAAGGCACAGCAAAACTTTCATAATAAGGAAAAAAATGTTAAATAAAATTAAAGGCATAGCAAACTAGAAAAAGTATCAGAAAGAATTATGGGCAGATCATTTCCTTCCCTAATGCATAAATGCATGAGATAAATATGGATACCCCATTCAAAATGGGCAAGGACCAGGATTTAAGAATGGGCAAAGGAACAAATACAGTGAAATACAACAGGACATTTCAAGAAAATGTTCAGCTTCATTAATATTCAATGAAATGTGAATGTAAATAACCATCAGTTGCAAAGGTTTTGCCTAGGGAATTGATTTCTTTTTATTTACAATGCCTAGAAATTCAGAGAAATGTGCACTTTCATGTACTCATGGTAGGCATGTAAATTGATGCAATCTTTCTTGAGGATGATTAGGTAATATAGATCAAAATCTTTAAAAACCAACATATTATTAAACCCTGAATGTCATATAAAAGAATTGAGGAAATAAAGGGGAAAAAATATTATTTTTTTCACAAGGATATACTTATTGAAGCATTATCTTTGATAGCAAAGAATTGGAAATAAAGATGTTTAACAATAGAGTTATCTAAACAAACTTTTGTTTTTGAGATGGAATATTATACATCACTAAAATTATATTTAATAAATATTAAATAACATAGAGAATGCCATTAAGAGAAAAAGCACAAAAATACATTTTATATGCAATATGATTCTACTATAGATCCACATACTACAAAAAAATCATTGAAAGGAAATACAGCTAAAGTTTGATATTGTTAACTCTGAGTGGTAGAATTTTAAATTATTGTTTTTTTCTTTTATGTATATACTAAACTTTAAATAACACAGTTAAGCTGCTTTGTTTTCAATTAGAAAAAAAGAAATATTTAAAGAAACTTCAAATTTTGAAATTTAAAAATGACTAACTTTTAAGCCAATCAGGAAATAATGCATTAAGAATAGCTATAAAATAACAAAAATGCAAAAACATCTTTTAAAATAGGTGAAATACAGCCAAATCTATGTGAAAATGTAAATACGCAAACCCAAATGCTTTAATAAATAAAAAGTATAGATACTTTTATAAGTTTTTAACAATTGAAATGACAGAAAGTACAATTTAGATATAAGGGGAGATCCAGGAAAGTCACACCAATGCTTATTTTCTAATTTTTCAAAAAAGGCAAACAAACTGATTTCTTGGCATTTATCATGAGGGAAGGGTTACTGCTTCCTTACACTAGATATTTTTCATGTCTTTCCCTGACATAATAGTATGAAAATCAATATACTTGACATTCAGGCTCATATTTTAAAAATTTGTGAGCTTAAAACAACACTGATATAATTATATCATGGCTTATGCCTTTAATTCAATTATAGCCAATGCAATAAACAAAACAGAGATGGTGGATATTTAGAGATGATTACTTTATGAGAAAACTCAACAAATAAGCAGAAAATTAAGTATTTAATTATAGTTCAGGAAGGCTAGTAGATGTAGATACACACAGAAAACTATAGTCAATTATAATACCTGTCAATTTTTCCTCAGTGAGGTTGGGGAATAAAATAAAATCAGTAATAACAAAAAAGTACATATTATAAAAGATCAAACTCAACTATCAAGAAAAGCCTTCTAAAATATCTAGAAAAATATATTAATGTGTGACTTGTTTCTGAAAACTATAAAATAAAACTAATAAATATAAATATCTTGATATAAATGCCTATGTTCTTAGATAGAAAGATAGGATTTTTTTTATTTCCAAAAAATGATGTATACATTTAATGATATTCTCAAAAGAATTTCAATAAATAAGTAGGCAAAATTTTTCAAGAAAATCTTATATAAGAGAGGTAATTTAGGAAGACGTGTCCATTTACCCAGCAAGTGTTAAAACTAGTATTCACACAATATAATCCTAGCATATACTAGGCAGAAAGGTCAACAGAACAGAATAGTCAGGAACTTAAATTATGTACTAACTCAGTATGCGATGAAGGTGGTATAACACATCAGTAGGTAATTATATACATCAGTAGGTAATTATATACATAGCATAATTATATTAGCTTTCCCCCCAATAGCGCACACCAGAATAAATTTCAAAAGGACTAAATAACTAATTATAAAGAGTAAAAATCTTTTTTGAAATCCTGAGTAATTATGTATGTGAATATTTATCAATTTGGTGGATAGAAGAGAAACTTCTAATCATAAACATTCCAACAGTCCCACTGGGCTAGATTCCGTTACTTTAACAAATGACTTCCTCCCAAACAGAGGCTTTAAATAACCAAAGGGGTTTTCTTGCTGTAATGGCCATAATGAGTTTGTTGCAGGCTCTGCTCCTCCAGCCCTCCCTCTGGATCCCAGGCTAAGGGAGCAACTGTTACCTATCTTGTCCCAGTCACTGAGACAGAAGGAAATGGAAAAAAGCTCTGAAGGTTCTCTTGGTGGCAGTTTAGCCCTCTGTCCAGGAAGTGACATAGGTTATTTTGTTCACAAGTCACTGAACAGAACTAGTCACCCAGCCCCATCCAACCCCAAGTTAGGTGCAATTCCCTCATACATTCAGAGGAAAAGAACCAGAAGTATTAGTAACTGCTACAAATGTTTCATGTTCCAAGAAGAAAAAAATCAATATATTTGGCATTATAAAAATTTAAACATTTCTCTGCCTAAAAACCTAATCAGCATTAAAAGCTGAATAATAAACTGGGAAATATTTGCAATAAAAATGTCAAAGACTTTAAATCCTTATGAGTAAGAGAGTAACTTACATCAATAACAAAAACAATTATATCTCAAAATACTAAAAAAAAAGGCACAGGACAGGAACAAGTAATTTAAAATTACAGACATACAAATAGGTAGTAAATAAGTTTTAAAAATTAAATTCATCCATATTCAAAGGCATGCATATTAAAGCAATAATGAATACTTTCTGCTACAAACTAAATTAAAAGTCATACAGATTCTTGGGAGGTTGCAGTTCAGTTGGACATTTCTACACAGTGGATACAAAGTACTTATACAAGTTAGCTTTCCCTTCCGCATGGCAGTTTAGCATTGTTTAACAAAAGCTTAAATGGTTCATAACTTAGGACCTAATAAATATACTTCAAAGTATTTTTGTTTCTCGCAGCAAATGTCAATCATAATAGGATTCATAACAGTGAAGAATCAGTACCAACTTACCAAAAAAATAAATAAATAGAAGGTGAAGCTGATTAAGGAAGCCATGATATATCCAATGAAATATTAGACAACCACTAAAAATAAGGCTTGTTTTCAGGGGGAGATGTCTATGGTACAGTGTTTGTGAAAATGCCAGGGAATAATAAGATAGTATCATCTTAATTATTTCAAAGAAAATTCAGAGATGTATGGGAATAAAATGGAGGGAAAATCACCAAACTATTAATAATAATTGTTTCACACCGGCATGATTATATTTTGTTGTGTTTCCCTTTCTTTCAACTTTTGCCCAATTTATATGTTTTTAAAACAAAGTTATTTAGAAAAGAAAACAATGTTTACTCACATAGCAGACAGTGGTATCCATTATGGGAGTTCACAGAGTACAGCATATTTAAAAATATATGTAAATGAGCAGCAAAGAGAATTTCCAGAGTTTAGTACTTTTAAAATAAGTGGTGCACACTTCCCAAAGTTCCAATTGGTGGCATTCAATACACAGATCCTTCTGTGACATAACATTTAACTGTGCTTTATTTTTGATCAACTTGTAGTTTTCCTGGATACATGTAATAGTCAAGTTTATCTCTCTTCATCTGGGACCTAAATGTTTCACAAAAAGATTTTCTCTGAGAAGTAACTTCCATAGAGCTTATTTATTATTTATGTCCGTGCAAACTGTTCATTTTATAGTGTTGGACCTTAGAATGTGACTGTGAGCAAATCTGGGAGGTTATGCTCAACTCGGATACCTTCTGGACTAGCATCCTTTAACAGTAGTAAACAGAATTTCAGTTTGAGCCTCTTTAAATGATGCGGGTCATAGTAAACATGTGAGTGTTTAAATCAGACTCTAACTCTTTTTGATGTTCTAAAATACTATTGTTGCCTAGTTCACCATTTTGTACAATTTTTAAGTCAGTAAACAAAAAATTTTATAAATGTGTCAAATAAATATGCATAGAGGTTAAAAAAACTAATAGAAAATAATAAGAAAGGAAAAAGAAAATGTAGCAAAGGACTTTGTATTTAAAATATTTACATTAAAAATAATAATTAAATAAATAAAATATTTACATTAAATGTCAAGGACTTGCATTCTGTCCACAACATATCTTTGAGACGATTGATTAGGGGTGCCTTGGTGGCTTAGTCAGTTAAGCATCTGCCTTCAGCTTAGGTCATGATCCCAGGGTCCTGGGATAGAGCCCTGCCTGGGGCTCTCTACTCAACGGGGTACTTCTCTCTTGCTTGTGATCTCTCTCTCAAATAACTAAATAAAATCTTAAAAAAAAAAAAAAAAAAGACGACCTTTTCTGGGGCACTTGAGTGGCTCAGTCAGTTGAGCATCTGACTTTTTTTTTTTAAAAGATTTTATTTATTTATTTGACAGAGAGAGACACAGCGAGAGAAGGAACACGAACAGGGGGAATAGGAGAGGGAGAAGCAGGCTTCCCTCTGAGCAGGGAGCCCGATGCGGGGCTCAATCCCAGGACACTGGGATCATGACCTGAGCCGAAGGCAGCTGCTTAACGACTGAGCCACCCAGGTGCCCCGAGCATCTGACTCTTGATTTCAGTTCAGGTCATGGTTTCAGGGTCCTGGGATCAAGCTGAGGGTGAGCTCTGTGTTCAGCGGGGAATCTGCTTGATTTTCTCTCCCTCTGCCCCTCTCCCCTCATACGTGCATGCGCTCTCTCTCTAATAAATAAATAAATCTTTAAAAACAAATAAGTAAAAAAATTAAAGATTACTTTTTCATAAAATAAAGACCATATTTTTGCTTAGATTATTGTTTTAAATGGAAAAAGGGGGTAAAAATTGACATTATAAATCATACTAATTTTTCAAAAAGCAAAGTCATCATCAGAGAGTTGATATTTCTGATCAAGGACCTAGTGCCCAATTTTCATTAAAATGAGCACCAAAACAATATTTAAGACTGCAAATTATTTTTGTCAGTCCCAAAGAGAGCAGGTCACTGGATCAAATTTTTCCCAAAATGTGTGTTTCTCAGGATAGAAATTCCACTGCATATCCCAATTACAAGGAAAACTTTCCTATCATCGAATGAATGAGAAACCATGGGCTGACCGGAGTCAAACTGCTTCTTTACTGTAGGATTTCTGAGAGACTCTTACATGTTATTGTGCAGTGTGGATTTCCAAAAAGAAATGTTTCCTAAACATTCTTGACCACTCAACTTCCTTTTGCGTGTAGCATCTCATGGGTGACTTCTGTGCACACATTGGTAAATACTGCTCTGTCAGAGCTGTGAACTTACTTCCAGTTGTTCTGGTCAGACAACAGTTCTTTAGCAGCAATATTTCCTTTTCAGCAAGGAGAAATTTCACCTTGAGAAATAGCAGAAATAGGGGGGAAGAAAACTAGACAGGTGTGATGAAGTGTATTACATGGCTTCAAGAACTACAAGTTGTGAACTTGGCATATTCCATTTATTTAGTAAGTAGAAAATGAAATTTGAGCCTTTTCGTATGAATATGTGTCATTTAAATGAGGTGTTACAAGCTTAAAATCTAACTGCTCTCAACAGACATGAGAACGATCACAGAATTTCATAAAAGTAAGTTTGGCATGAATCCTTTAGCAATATTCCCGGTTCTTGCCTGAAATCTGCAGCTGAATAGGAGATGAACCATTCCTTCAAGGTATTAAGGTGCTGGCAGCCTGAGGCAAGTGAGCCTTTAAGAAAGGGTCAGAGTTTTGAAAGTGCTTGGGGATCATGCGCCATGATTGTTGGGAGAAAGGAAGCAATCACTGCTAAAAAGGCCGAAAGAAGGAAATCAGGCAGTCTCTACATGCCTCAACAACCACCCTCCCTCTCTCCAACACTCTCATAAGCCTCTCTATCTTGCCATACTACTATGCCAAGTATGCCAACATACTATACTAAGTATGCCAACATATTACTTCATTAGGTGGGGTGTTAAGGCACAAAGAGACTCAACTCAATTGGATGGTCATTGTTTGGGGACAATGTACTCTGCCCAAATCAAGACATTTAGTCCTGGCAGAAGGCAAGGATCAATAAACATCATCCCTACCCTCAAAGAACAGTTAGACTCCCAGCTTATGATTTTACACCAAAATGAATTCCCCAAATATGCACTAGATTATACGTTATCAAAAGAGAGGGAAGAGTTCACCTCTGGCTGGAAGAATCAGAAAAGACTCCACATTGGAGGGGACAAAGAGTGGGCTTCTTATTCTGTTATGAATAATTGACTACTGCACATAGTTTCCTTTTCTGTAATCTCTCACCACTCGACTGGAAGCCCTGCTGATGGCATGAACCAAGTGCTTCCATCTTTGTATCCTCCACTGCTGCCAGCATCATAGATATCAATAGATGGCCAATCATGTTTGATGAATCAAATTAAATTGAATATTGAATATCACTAGAATAGAGTACCTTTGGCTTTGGATATATTCTTTTTCTTTTTTAATGTGCAACTCAAATTTATTAAGAAAAATTACTGGCAGCATGTGCTAAACTGCCCATAACCCATAGCCTTTCCCTTAACCGGCCTTTCCCATAACTGCTACCATCTGAAGCATCTCAGGAATTCCTTACTCTAAAACATACTTTCTTCCACCTTAAATGTCATTCCTCCTGAATTCATGCAGCTCTCTGAAACATCACAGAGAGTTTGGATGTGGTCCTTGGATCAGGGGTGACATCAAACCCCATTCCCCCTCTTCAAAGGACACCAATATCTGAAGACACTTGTAGAAGGTTTGGGCAACAGCCCTACCATTGAGGCTGTCCTTACCTACAGCTTTGTCCATAATCAGGACTTCATGAAAGGTAAAAATTCAGGTACCCCTTGTCCATTCATTCTCCATTAGGTCATAGAACATCTGTTTCCCATCCAAATTCACCTAGCATGAAATCTTTACCAAGATGATATCAGTCTCCAAAACTAAAACAAGAAGAGGTAAGCTGAGTGGGGAAGAGAGTATTATCTAAGGGAATCTTAGAATTTAAATGTGTAGCCTTGAAATTATAGGTGCAGTAAATATAGGCTTATAGTAATTTGCTTATGATGTAATAAACTAGAATTACGGATGTGGCAATAAAGAGAGGCAATATAATACTGTATATTTAAGGAGCAGCCATCAGCAAAGGAATACATCAAATTGCCATCTTGTTTTCTGTTGATAGCTTCTGGAATGGTTATTATTCCACAGGAATGCAAAACAGGAGTCAACACTATTGAAGCTTTCCATTTCTTGATTGCCCTTCTTTCCTGCATGACCTCATAATTTGTCACAATGAGTACACAACAGCTAGTTAAGGGAGTAAGCGAGGTTTATTAGAATATGTGTAATAATAAAACTTGCCCCTGTCTATTAAGACTAAGACAGGAAAATGTAATTAACAAAGAAATCCAATGTGTTGTGTGGTAGAGTTACTTGCTTTTTTTGCCAAATCAAGTCAGAGAGCTAAAGATTGTTAATTGAAATATTAAATAAAATAACATTTTACAAAGGGGAAAAATACGGTAATTAAGAGCATCCACTACTGAAATTTTCTCAAGACAATTGTGATACTGTATGGGTTTCCTATGGCTGCTGTAACAAATGACAAAAAAGTGTGTGGCTTAAAACAATAGATATCTATTCTCTCACAGTTCTGGAGCCCAGAAGTCCAAAATCAAGTTGTTAACAGGGTCCAATTTCCTCTGAAGGCTCCAGGAAAGATTCAGTTCCTTGCCTCCTCCAGCTGCTGGTGGCTCCAGACATTCCTTGGTTTCTGACTGGATCGTTCCAATTTCTGCCACTCTCCATCCCCTCTTGCTCTTGGGTGTTGTCAACCCAGTCTTATGGCTTTAAATACCACCTAGACATAAACTTCAGTGATGACTCCCAAATTTCTATCTCTAGACCAGACCTCTCCAATAAAATCCAGACCAATATAGGTGACCTCTTAGTTGACATCTCCACTCAGATTTGTAACAAGCAGCACATGGTATTCATGTTCCAAATCAAGCACCTACTCTTTTTCTTCATCTCTGTGAATGGCAATTTCAGACCAAAAGCCTGATGTCATTCCTGACTCGTTTCTTCTCACTTATAGTTGATCAGCAAGTCCTGCCAGCTCTACCTTCAATTTTATTTAGAATTTGGCCAGTTTTTGCCATACCCCCACACTCTGCTCATCTATACCAAACCATCTCTCATCAGTTACCTGGATTATCACAGTGCCTGTGGTTATAGTCATCTGATATTATAGTGGCTTTGGTAGCAGATCTCTGCCTTTTCTCTTGCCCCTCTCCTCCCTTCAGTCTATTCGTAGGACCGAAAATGGGGTGAGTGTTAAGAACCCAGTGCCATGTGTGTCTCCTTTGCTCTCACAGGACTACCACACTCACAAAACTTCTGGTCTGCACATTTCTGGTCACCAAATGGGTGGGTGTTCTCCCACACCAAGCAATTCTCTGTGACATCTGCTGGGTGTCCTATAGTTTATCTCAATTCTGAAACTGCCTACCTGGAGATAGTATCAGACTTCACAGGATAAGGGCTCAGTCCCATGAGACTGCTCTGCCACTTTAGGTACCAATAGCTAGTAGGTCCCCAGGTTCCCCACAACTGCTGCCTAATTCACTTGCAAGTCAGAGGTTTCCATGACTTCCTCTTCCTTGGATTTGATTATTTGCTAGAGCAGCTCACAGAACTCAGGGAAACACATACTTATATTTGTCAGTTTATTAAAGGATACAGATGAACAACCAGATGAAGAGATACATAGGGCAAGGCTTAAGAGGGTACCAAGCACAGGAGCTTCTGTTCCCATGGAGTTGGGATATATCACCCTCCTGGTATGTGGATATTTTCACCAACCTGGAAGCTCTCTGAACCCCATCCTTCAGGCCGTTTATGGATGCTTCATTACATAAGCATGATTGATGCACCCATTGACCATTGGCAATTGGTTCCACCTCTAGTTTCTCTCCCCATCTTGGAAGTCAAAGGGAGGAACTGAGAGTTCCCAATCCTCTAATCATATGGTTGGTTCCCTGGTCTGGGCAACCAGCCCCCCTTCCTTAGGTGGGACTCCCAACTCACCTCATCAACATGACAAAAGACAACTTTGTTGCTCTTATCACTTAGGAAATTCCAAGGGCTTTAGGAGCTCTGCACCAAAAAAGAGGATGAAGACCAATATATATTTCTTATTAGAGATCACAGTGTCACATAGGGTGATCCTCTTGAAATACGTCATTTCTCTACTGTACTCAAAACCCTCCAGTGACTTCCCATCTGACTCAGAATAAAATCCAGGGTCTTATTATGGCCTATAAGACCCTCTGTGATATGCTCTAATCCACCCCCATCACTGCCCTAAACTCATCTTCTACCAGTCCAGACCAGGCTCACCCACCTTCATTCTCACCACTCCTCAAAATTAAAACGAGGCAGCTCCCACCTTAGAACATGTTGTTCCCTCAGACTGGAATGCTCTTCTCTCAATATCTTCAGAGCAGTTTCCTCACTCCTTGCAGGTTCTTACTTCAAAGTTGCTCTCTTCATGAGATCTTTCCTGGCCTCCTACCCTAACATGTCAACTCCCTTCTTCCTGTTCATGATCAGCTCCCCTTTTAGCATGTAAAGCCAAAAGTCAGATTTCTGTCTATTTTGTTTACTATTGTATTCGCAGAACCAAGTACAGTGTCTGGCTCATAGGAGGCTGGCATTTTATAAATAAATAGCTAAATGAGCAAATGATTTAGTAAACGAATGAATGAGTTCTTCAGTAGAGTCATAGACATGGCATACACAATCAGTTAAAGTAGAACAAAAAAATAAACCTAAATATATGTAAGGATATAATGTTATTACATTTCCAAAAGGTATTATTGTAAATGTGTTATTAGAACATTACTTTGGGTTTACCTTAGGTATCTTTGCAAACAGCCCAGCAGTCAGTCTTAGCCTTGACTTAGCCTTAGTCTAAGCCTTGACTGCTTTTTACTTATAACAATCATGTTTTGACCCAACAGTAGGTGGGTTTGTGAATATGACCAAATTCTCTTGGAAGTCTAGATGGAATTATGTGACACAAAACCACAAGTTCTCACTTGCACCCTCTGTGTCCACCACTACCCTTTATTAAAGGCAACCTGTCACCTGTGCAGGAGGTAGCCATCTCTGGTTTCCATCTATGTCTACGTGGTCACAAAACAAAACTGCCTGTCTTGGCCTGACCTTGTTAGTACAGGATCTACCCAACAGAGAGAAACGCACCTGTGGTGACGGAACTGTGTTACCTGATTCTGTATTGAGATTTCAAGTGAGTTTTTCTTTGCCTACCTTAAACCACTGTACCATAAATTTAGGATCTTGTTGGAAGAGAATTTTACGTGCATAGATATGATTTCCATTAAAATTGTCCATTTTAAATTTCAAAGCCCTTGAGGTAAAAAAAAAAAAAAAAAGATGCATATCTTAGCGCAGGCTGCTATAACAATCTCACAGACCTGGTGGCTTAAACAATAGACACTTATTTCTCACAGTTCTGGAGGCTAAGAAATCTCAGTCAAGGCATTGGCACAGCTAATGTCTGGTGAGGACTTCTTTCCTGTCTTGTAGACAGCTGTCTTCTCTTCTATCTTCACATGGAGGGGTGAAAGAGAGAGAGAGAGAGGCATTTACCTTAGCAGAAAAGGGCAAGGCAGGTGGGGCAAAGGGAGGAACAAAAGAAGGAACCAGGTAGGAATTCCTCCTCTTGAAACCATGGCACCCATGTGTACAAATGACTGAGGCCAGAAGTTGACTACATGGAGAGCCCCAAAGATTTGAAATGTCTCATTGACAAGCCCACACCTACAAATGAAAAAAAAAAAAAAAATCACGCATGCGTCGCTCTACTCCTATCAAAGATTCTGCAATTCAGTGTTGTTGAATCTGAAGTTAGGAAGAGGAGGAGAGAGGAAGTGGCTAATGCTTATAAGCCTGCTCCCTTAGGAGGAACTGGAATGGCTCCCATCAATAATTGTCCTGTCTCTATCAGATTTCACTTTCCTGGAACTTCCTCAGTTCTCTCTATGCCTCACTTCACAGGCAGGTTCTTGGTATTCAGCAGCAACCCTTCCTAAGGCAAAAAGGAGAGTGTGGTGGGGTGTTGAGCTAATGACAACATTTATAATGCTTATTTGATGCCAGAAAGAAAGAAAATTGTCCCAAAATGACAAAACAAAGTTCACCTACACACTACATACACACATGATAAAAACACTTATCATTCTCTTAAACTCAGGAACATTCAGCTTTATGTAAAAAATAACTATATACCAAAGGAACAATTTTGAGGTGAGCAGGCAGTTCTATAACAAATGTTAATTCCTCTTTATCCATGTGTAATAATACTAACTTATTTCTGGGGCATGATTGAGTTTTCAGGGCACCATCCGTGCATTATAACATTTCCTTTACAGAGAAATCCTCTAAAGTAAGCAAATAAGCATTATAAACCCACACTTAGAGATGAAGGACATCAGAAATAATTTGATAAAGTGAATACATATATATATAAATCAATTATATATAGTTCTCTATATGATAATCATGTGAGCTAATTCCCTATAATAAATATTATATTTAATATATAAATATATAAAATAATAATGTATAGTATAATATAACATGTATTTAAAAAATTTATGTATAGATTGGAGAATCAAACACCTGAGTTTGTCACAAATAAGGCATGGGGACTTTGAATAAGGTAGGCAAAGTGTGTGTGTCTCAGTTCATTTATTCATGCATAAAAACAGAAATACTACCTCCTACATGGAATGTTAAAAGGCTTAAATGAAATATTACCAAAGAGCTATTTCATAGTAACTTTCTTCCCAATATTTAAAATTCCTTCTCAAAGAGGAACTAGGTGGACCAAGGTTCAAAGTTCAGAATTTCTGATTCCCATTCTGGTGTGTATTTCTTCTTACCAGCCTGCTTATGCAGATGAGTGGTGCTTACATTTGAGCCAATGACTGATTATTTCCTAAATAGTTGTAGGCTGAACATCTTAAGTGACTTTGATCTCAGTAAGGATGGTGATTCTGAACAAGATACATTCTCTCTTCTTAAGGGTTCTCACCGTGTGCATGAGGAGATAAACAGATTTTTAAAAAATGCTAATAATTATTGTGAAGGCCCTAACACCAAAGAGTTTCTGAACTTAAGTCTGGGCTATTCTAATTGTGGATCAGCTTGACATCTATCTTCTTCTATTATCTGAGCTTATCATCTCACTGTGGAGCATCCACTTAATACTTCTGAGAGAAACTGAGAGTACCCCCAAAGAACCTACTTACCACTGTCTGAGAAAAAAGCAAACAAAAAAACAATGTCACATAAAAGCAAAATTTTTCCTAACATGGATTTCAGAATAAGTGTCCAGTAGGAATCTGTAGGTAAAGGTTAACATGGTCTCATACCATGGTCACACAGTGTTCAACTCTGGTCTCTCAGAGAACAGAGAAATGATCTCTGCATGAATATCTCATATCATCAGTCCAAAAGCCAGAGACATTTCCAAAGGAAGCCAAAGTAGTTCCGTACAAACCTTCTCAGCTTTTGCAACCTGACATTGCAATTGATTATTTAATAGAGAAAGTCAGTTGAGCAGGAAATTGCAAAATAATAATAATTTTATAATTAATAAAAATTATAGATGTGTATTTGTTTACTATTCTTTCAAAATAGGATCAAAGTCATTTCTTTGATTAGAGTTTGCCAATTAGAGTTCTTTTTCTAAGAATACACATAAATCATACAGGTGCCTGTGACATTTATTTGGGATTTTCAGTTTTAGATTTTTTTTAGGTGTAGAGAGAACTTGAAGCACTTGCAAATCAATCTGGCATAGCCAAGTTTGGAAAAAAAAAAAAACAACCTACATCTGACCTTTGGTAAGGAGTCCCTCAATGGTGAGAGCTAGTTACAAGTATTCAGCATTTCACAGGCTCCAGTTAATGTTTTATTCAGGGGAAATGAGGAGTATTGGTCAATCAAGGAATAAGTTAAGTGGAGGTCAGTTAAGAGCACCTCTACTGTGTGTTCTGCATCTATTGATAATCCCAGGACAACTCTTAAAAAACATTAAGAATGTACAGTTTAATGATACTCCAATTACCTCTATTAACATCACCACGGCAAGCAAAGTCAGAGCTGAATTCTCCAATGAAGCTTAAAGCACTGCTATTTTGTATTGCCACTTGTTTAGAGATGCCCCTGTTTGAGATATCAAAGTTTTAGTGCATGTTCTCTCTTAGGGGAGCAACACATTTCTCTGGAGATAGGATGCAGGATTGCTTTGGGGCCAGACCAAACAGTTTCTCAAAACAAAACAAACAAAAGTTCTTTGAATCTGCCTGTGCACTTTGGAAGGTGCTGGAAGATGACCCCAGAATTCTGAACCAGAAGAAAAGAAGAAATGTTTTCATTTTGAAAAAATTTAAGTGTATATATGCCTCATTTTGACCTCACTCAGCTCTCCGGCTGATTTCTCTAGAGTTGGAAAGGTCTGCTTTTGAATCGAAAGAGCTTCATTCTGAGGAAGGAGGGTCTTGCCAGATACAATTCAAATTATGTATAGGTCAACCACACTGTGATTCATGTCCAAACTGTAGAAAATCACCCTCCGCCATGTTGTCCGTTATACTTGACATGGTACTTAATATTCGGAATACATTGGCCATCTGAGAGGTAAAATACAGTCCAACTTTGGATTTGAAATCTTGGGCATACATATAAAGACCTGTTTATGTGCAGGTAACATGTGCTGACAAATTTTAACACTGGGTTTGGGATCTGTTCTGACCACCACCACATTTATTTTGGGGGGGTCTTTTGTGTGAATCATTGATATTCTTCTTTTAAAAAAATACACAGGAATGATGTGACTAATGCTTCTCATGCATCTCTTTTGCTTCTGCAGGAGGGATTTTTGAAACTGTGGAAAATGAACCTGTTAACGTTGAAGAATTAGCGTTCAAGTTCGCAGTCACCAGCATTAACAGGAATCGAACCCTGATGCCCAACACCACATTAACCTATGACATCCAGAGAATTAACCTTTTTGACAGTTTTGAAGCCTCGCGGAGAGGTAACTATTTTCACATTTTTAAAAGCTTTTTTGGGTGTTGTGTCTGCTCTACAAGTCACCTTTTCTGCTACCTGTCCTTCTTCAGAGCGGACATCTTTGTGTAAATGGGTTGCAGGAAATCTCGGTCCTCGATGTCACTGTCCAGTGCAATCTGAACTATACTAATGGATGTTGCCTAGCTATGTTTTCTGGGCCGTTCTGATTAGCTCACCCTTCAGTGCCCTCTACTCTATGATTAACTGGTTCAGCTGTGAATGGAAAATGTCAAGCTTGATCTGTTTTTCCTTCCTGAGGCTGAGATACCACCATGAAATTGTACAGTGCAGTCAAATAAAACTTTGTGGAAGGTCATATCCACCGAGCATGTGGAAATGCCCACAACACACATAACTCACATCCTGAATTTTAACAGGTTGTAAACTACTGGGTTTACCTAGCCCCTTCTCAACTTTTTTTTTTTTTTTTTAAACTCCTTTCCACAAAATCATAGAAATCTAAAAATTAAACCAATGAAATAATCTCTGCATATTTTTTTCCTTATTTTTTTTTTTCTTCTGAGGAGAAGACAAGGTCCTATAAAATAATCTAATTTATATTAGGCTAGGCTGCAAGGTTTCTGTCATGGAAAGATTCCAGTGGGATTGTGGGGCTTGCTTAGACATCCCCAAACACTTCCAAGACAACGCTGACGCACAATCACGTTCGGTACACTTGAAACCTGGCCTCTAACCAGGGAGGTATTGAGACTCCACGCAGGTGTTTATATGTGGAAACCAAGGCTGCCCCACACTCTCGAGTGGGGGGGGGGGAGCTCTTTCCCTCATAGAGGAATGTTTGTCCACAAATAAATGGAATGCAATGAACACCATGTTCATGTCGATTGCCAAGTAACTAATACTGGTGTTTCCACATAGAATTAACTCAGGATCATCAGATGTGTGCACCTTACACGGTCTTCTGCAGGATTCTTAGTGTTCTTTACACAAACAAAAGGTAAAACTTGTTTTCCTAGGAACACACATGAAAAGAATATAGGATAATGATTCTTTTTTTTTAATCTCTGGCACAACCTTAGGGTAAGCACATTTTCTTTTTAAAGCTGGATGAAGCTTACAGATACTACATAGATCAGAGTTGTCTATGAAGAAATAATAAAAATTTCTATTTATATAGCTCTTCAAAGTTATCTTCACATGAATTATTTCTGTGGGTGAGATCTCTCTGTCTTTTGTCTCTGTTTCTGTCTTTGTCTATCTCTGTCTCTGTCTCTCTGTATCTCTCTTTGTCTGTCTCTGTCCTGTCTCTCTCTCTGTCACACACACAAACATTGCTGAGCAAATACCTTAGAAAGGCAAACACATTTAACAACGATACTTCAACCCACATAAAATTGAAAGCTTTTTTGTGATCTCAAGTACCTGCCGCACTTGTAAATTAAACACCCCCAAAGCTTCTTAAAACTGGTAATTTGCTGGCAAACAGAACTCAAAAAATTGATTTTCTGTCAAGTCATATTAACATCCCTGAGCTAAATAGTAGCAGGTATCTCAATCCATTGCCCATGTTAGAGAAAACAACAGTTCATATACTCTCATGCTCTCATTTTATCTTACCAATGAAAACATATCCAGAAAATAAGCTTCTGAAGACAATGGCAATTTATGCTAACAGCACTTAATGCAGAAAATTGTATGTCTTCATATCTCAGGTAGTAATTCGGTACCAAAGAGCACAGTATCAGAAAGTTTCCATTGTGAATGACTGTCAACATTTGCAGTTACATAGATATTTGCAATATGGCTTTCAAAACCTTATTTATTATTTTTTCTCTCTAAATCAAGTCAGATAATTTTGACAAATTATATATATATAATTTTTCTACTTATAAATTTTGATATTGTTTAATTCAAATATTTAATCATCTCTTGGCAGTTCCAAATTCCTTTAAATTAATATTAAAATATAAATTTGATATGCTTTTAAACTTATATATAATGCCAGCATAAATTTATATCAGCATGAAATGAGTAGACACTATTTTACATGGTTGTAGAGGATAATCAGTCCCATCTTTCTGGAAGGGAATTTGCTTAATATGTATCAAGTAACTAAAAAGTATCATACCATTTAATTATAGCTGAGAATCTACTCTAAGAAAGTAATGTAAAATTCAGAGAAAAATATAAGAACTAAGATAAGTACTATAATACTAATTATAATAACAAAAATTAGGAGCAGCTTAGATGTTCAATAGCATCAGAAATAGTTAAATAAATAATGACATATCCATGGGATGGGTTATTCTATAGACATGAAAAATATCCTTTTGAAGACTTTGAGGGGACTTGGGGAAAAGGGTGTACTTTTATTGTTATATTCAGTGTTAAATGAAGAAAGCAATGTATCAATGTATCAAATATAGTGTTATATTCAGTGTTAAATGAAGAAAGCAATGTATCAAATACAGATATCAAATGTATCTGTAAAATGATTTAATTTTTTATAAATTGGAATGCCAAAATATGAATAGGTATTTTCCCAAGATGATGGAATTACAAAGCCTTTTTTTCCTTCCTTACCTTTAAAATATTCTAAATTCTCTCAATGAATGTATAAAATCTAATAATGAGAAAAATAAATAAATTTTATGAATTCATTTTTAAGTATATATTGACTTGATTTTCTTAGGCTGCATGTTGGCTAATGTTGAGGTAGGGAGAGGCCTGACCTTGAGCTGGGCCCCTGGGCTCTGGTAGAAAGCCCGTGGCCCTGAACTCACTCCATTGTCTATGGTATTAGTGGGTTGGACCAAATGGCTTGTAAGATCCCGTTAAGCTATGCTATGGTATTATTCTATAATTAATTAGGTATCAATATCACTTGATATTCTTTAGCGGTTTTTCGATAGCCTGGAATTCATTTCTGAGTTTTGGGAAGATGGTACTTTGCAGCCTCCCAGAGAATCTTCTGAATTCTTGGACCATGTTAATATCCTCATTGACACCCAGCCATAGGACAGAACTTCATTCACATGAAATTCACTTGGCAAATGTCTTGTAGAACAGCTCTGAGCACCCCCGGGTTATGCCACGCCAAGCAAGGGAGGTAGACCCCATCTGATTAAAAGTAATGGTGTGACACCAGCCACTCATTTTTGATTGCACAGAACTGGCCCTGTGATGTGTTACTCATCAGTCCCACATTCAAGTCTCTCAAACATTTTACTATCTCGAGGATATTGGAAGTTGGATTAAGCATATTTTCTCAACATACAGATGGAGAGTAGAGGAAAATTTCTAATAGTGAAAATAAAAAGAGGGACCAAGGGAAAGATGAAATTCACAGCTCTCTCTTTCTCTGCCCCTTTCCCTGCCTTCCCTTTCTACCCCTCCTTGTCTGTGGCCACCAGCCTGTGACCAGCTGGCTCTTGGTGTGGCTGCTCTCTTTGGCCCTTCCCACAGTTCCTCTGTCAGTGCCGTGCAGTCGATTTGCAATGCTCTCGAAGTTCCACATATACAGACCCGCTGGAAACACCCTTCGGTGGACAACAAAGACTTGTTTTACATCAACCTGTACCCAGATTATGCAGCTATCAGCAGGGCGGTCCTGGATCTGGTCCTTTACTACAACTGGAAAACAGTGACGGTGGTGTACGAAGACAGCACAGGTATGGGACTCGCGTGAGACCTCACCTGGCCATGTCAGGTCTGAACAAAGGGAATCTGAGTGTTCTAGAGGCATTGACTCATCAGGTGGAGTGCATAAAAATGCTCTTTTATATGAAGCTGATGGAGTATTCTAATTTAGGAATTCCATGTGTCACCGTGTCCCGATTCCTTTGGATCCTTTCTGATGATCCTTCCATCATCATACTTAGGGGGATTTGTTTTTTGTTTTGTTTTGTTTTGTTTATTTTGAAGTTTTAATTATATTACACATAGGGCTGGGATGAGAGATTATTAATAGAATTTTATTATTTTATTTTTGATGACTACATTTTTATTTATTTTATTTTTTTATTATATTCAGTTAGTCAGCATATAGTTCATCATTAGTTTTTGATGTCGTGTTCAACAAATATCGCCTTATTGATATTTGTTGTAATCCAATCAGAATATTAAAGATGTGATTACATTTCTCCAACTCTATTAAGACTGTGACAATGACTCCATTCCTTAAATAATGCAAAGAAAGTTGGAAAAATGACCATGAAGTATGCTTCCAACTTGATAAGTAACTATGTAAATGTTATATGTTAGACAAGTTTCTAAAGTAGGTTAACAAAGAGGAATCTAGTCAGAGGTTATATCAATAAAACTGACCATTTCATAGGAAAGGGACTAAGAACCCCTGATAACCAACCCTTAATAAAGTTTGCATTGTTCCACTGATTATTTTAGGATGCAGAACAGAACTGTGATGCTTAGAGCCTCCATCTCACTAGACACTTTCTCTCACCTGCCCCCATTTCAAGTTTCTTTTGCAGGCACCTTTCCTCTCTGTCTTCTGGTCACATTTTGAAGTTTGTTGAAATTCAGGCTCTTTTTTATACAGTTAAGTCCCCATGCTGGTGACTCTCCTTTGTCAAGTCCTTCTAATTTGAAGCTGTTCACCATCTTGCCCTTTTCAACTCCATTAACCCTGGCACTTCATTATCCCCTTCCCTACACTCCCTATACCTCACATCAGCTAGGATGAAGAGTCCACCATTCCTTCCTTACATACCCCCAACTTCATCTGACTCTTACTGAAGTATAGTTGACACACAATGTTACATTAGCTTCAGATGATTCAACAAGTTTATATTCTATGCTATTCTCCCCACAAATATAGTTACCATCTGTCACCATACAATGTTATTAAAATGTCCTTGACTATATTTCTTATGTTGTACCTTTTATTCCTGTGACTTATTCATTCCATAACTGCAAGCCTGTACCTCACTCCCCTTCACCTATTTTGCCCATCTCCGGCCCATCTCCCCTCTGGCAACCATCAGTTTGTTCTCGTATTTATGGGTCTGTCTGCTCATTTGTTCATTTGCTTTGTTTCTTAGATTCCACATATAAGTGAAATCATATAGTATTTGTCTGTTTCTGTCTGACTTATTTCACTTAGCATAATACCCTCTAGGTCCATTCAAGTTGTCACAAATCTCATTCTTTTCCTGGCTGTGTAATATCCCATTACATATATACCATATCTTCTTAATCCATTCATCTATCAGTGGACACTTGGGTTGTTTCCATATCTTAGCTATTATAAATAATGCTGCAATAAACATAAGGGTACATATATCTTTTTGAATTAGTGTTTTCATTTTCTTTGGATACATACTCAGTAGTGGAATTACTGGATCATACGGTATTTCTATTTTTAATTTTCTGAGGCATCTCCATGCTGTTTTCTATAGTAGCTGCACCAATCAAGATTCCTACCAACAGTGCATGAGGGTTCCTTCTTTTCCACATCTTCACCAACACTTATTGTTTTTTGTCTTTTTGATACTAGTCATTCTGAATGGTATAAGGTGATATCTCACTGTGGTTTTGACTTGCATTTCCCTGATGATGAGTGATGTTGAGCATCTTTTCATGTATCTGTTTGCCATCTGTATGTCTTCTTTGGAAAACGGTCTATTTAGGTCTTGTGCCATTTTTAATTGGATTAAAATTTGGTGTTGAGTTGCATAGGTTCTTTATATATTTTGGATATTGACCCTTTATCAGATATTTTAATTGCAAATGTTCTTTCCCACTCAGTAGGTTGCCTTTTGGTTTTGGTGATGGTTTCCTTCACTGTGCAGAAGCTTTTTATTTTGGTGTAATCCCAATAGTTTATTTTTGTTTTTGTGTCTCTTACCTGACAAGATGTATCCATAAATATGTCTGACTCTCCTTTTCCGAAGCTGGCCCCTTACTATGCATGATCCTCCACACAACCCCTGAGACAGTGAGCTCTCTCATTCCACATGATCACACTCAAATATCACTTCTTGCTTAAAGTCCTCTGAGACCACCATAGGGTTCAATAGCACTTTGCAAATATAAGTATTATATTACATGTTTCAATTACCTGTTTGCACATCTAGGAGACTAGGAATTCCTAAACATTGGACTTCTATCTTATTTATTTTTATAATCTGCCACCTAACACAATTATGGCATATAGGGAAGTACTTAGTAATAATACTTAGGAATAATATTATTTACTTTATGCATATATTTCCTCCAATAATTAAAATTAGCTCATTTCTTGAGCTACACATTTGGTAATAAGGTTAAGAAAATTACCAGTGAAAATTAATAAAGCAAAGCACTTAACAATGTTTTTAATAGTATTTCATTTTTCATTTTCATTTTTCATTTTTGGTCCTTTTTACCAAGCACTAGTACTTTCTACTTCTTAGGGGATGAATAGTAAGCCTCCTTTACTTTGCACTAAACTCTGGTTCCATTTTAAACTGTCAGATAAAAATGACTGTTCTATTTGGAAATATGCATTTATGTATTTTCTTATACCTCATCTCATTTTAGAAAAAAGTGAAGGTAGGTGATTGTATATATAACTTATAAATGTTATATTCAAAACAGTCCTACAGGGAAGAATAAGCCACAGGCAGTCATATTCTTAAAGCTTCACCTGCTTGCTGGGAAGAAAAAAACATACTATCAAATGAATTCCACAAGCATACTTAAAAGGCCTTGAGATGGAATATTATAATGTATAGGGGTGGAAAAGTTTTCCCTTCCTCCCTTCTAGGATCTTTGGCTGGTCAAGCAATTAAGTTGACGTGAGACAAATTAACAGGAGTAAAGCAAACAAAGTTTAATAAGATGTATACCACCCGTAAGCATGGGAGAAACCCAAGAAAACTAACTCTCTGAAATGGCCAAAGCCATCACCTTAAATACCATCTTCTGCTAAAGACAAAAGATGCTGGGGGTGGGAAGTCAGTTATGAGAAGTTATCAGGAAAAGCACAGTGAGCAAGGATAAGGTTGTTAGGAATATTTAAGTCCCTGCATTCTCCATTGAGAAGAATTTCTAGAGATTGAGTCCTCCCCCCTCTTCCTGGTACAGTGAGGGAAACACCCTTACAAATGAAGACTTCCCTTACACATGTAAATGTCTCTTATAAAAGGGTAACGTCTACTCAGATTTCAGAGCTTCATCTGTGTCTGTTGTTTCTTAAAAATAAACATCTTATAATAATCCCATGCCAAAGAGACACATTCTGGACTGGGAAATTCTGCTCCCCGTCAATTATGAATGTAAGTGTAATCAGATCTTCCATGTTGCTTACCTTTGTAAATAGAGAATTGCATGAGCTAATAAAGTCATACTATTTCTTATTATGTAGTACCCTCGATAGTACAAATTCTTCTCACTATTTCTACATCTCCAGCAAAGCAGGGCCATCTAAAGGGAAAACAAATTAATGAATGATATTAAAACTTTTAGATTTAACTTAAGAGCTCAACTAAAGGTGTGAGCATAACTGTTACAGATTTCAAATTGAATTTAGACAAAATATAATTTGTAAAAGGATAACACAAAAGTTGATGTCCTAACCAACCTTCTGATTTCAGGTGAGCACTCATAAGTGATGAGGATTTTGCACAGGAGGAAACTCAAATTATCATTTCTATCATTTTTTTTTTACAAGAAACTGAAATCTGCTTTTCATCCCTATTAAGTTCACCCAAGCCTTGTTGCTCAATAAATACTTGCTAAAGTTGAAAATCCCAAATGAGTTTGTATGTTGCCCATTAAGTTAGAAATGATTCATGTTAAAATGATTTTGCCCACAAAGAAATTAAAAATGTAAATGAATAATCAATTGAGCCATTAAATTGGAACCCAGAGAGTAAACAGGTCAACTGAGATCAATAAAGGTAGACATCTTTTGCCTTTGAGTGGGTTTAATACCACTTGACTCAGGGTTTTGGTTGCAGTAATTATCAAGCCATAAAAAGGAGAAAACTTAGTAAACCTGAAGGAAAAGAAAGGACTTAGGTGTGCTCAGCACCTGCCCTCACACCAGAATTAAGTACCCATTAAAGAACACTTTATTGGGATTTGTTTAGGAGTTTGTTAAATAGCCTGAAGCTAGCACAGATGTCTGGGGGACCAGATGGTCCATGACTCCCATTGAAGTCAAGGGGAGCACTGTGCTTGTCTCTAAGGACAAAATTCAATTCACTAAATACTAGCAGGCAGAATCCTGGAAGTGAAAATGTAGAAAGACCCTAGAGAACTGTTGGGGGAGTGAATTTTTGTTTCACTTCATCTCTCTCTCTCTCTCTCTCTCTCTCTCTCTGTTGCCTGGATGTTCTTCCCATCAGTCACCTACTTCTCTCTGATTCCCACTTTCAGAGGTGACCCTAGGCAATAAGAAATTGCTGCTCATTGGTCATCCCCTTTGCTTCATTAGACCCCTGGTGGAAGCCTGGCTTCTATCCCTTCACACACATCAGAAAGAACTGAGAAGCTGAGCACCAAATGCAGTGTGGAGGATAGTCAGCAGTTTCTGCTTTTTTAAGGCCAATCTCAGTGAAATGTAGCCACAATTAGTTCTGTAGAACAGGGACCAGCAAACTTTTTTCTCTAAAGGGCCAAATAGTACATAGCTCAAGCTTTGTGGGTCATATGGTCACGGCAATTTCACTCTGCCAAGGTAGCAAGAAAACAGCCATAGGCAACATGCAAATGAACAAGTATGGTGTGTTCCAACAAATCTTTATTTATAACAAACAAACAAGGAGGCCAGTGTGGTGGGATCAGCGTGAGAGGGGAAGGGTAGTGGGAAAGTAGGTCAGAGAAACGCACCATATAGATCATGGAGGATTTTATAGACCACAAGGAGGGCTTCTGCTTTTCATGAAATGGGAAAGCCATTGGACAGTTTACAGCAGAGGAGTGGCATGATCAGATTTACATCATAAAAAGATCATTCTGGCTCTTGTATGGATAATACAATACAGGCAGGCAAGGGTAAAAATAGGTAGCTTCTAGAGAAATCAAGGCAACTGAGGAAGGTAAGTAATAGAGGAGTAAGAAATTGTCAGTTTCTAGAAATATTTCAAATGTTGAGCTAGCATAATGCCCTGAAGAAGTAGAGGCTGGCTGAGAGAGAAACAGAGGAGTCAGGAGTGAATCTAAACTTTTTAGCCTGAGCCAATGGAAGGAGTTAACATCACCTAAGGTGGGGAAGGTTATAGATTGAACTACTTTGGAGGAATAAGGATGATATCAGAAGTTTGTTCAGTCATAAACACGGTAAGTTTGAATTTGTAATATCTACTACATTCAAATGAAGGTGATGAATAGGCAGCTAATATATAAGTCTGGAGTTCAAAATGTGGTGTGAGCTGGAGATACAAATTTGAGAGTCCTCAGTATATAGATGGGACTAAATAAGGCCATCAAGGAAATGAGTTCCAGCCAGATGCCTCTAGCCCTGAGTTCACAACACATAGTCCTCAAGAGATTTTTTTTTCATCCATGGTTGCCTTAAGTCATTTTTCTCAACACATCAGAGCCATGAGATTTCTAAAATGCAGCCTACAATAAAGAGCTATTAACTATCACTTGAAACATTATCTCAAAGATTTACAATGAGGATTAATTTGAAATAAGATTAACATACATAAAAATGTTAGTGATTGGAAAACAATAAATTCAAGGAGAAAACACAGTAGAAATGAGAGCCACAAGTACCACAATAACTAAATTCTTGAGTTCTGATTATGTGGCACATGCTCTTTTAAAAAATATGCATAATTAACTCATTTAATATGTTCAACCACTCTATGAATAAGTGAAATAACTGCTCTTATGGCTGTATGGCTGTATTTAAATAGTGACTCCGATTTGTTATGTTTATTACTTTCCCTCCATCTTCTATAGAAAACAGAAAGAATATATTGTCCAGAACCAAGAATCTTGACAGAGGCCTAATATTTGGCCTTGAAGAAAATTAACAGTTTGGTATAAATAACCAAGCCAAAATGAAAGATATTCAGTAGGCAATCAGTGCCAAATAAAACAATAAGTAACTCTTTTCCCTTTCAGCAATCAAAACTCGCCCCACTGTGTTATGATGACCATTTGTGCTAGCCAAAACACTTCTGCTACAAGCCCTCCTACAATCGCACCTGAAATAGCTGGGAGATAGAAGTCCTTGGCACTCAGAACCAACAAGATAATAAATTGCAGTTCTTCTTTTTTTCTGTCCTCACTCTTTTCTACCCTTCCTTTCCACCCACTCCAGTCCTCTGCCCAGAACCCTATTCAAATTTTCAGAATTCTGTTTGGAACCCCATCTTTAGTGCACAGAGGTATATTATTTTTAGCTACCATTGATATCAGCAAGAATTCAAGACTAAAATACTCAGGTTGAGCTAACTGCAACACAGTTCATCTCAAATATTTTGAGTACATTCTTCTTTGAGGTCCTTTGATCAAGGGACAGTTTTTCTTTTGGGAAGTCTCTAGCTTTTTTTTTGATGCACTTTTGAAAAATCGTATGTATGAAGATCTGCACTTAAAAGTGCTATATTTCCCCCAGGTAATTCACTCACTTACCCGTTTCCATTTCTTAGTTCTGATTTTTCCTTACCTCTGGAGGGTACATAGATCTTAAGAATCCTATTAGATTTGGGTATATTAATATACCAACAAGTCTGTGAAATGCCATTTCACATGTTTCTAAGTACAAATGAAGAGGAAATTAACATTTAAAATGTATGATCTTATCTGTGGGTCCCAATGGTTTACTGCATTCATCTTTATGGCATCAACCCCACTGATGTGGTTTAATGAACAGGGAATTGGATTAAGACTCCAGAAAACATAGGTACTTTTCTTTTGAACTAATACTCATTAAATGTAACTAAGCTGTCCAGAAATGAACTGGACTGCAGTGTGAGGTGGAAAATTTCTCAAATAGAGAGGCGTTCAGCAGCAGCTGTGTGGAGGGGAATCATGCATGAAGTAAAGGTTTGACCTTAAGGTCCCTCCCAGTTCCTGGCATCTGTGACTTATTTTTAGTGCTGATCTAAACAGTTAACCTCATTGTGTCTCACTTTCCTTACTGTAAAATAGTACTGACACCTTTTCACCTCGAAGGTATATTCTGAGGTTTGTTAAGATATTTATAAGGCATGTAGCATCCTTCATACAAGGGGTAACGTAAGTAGCAAAGTTTATTATTATTTAAGGAGAAGGAATGGGAAATTTTAAACCCTCACTGGAAATAGCAGCTTCTTTTTTTTCTCCTCCATATGCTCCACCTGTTCCCGGAGTCACTCCCTGTGCATGCAAATCAGCGTTTTTCTGTGTCATGTCTGAGTGCACAGAGTGGATAGGTGGCCAAAACTAGTGTTTAGAATTGGCCATTTGGACATTTTTGAAAGTTACCTCCACATGCAGAGCCCAACTCAAACTCAGGTGAAATAAACAGGCTCCTTGCTCTGAAGTGCTTTTAAAACCAAAGATGTGGTTTCCAATTGCATTCCTGGGGGTGGGAGTGGAGGAAGGAGGCTCTTACGGTGTTGTTTTCTATCTCCATGTTTACTCTTTTTATTTAGCAAGAGGTGAACTTAGAAAAAAGATGCCAGAAAAGTACAATGAACTCCTGTATGCCTTTCATCTAGGTTCATCATGTAATCCTTTGGCTACATTTGTTTTAATGCCCTGTGATTCTCTCAATATAAAACAATTACAGCAACAATAAACAATAATAGTAGTAAGTAATAGTGTTGTAATAGTAAGTGGCAGACATCATGACCTTTTCACCCCTAAATGCATTTGTATGTATTTCCTAAGAACTAGGGTTATAACCACACTACAATTACGAAATACAGGAAACTTAACACTAATACAGTACTATTATATACAAATAGGATAAGAGTTCTTAAAGAATGCTCTGCAGAGATGACAGAGTCTAGGGGAGCTGGTATTTGCTGGCCAGAAGGGCTCATTGCAGGTTGTTCTAAACAACTGAGGCTTTCCCAGTGACCAGAGGACACCATGATTTCCCCTCCAGAACATGGCTTTGCCCCAGGCACAGAGCCCCCTGTGCTGCCCTTGGCCAATGGTGTTGTGGGCCCTTCAGCTTTATTCACCTGGATGAAAGGGACTCAGAGCCAACTTACCCGACTCCCCACCTTCATAGAAGTCACCTGTGCCCCGGCGCACCCCACACCCTCTCCTCACAGGAAAAGGCTGATGGAGGTCGCTGGGTCTACACTGATCGATCTCTCTCAATCTCTCTCTCTAGATAGATAGATAGATAGATAGATAGATAGATAGATAGATGATAGATAGATAGATAGATAGATAGATAGATAGATAGATAGATGACAGATAGATAGATAGATAGATGATAGATAGACACACACCATATTACAGTTTCTCTGATTGACACAATAATGCCCTTACAGGATTTTTTTGAATCCAGGATCACTCATTGCATTTAGTCGTCATCTCATTTTACTCTCCTTTGGTCTCCTTTGGTTCAGCCTTCCTTTGCCTTTCATGACCTCGACATTTTTGAAGAGTCCAGGTCAGCTTTATTGCAGAATGTCCCTCAGTTGGGTTTGGTTGTCTCCTTAACTGCATTTTATTTTTCAAGTCCCTCCACCATGGTGGGCTAGAAAGACTACCACCATCACCAGATTTGCATGCACCCTAACCCTCCTCTGCAGCTGGAGTCCCATCCTGGGAGCACTGGGTCACTCCTCAAGGCTAGCTTCCAAACACAGCATGACCATTAGCTTTCAATTTCCTTTCCCTTTGTTTAGCAAATAAATTTTAACTATTCTTTACAATAAACTGCAATTGATGGATTGCTGCAAAATGCAAATAAAAGGGAAGCTTTCTCTAATTTTTTTCTCCTGTGGGTGGGGGAAGGCTTTTAAATTGTAAATTCTACAATGTTTGCTAGTGAAGGCAGAAAGGCTTTTTTTTTTTTTTTTTAAGCAAACAATTGCTTTGGGAAGAGAAATGTAAACCTCACTGTTCCACCCTCATTCTTCTTCCCACAATTTCCTCTGTAATCTTTAAATCTGCTGAGCTTTTTCCTTCCTGAGGCCAATTCACCTGCAAGCAGACAAACTGAAAAAATTAGGGACTTAGTAGTGAGTATTTCCAAAAGACAAATTTAGACCAATTAAAAACTGGTCTTTCGTACTGAGCTGTTCTCCTTTCTCCTCTATTGGTATTAAAATAACTCTGTGCATGGTCACCTGTTTTGAGGAGGAGAGAGCAAAATGTCTATTAATGGCCTCATTTGCCAACTAAAGATTGAATGCTTTATGCTAGTCCAAAGTTTTCTTTCTCTGTTTATTTATCCAGTTACTTATTCATATAGCTAGCTAGCTAGTTAGTTAGTTATTCAGTCAGTTAGTTAGTTGACCTGAAATCTAAAAGTCAAGAGGGACCACTGATTTGATAAAAAGAGTCTGAAACTGGTAGTCAGAAGGTAGACCTGGATTCAAGTCCTGGACTTAAGAACCTTAATAAGACCTTAGGGTCTTGAGCAAGTTGCTCCATCAGCCTCCATCAGCCTCAGCTTGTGAATTATAAAAATTGAGTAGTAATTGATACTCATCGATGTCACAAGAGTTGATGGGATGAAATCCTTCTATGGGCTTTTTTTTTTTCCTTTTGCTTTTGCGTTTTATACAACTTTATTCCAAGCTGAGGATCTCAATATAAAACTAAACACTGGTGAACTGTTTTCCTTACTAATTCTGAATTACTGTAAATTTACAAGTTCTGCTAGCAGTTCAACACTTAAATAGGTTAAATCATCTCGGACATGTGGTAGATTTCATGTAATGAAAATACCTGAAACAATTAATGCAATATACCGAGCTGATCAAAATGAAATGAACTTGGAAAACAAGGCTGCAAGATTATTACTAACATATTGCAATACTTACGTTACAAATTACCCGTATATTGTTTATTATGGTTCTAGCCATATAGGAACAACTGAAGCCCCTTTCTTAAAGCAAGATGGGTTCATGTCCCATACCCTGGGTTTAGCATGGGGTTTGGCATATAATGAGCATCCAGGAAATGTTTTCCCATAAAAATGAATGAACAAATGGAAAATGTATTCAACTTTAAAATACCATTAACATGGGTAAGTCGTCATGATAGGAAGATGCACTTCATATTGACATTCCATTCAGCAAAGAACAAAAGAGCAGTTTGTTGCAGCACATGAAATGCACTTTTTAAATGGTTTTCCCATCTTATTTAAAGGCCACATTGATCTCCTTTGTGGTCATGCTCCAGTATAAGAAAAAAGAAAAAAAAAATGAGATCCAAGTAGCCAGGAGTAAAGAAGAAAGGAGAGTGGGTCCATGTTTCTATTTTTTTTCCCGTCTTATCAAATAATCCAAAATTATCTCTGTTCCCTCAGGACCAGCAATCTGTTTGTAAGGCTGGACTGTAAGGTAGAAAGATTGAGTACTGGACTCACAGAAAATTTGAACTAATGGCTCCTCCTAACTATCTTTGTGACCCTGACAAGTTACTTAACTGCTCTGAGCCTCAGTTTCCTTGTTGGAAATAATGAAGTTAGTAATGCTTACTTCACAGAATTACTGGAGGATTAACAACTATGCAAGCCCATGTGCTCGGTTTTCTTCCATTTTTAATACTCATCAGTGGCTCAGGACTAGTGATCCCAGAAGCGAAGAGGATAAGTGGCTCATTACTGATACTTGAGAGCCTTCAACCACACTGATTGGTTTGAAAAAAAGCAAGAGTCCATGAAAACTACATTCCAACAATTTCAATTATTATGTAAAAATTTTTTTTAAATGATGAGCAATAAATCTTGTTATGGTTCTACAGATCCTAACCACTACCAAACCCGCCCCCCCCACCGCAATTGCTTGCATCCATTAGACTCTGAAGAACAGCTTAATTAGAAAGTTACTGTATGTACTTCAGATCGTAACCTATCCAAGATGTTAGAGAAATCTTTTAACATCTGAGCCACAAAAATGTAGCTTGGGTGGAGGGGGTGGATAACTAAATAAATAAAACAAGAAAATGAAAGAAATGTATCAAGTCCCGAGGTGGCTGGCATCCACGACAGGGCATACCAAAGTTTCCATCTGAATACTGATAAAACTTAATATTGATTACTTGAAGTTGACAAATCCTAAAGACACAGAACTGTGTAATAAAAAAAAAAATTTCAATTTTCCAATGTGATGAGAGTCCTCGAGTGATAGGCAACATCATGCAGTGTAGCAATCATAAGTTAATGTTAGGGGAAATAAGACGGAGGCTTTATATAGCAGTTTGCCTTACCCCAGTAAAGTGTGTCTATTAAAAAATGGTGCAGCTCAGTAGATTCACACTTGTAGTGAATCAAATATTCTCTGTCAAGTTAGTTGGCTGTATACACTTTCTTAAAATTATCAATGGTGGATTTTAAAGGAATTTTGTTTCTGCTTTTATTATATAATCTCTAAAAACTCTATGGTCCTTCTTTTTTTAATCAAGAAAGGATTTTCCAATTCAATGTTCAATCATATTAGAAAGAGGATGTGATGAGCCATTTCTAAATAGTTTCTATGGTAGGAACTGGAAAATTATATAGAAAACCCAGCTAATTAGCTGGAAAAGAGTATGCTATACATAAATACTTGATGAAAAGTTTACAGAGGTTTACAGCCCCAAGAAATTCTAGTATTCTATTGTCTGTTTTGTTTTGTTTTGTTTTGTTTTAAGCAAGCATTATCCATTTCATTGAACACCTTTGGAAACTTTAAGCAACTTTTGTTTACAAAAGTTTTACAGTTACAGACTTGGTTTATTAAAGATTTGTGGTGTTGGCCAAAAGCTGGAGAGGACAATTGCATTTAACAAAATTCAACATTCACTTAGGAAAACTGTGTTTCCAAATCACACATGCCCACAAAAGGAAAATACCGTATAATCCACCACAAGGGAAAGGGAAAGGGAAATGACAAATGAGAAGTTAATAGTGTAGGGGCGCCCGGGTGGCTCAGTCGTTAAGCATCTGCCTTCGGCTCAGGTCATGATCCCAGGGTCTTGGGATCGAGCCCCGCATCGGGCTCCCTGCTCCGCGGGGAGCCTGCTTCTCCCTCTCCCACTCCCCCTGCTTATGTTCCCTCTCTCGATGTGTCTCTCTCTGAAAAAAATTAATAAAATTTTAAAAAAAAAGAGAAGTCAATAGTGTAACCTTTAGGAAGGTACCACTTGATACATTTTGGGAATGATATGAGTTTGACTGTAAATGGCAATAAACAAATCCTCTTTAGACAGAACAGTCTGTTGCATGATGGGATGTCATTTTCTAGGTCTCATTCGTCTGCAAGAGCTCATCAAAGCTCCCTCCAGATATAACATTAAAATCAAAATCCGCCAGCTGCCCTCTGGGAATAAAGATGCCAAGCCTTTACTCAAGGAGATGAAGAAGGGCAAGGAGTTCTATGTGATATTTGATTGTTCACATGGAACAGCTGCCGAAATCCTTAAGCAGGTAAGAGCGGCGGGGAAGAGGTAAAGTTGGGGGGGTGTGGATTTGTTGATTTCCCTTTCTCAAAAATGCCATCTGGTTTCACTTAGTGCAGCATGATAAAACTGCAGAAGTCCGGTTTAGGCTGAGGCAGCTTTAGGAGCCCTTTTAAAGGATTCAGGGAGTTCATAGGGCTCAGGGAATTCAAAGAAGCCACCTGTTATATATAGTTGTAGATGTGGGGTCCTATGTATTGGGAGGCATGTAGATCCTATCAACAGAGAAGGATGACATTTCAAGGTGATTAAGCATCTTTTCTTTACATCTCTTGAAAAGACTGAGCAGATTTCATTTACATAACACCTGACTTGTCCTAAATATATCTTCCTCATGGCAAGACCTCTTTTGTCAAACATACATGATTCTGAGCATAGTGAAAAGGGGGCACAGGGACAACAAAGAAAAGATGCTTCTCTCTTCTAACTTGTCACAGACAATGAGCTGCCATGCATTAATCTTGTTGAATAATGTGGGTGGAAACACTTGATAAATTATGAAATCGTATGTAAATGAAAGATTTAGTAATGTTAGGAATAATAACAACAGGGTAATCACTTTTGAGAACTTCGGGATATAGCACTGGTCTTATGCTCACAAAAGAAAATTCAGAATTAGGGGCGCCTGGGTGGCTCAGTCGTTAAGCGTCTGCCTTCAGCTCAGGTCATGATCCCAGCGTCCTGGGATCCAGCCCCGCATCGGGCTCCCTGCTCAGCGGGAAGCCTGCTTCCCCCTCCCACTCCCCTGCTTGTGTTCCCTCTCTCACTGTGTCTCTATCTGTCAAATAAATAAATAAAAAATCTAAAAAAAAAAAAAAGAAAATTCAGAATTAAAAAAGATAAAGCATTGGGGCGCCTGGGTGGCTCAGTCGGTTAAGTGACTGCCTTCGGCTCAGGTCATGATCTCGGGGTCCTGGGATCGAGCCCCGCATCGGGCTCCCTGCTCGGCGGGAAGCCTGCTTCTCCCTCTCCCACTCCCCCTGCCGTGTTCCCTCTCTCGCTTTCTCTCTCTGTCAAATAAATAAATAAAATCTTAAAAAAAAAAAAAAAAGAAAGATAAAGCATAGACCAGTGGTCCTCAGCGCAGAGGGATTTTGTACCCTCGGGGACTTTTGGCAATGTCCGGACACATTTTTGGTTGTCATATAGGGGACAGTGGTACTCTCCTGGCAACTAGTAATTAGAGGCCAGGGATGCTACTAAACATTCTGTCATGCACTGGACATCCCCCACAACAGAGAGATGTATACCCTAAGATACCAGTAGTGCTGAGGTTGAGAAACTCTGGTATAGACAAAGAAAATGGAAAAGGCTAGCCAGATGCTTAAAATAGAGGCATTAATAAAAGATCAAGGGATGAATTTGGAGGAACATGGGAAAAAATAGCCAGGTCATATTTACGTGGCCTTAAATGGGTGTCTCTTTGTATTTAATTTAAGCAGTTACTGTGGCAAAAGGCAATGTTCTTATCTGAAATGACACAAACTATTATTATAGTCCCTAGTTTAATAGGTTTGGGATGTGCTATGTGGTTGACTGACAGTGGGCACTACTTTGATAAGTAGATCAACCCCTCCGCACAAATGTAGAGCTGTGGATTTCCAAACCACTTGGGAGAGCTCTTAGAGCAGCCATCCTACCTGACTCTCCAGTGTTGGATCTCATACTTGAAGGGCATCTCTCTGAAGCCATTGAGTTCAGAGTTGAGTTTTTAATTTCACTGCAAGTAAACAATCAGGAAAGTTGACTAGAGGTTTCTATTATCTCCTGGATGATTACAGTAAAAATCTATTTCAAGTCATAGAACATATTTAAAGTTGCAGTCAAAAACAATCTTAGGGCGGCGCCTGGGTGGCTCAGTCGGCTCAGTCGGTTAAGCGTCCGACTCTTGATGTCAGCTCCAGTCTCGATCTCAGGGTTGTGAATTCAAACCCCCATTGGGCTCCATGCTGGGCATGGAGTCTACTTAAAAAAAAAAAAGAAAAAAAAAAATCTTAGACATCATCAAGGCTAATCCTCTCACTTGAGAGGAGCAAGAAACTGGAACTCAGCTGCCTCTATCCCACACTGCACCTTGTCCACTATGAAATGTTGCTTTTCCAGTTAGGTGGAGAATATGTGTTACCTACTTCTAGACTACAGTTGCGTTAACAAATCTTAGATATTATAATTATAATGATATCTCAGTAAAGAAAACAAGCATGTTGCAGTGATGTCAACAGCGCACTTTAAAGGTAAAATAAATACAGTCAGCGGCACTTTATCTTAAGGCTTCATTTGAGAATTTCAGTACAGTCCATTAAAGTGTGTAATAGGGTATGAACCAGAACTGAGAAAAACACCCAGATTTTATGTGTAGCCCTCAAAATGCCAAGAAGTATTTCTTCCCAGGAGCGTGTTATAACAGAGACTGGGGACTTCCATTACATTTAAGAGAAGGATTTGCTGACAAGGCTTCTCTTGGTGAGTTACCCATTTGGCTCACATAACGGGCTACTTCTCTCCCAAAGCACAGGCTTGGAATGGGCAAGTCTGGGAAAGAGCTGCTAGAGTTTCTCCTCTATTTCAATAAATATGGATATGATGTTCCTTTGATGAAAGTGGCTCTTTCCTGGTAGCATAGAGATTACATCATTCAGAGATCAATTTTTTAAACAACAAACCAAGAAAAAAAAAAACCTTCTTAGTGAAGCACTCCCAAGAAATGTCTGCCGAGGGTAAGAGGGAGAGGGATTAGTTCAGCTTTGTTCTAAACATTGACACGAAACCTTTTGCCTTTATTCTGTGCCATATCGTATTCTATCTTGTGTTTACTTTTCCTCATCATGTGTGTGGTAAGATTGCTGTGAGGTATTGGGGGAAACTACTAAAGAGCATGTTCATCCACCTTTTGTTGTAGACTAATGAACTACAAATGTTGGGGGAGGGGAGAGCCTTTTAAAATGTTCCAGCATAAAACCCCTCCCTTACTGTATGTGAAAATACCGTCACTCTGAAATCACACCAGAGGATCCAGGTTGCCATGAAGATCCTCCAGATTGGTTTAACTGGGTTTAATCTGGACCTCCAAGAAGCTGTGTGGTTGGAAAGTGAGATTGAAGACCTCAGGACTTTCTATTCTGGTCAAAATGAGGCCCAGTGCTCTGTGTGATCCAGTTTGACTTGACCCATTGGCTTTGGCAACAAGCTGTAGAAACAAAGAGACCTTCCTTCTGTCTGCCAAGCTTGTCCCCAGGGAAGCTGAAGACTGCAGGAGTTCAAGGTCCTAATTCTGGCCACCATTCAACCAATCTCTTCCTACCTCTTCTACTGAGGTGCAAATGATGGTGCCTGGCATCCTATATACTGTCTTATGAAGCCTCAAATAACCCCTGGGGTAAATTTGGTATTCTCAGTTCAGAGTTGAAGAAACTAAAGCTCAGATAGGTTAAGTGCCCTGATGAGGTCACGCTCTGAGTAGCCAGGCTGCCTCATGGTCTCCGGACCACCTATTCTCAGAGCCTGTGTGCACATTTTACCGTGCAGGGCCCCCATTCAGAATGGATAAGCCATTCCATTTCGAAACAGGCTTCCAGAAACGTCTGAAAAAAACACAACCACTTGCTGCTAGTCTCCTTCAGATGAAATTAATATTAACAGCTCCCGCTTTTTTGGTGACTAAAATCATTGCTGATAAAATTTTCTCTGCCAGGTCAACTTGACTTTCTTCTCAAGCACATTTCCCATTATTTCCGTGCATTTCCCTGCACCTTCATCATATTTTACTACTTTTTAATGATTCTTCAGAAAAAAAAAGAAATCAAATGCACTTTAAAGAAGATATCTGACATCTATCTAAAAGTAAAAATTGGGGGAAAGTCTATAGTTATTCTAATCACTCCAACAAAGTAATTATTTCTATTCATATTGAACAAGTGCTATATGATCAGAATCTGAAAAGTTATTTCCCAAAAATTAGTTAGAAATTCAAATGTCAAGACTTGATTAGGCTACAGAGGAACAGAGATTTCGTATGAATGATCTGTCTTCGTGAATTTCTGTAGCCTAAGAGTGGCCCCAGCAACCAGCAGCACACACAGGGGTCCCATCCCATCACTTGGTGTCCTCTTCTCTCCCTGCCCATCTGCCACCTCCCAGCTGGTGTCCTGCTGCTTCACAAGGATACTCCCGTCTCCCAGCCTGTCTCCAGCGTGGACACCCCCAGTCCTTGCAACTCCTCGCTTTTACTTCCTCCAAGTCCCACTCTCTTCCCACTGACTCTCCAGTGCCCACCTTATCTGCACCCTTGTTTGCTTCTGAGTGTGATTCTACCAAGAGAGTGGCTGATGGGAAGTGAATTTAAAGATAAGGAACAAGATAAGAAGACTCTGTACCAGCACGCTTAAAATGTGCCCAGTGCCATGTTGAGTGATAAGCAACCATCTCCTTTAATTTACACAACAGCGTTTGGTATAATTAGTATTATCCCTCTTTTGCACACAAAAAAATGAAGCTCAGAGATAGTAATAATTTCATCTACCATGTAATGAGCATGCTCTTAATCCAAAGATCCAGGCATTGACTCATTTGTTGTCCATATTCCCTACAATACTATAACCTCCAAGAGGATAGAAACCTCCTTTGTCTTGTTCCCCCAAATCCTGAGCAGGTACAACATTACTTGACACATAGCACTCAACACTGCTCTGTTGAATGTATAAAGGGAAAGGATGAATGAATGATCCAAGAACTGTACTAGAAGCTCTTGATAAAAGCAATCTCCAAAATCACTTCCCTTCCACCTGACTCAGTGTACTATACTCTCAACTCTGCCAAGACATTTGAACGAGTTGCTCTTCTATGCCTCAGTTTCCTCAAAGGAAGATTTTATTCAACCCCTGAAATCCTATATTTTTAAGAACTGTAACGCATTTCAGCCTACAATTCCACTTCCTGAAAATAAATTTGCCTCTTCAGAGAAATGCATAATCACTTTCAAATCCTGTAATAGGATTGAGAAAGCAAGTCACAATTTCAAGCACGCTAGTCGGAATCCTAATTCGTCCCTGATAGAAAGGGAGGGAATGCTGTGATGCTCCATCCAGCAGGGAAGCTGCATCAGGGCTGGGCCACGTCCCTGAGCTGGAGAGCAGCCATACTGAGCGTGAACATACTGTTTCTGACTCAGGAAACCTGCTCTCTTGTTTACATGAACAAGTGCGTCAGAAGAGAGACTTTTTTCCCCTCACAACACTTATAGCAATGAGTATGAAGCTATAATTGAGCCATTAGTCTCCATAAAACATTTTAGTACCAAAATATTTTGTGGAATTATATCACATTTTCTCCTGTCAACATTTGTGTGCTCTTGTTTTTTTGTTTTTTGTTTTTTCCTTTCTGTCAATTAACATAAAAACAAGGCCAGGGAGAAAATGTATTTTTTTAATGCCTGGCTTCCCTCTACTAGAATGTGCAGCAGCAATGCTGATTCATCAAATAATTTTGTGCATTGATTCTTTCCTCATAGAAGTTGGGCCTATTGCCTGGGACCGGGACAAACAGAGATGGTTAGAAGAGGTTCATTTCATGTTTCCCCAGGACAGGAGCCTGTCAGTCTTCATCTCTCAACACAGAAAACAGCCAGTCAAGCAGTAGAGCTGTGATGTGCCAAGAGGTTGCAAACCTGTGTTTGGAACCCACACCCACTAAGTCAGATACGCAACTCCATCTCTAATCATAAACACACAGAATAGGCCAAAGACCTTAAAAACTACTTTTACAGAACTTTCTGTGTGCCAGGTACTGTGATAAGCAGATAAAATGCATCACTCACTTAATTTTTATGAGAAAATTCTGTGCACAAGAAACTGACAGAGCTCAGAGAGATTTTGTAACTTGCCCAAGGTCACAGAGTCAGCAGTGGCTAGGCTGGGATTCGAAACTTACCTCAGGATTTAAAAGTGAAAAAAAAAAAAAAAAATCCCAGTATGCTGCTCTTATGTACACCAAGATGCCAACTGATTCTCCTCGCAATAGAACGTGGAACACATTCTAGTTCAGCTTTGTACTCCTTTGATGCAATTGTTTCATTCTATTCTCCAACATCCAGTCATTTGTCTAGTTTACATAAGTCCTCAAGAAATGGTGATTAGATTGAAGCCAAGGAGAGAATGTGGTAGAGACACAGTAGAAAATTCACTCTTTCATTTAACACTTATTTGTTGAGCACTGATGAAGGTGAGAAAGATACAACAGTAAAAACAACAAGAAAAAAATAACTCCCTGCCCCCTTGAGTAAAAGAGAGCTTGAAAATGAAAGTCACAGAATGTGGCTATCCAATGCCCACAGACTGGTGAAAGATGGGGAAACTCATTTCTAAAGCAGAAAGGGACTGGGACTAGAGTCTTAGACTAAAGGTTGGTAGATGCAGTTGCAAATTCTGCTCTTGCTCTAATAGAATAAAATAATTGTCATTCATTGGGCACTCACTACGTGCCAGACTATGCTATGCATATGACTGGAATGTCTTCTTATCCTCTCAAAATATCCCATGTTACAGATGAGACAAATGAAGTCCACCTAATGGAATTTCAAACCAGGGCTTAACATGCCAATGGTCTGAGTTTCTTAGGTCCTTTAAATATGCTACTTTGAGCAAGTCTGTTGATTCTTCTTCAACCCAGTCACTTCATCTGTAAAATAGGATTGTTGGATTCTAATCTTGCTAAGGTTCTCTTCTGCTCTGAGCCTCCATGCATAGAAATGATCAAGAATCCTCTTCCCAGTGTCCAAACATAAAGAATTTGCACATTGCCTTGGACTTAGTAAGCTTTCAAAGAAATGGGGAAATAATTAAGCCGTTCATTTTTTTTTTAAGTTCCTAGAGTCCTTTGGTAGTCTTTGAGACAGTTAACTGATGGGAAGTTCATTACTTTGGCTAAATCCTGACAATGTAATAATGATGATTCTCAATTTATTTTAACTGATGATAATTTGTAGTATATCATATAATTATTTTGGCAGCACATTCTCATCCTAATTGTTTCTCTCAGGCTGAGACTAAAATCTATTTACATTTCCTGAGCACAGAGTTAGTTCTGGTTGTAAGGAGTGTTTCATAGATATGGGTATGTTACTTAATATGCACAAGAATTAATTGAGCTCTGTGGATAACTAACAATGTAATGAAGGGATTTGCAATGTGTCCACATTCTTAGTGCACAGGATGCCCGTTTGCATACTCGCAAAAACTTCCAAACAGTAGATTTGGAAAAGGGTATAGATTTGTTTCTATCTGAATTAGGAGGTAATAAAAATCACATGCATGCCTCAGAAATACTGTAATGCTTAATTCCAGCTACATCAGAATTTGGCTGTAATAGGTGATAAGAGAAATTATCCTTGCAATAGAAGTGGAGGTAATTTAGAAGAAAGCATGTAAATAATTTGAATATGTGTACATCAAAGCATGTCATAAACCTTTAGCAGGATTAGTGAACCTCAGCTTTATTCAAAATTTTGGGGATGTTCATTCCCCTCAATGTGCCTTTTTCAGGAGAAAGGATCCATAGCTTATATCAGGTTCTCTAAAGAAGCCTGAAGACTGGAGTAGGTTAAAACTCACTTTGCTATGTTAACCACATCAGGTTCTTCAACACTTCATAAATGTAAGATTTTACCAAAAGAATCTTCCCACCCTACTTTCCCCAGGACTGTTAGCCAAATCCTTTCTGCTTAAGGGTGACCCTGTAGGATGTAAATTTCACCATTTATTCAGCTAGCATGTATTAGATGTTTTGTATGTGATAAAGACTATGCCAAGATAGAGGGGGAATAAAATATAATGAAAAACTCCAATGTATTGGATGAGATCCTTTAGCAGAGGACCTTGTAATTCATTATTTGCTATATCGGTAAAATGGGAATGTCATAGTACATATCTCACGTTGTTCTGAGAGAAGTTAAACATGACAATGCCTATAAGGCATTAAGCCTGCCACTGATGCATGAAATAGCCCACATGTGAGAGATTACCATCATCAATATCATCAGTGGTATTGTGCCTAGGCAAAACCACAAGAGTGATACAGTGCTTCCCACTGCTAACCTTGTCACTGCATTATCTCCTACACTTTGTCACAACAATGGTCCCCAAACCTCCTCTCAGCCTGACTTCCCAAGTCTCTCTATCATATCTTGCCTGATGTCATTAAATCTCCACACCAAACTTAACACACTACATCTTCCTCCTTTTCTTCCTCCAGCCAACCACTTTCTCCTCCTGCCCCTGTCTTGGTGGCCAGAAACACCAACCAATTGCTCAAGCCAGAGACCTAGGAGTTCACTTGACTCTACCTTACCCTTCCTATTTGTGAGTTACCAAATGTTGTAGCTTCTGCTTTCTGAATATGTTTCGGATTCAACCTCTTTTTCTCCATCTCTATCATCATCTTTCTACTACACTACAGTTGATCGCCCTGTCATGAACCCCCACCTTTTTCCCCATCCAACATCCATGTAGCCTCAAAAACTGTTATTCCAAATAAAATAGATGACCTTATACCTCTCATTTGAAATTCTTTTTTTTAATTTTTTTATTGTTATGTTAATCACCATACATTACATCATTAGTTTTTGATGTAGTGTTCCATGATTCATTGTTTGTGCATAACACCCAGTGCTCCATGCAGAACGTGCCCTCTTTAATACCCATCACCAAGCTAACCCATCCTCCCACCCCCCTCCCTCTAGAACCCTCAGTTTGTTTTTCAGAGTCCATCGTCTCTCATGGTTCGTCTCCCCCTCCGATTTCCCCCCCTTCATTCTTCCCCTCCTGCTATCTTCTTCTTTTTTTTTTTTCTTAACATATATTGCATTATTTGTTTCAGAGGCACAGATCTGAGATTCAACAGTCTTGCACAATTCACAGTGCTTACCAGAGCACATACCCTCCCCAGTGTCTATCGCCCAGTCACCCCATCCCTCCCACCCCACCCCCACTCCAGCAACCCTCAGTTTGTTTCCTGAGATTAAGAATTCCTCATATCAGTGAGGTCATATGAATGCCCGACCACCATGCCCACATTGCCTTAAGTACCTCCGAAACAAATAATGCAATGTATGTTAAGAAAAAAAAAAGAAGAAGAAGAAGAAGAAGATAGCAGGAGGGGAAGAATGAACGGGGGGACATCGGAGGGGGAGACGAACCATGAGAGACAATGGACTCTGAAAAACAAACTGAGGGTTCTAGAGGGGAGGGGGGTGGGGGGATGGGTTAGCCTGGTGATGGGTATTAAAGAGGGCACGTTCTGCATAGAGCACTGGGTGTTATGCACAATGAATCATGGAACACTACATCAAAAACTAATGATGTAATGTATGGTGATTAACATAACAATAAAAAAATTTTTTTAAAAAGGACGCATTATTTCACATGTCATGCAAAGCCCTCCACACCTTGTACCCACTGCCATTATAACACTCAGTACACAAAATATCTATTATTATGTCTATGGCACATTTTAACAACAACAACAAAAAACTGTTACTTTTTTTTTTTTTATAAACTGTCCTTTCTTGATGAAAGTTTACTCCACTAAAGAGATTAAAGGTCTTCCCAAATATCACCAAAGGGATTCAAAATTAGGATCTCATTAATTCTAATATCTAAAGAGATATTGTAATGAAATAGCCATGTAGGTCTGAAATCCTGACAGAAGGAGGAAGAGTGAGTGAGGGTCCTCATGGAACCTGTAACACCATCAAGGTACAACCTTGTACAGCTAGGTCCAGCTCTCTGGACAGAAGGCTCCCTAGAAACTACATGGGCATCTCATCAAGTTCGCTTAGTTTGATGGGTTCATTTCTTATAATAAAACTCCAACTTCTGTGGTTCTAACTCTGGTCTCACCAAACAACCATATGCTTTTATTTGGGTTCTCAAAGTCCAGAAGAAACTGTGTGCAAATTATTGACTTTCCAGGGCACCTGGGAGGTTCAGTCAGTTAAGCCTCTGCCTTCGGCTCAGGTCATGATCTCAGGTTGCTGGGATTGAGCCCTGCATCAGGCTCCTTGCTCAGTAGGGAGCCTGCTTCTCCCTCTCCTTCTGCCTGCCACTCCCCCTGCTTGTGCTCTTTCTCTGTCAAATAAATAAATAAAATATTTTAAAAAATTATTGACTTTTCCTGCCACATATACCTCCTATTATCAATTAATAAGTTAACATAGCACAAAGAGCCCAGGATTGAAATCAAACCTGGATTCAACTGCTATAACTATGTTCTGTCTTTCAAATCTATAAATTGAGGAAAACACCTTCTCTCCAGTAGTATGTAAAAAAAAAAAAAAAACCCAAAAACAAAAACAAAACCTATTATAGCAGTGGGCATTTTATAACACTCAGAAAACAGTCACTATGATCACTATAGTTATAGCTTAAAAATATAAGTTTGGTTAATATAAATAGGTGATTCTCAGCTCTGCCCGCATGTGAGTATTACCTGGAGAGCTTTGAACAGATACCGATGCCTAGAAAGCATCCCAGACCAAATAAATCAGAATATTTAGAGATGGGGTATAGGCATTGGTGTTTTTTAAAAGTTCTCTGGAGATGCTAATACACTGAGAAATACTCATATAGTTTCTCAACCTGATAGTTACTAAATCAATTGACAAAATAAAAAGTCAGAAAAGCTGAAGAATAGGACCCAGACTCACGATGACTTTGCTAGTCTATAGATATCTCACGAGACCAGCAAGATCAGTATTTAATGGCTGCATGCCCATCTCTCCCTCAAAAAGTTATCTTCAGGGTAATTGGAGGTATAGGGTTTTTTTTGTTTTTTTTTTAAGATTTTATTTATTTGACAGAGAGAGACACAGCGAGAGAGGAACCACAAGCAGGGGGAGTGGGAGAGGGAGAAGCAGGCTTCCCGCGGAGCAGGGAGCCCGATGCGGGGCTCGATCCCAGGACCCTGGGGTCATGACCTGAGCCGAAGGCAGACGCTTAACGACTGAGCCACCCAGGCGCCCCGGAGGTATAGTTTTTATTACCACCATTATGAAAGTCGCTTATTGCAAAAAGACTACAATGTATTCAACATCTTTATTCTCTGTTAACTTTCCAGATTTTTTCAGTATTTTGTGTAGATTTTTTCAGTACTTTGCTGTTCAAATTTTCTTCCATTGTGTTCTTTTTTAAACATCAGTTTTCCACTAGTGTTCCCTGGATGTTGCAGAGAGTTTATTCTTTCAGTTCATGTAATCCTCCAAAATCTTTACTCTCTCCTTTTGGCAGGGTTGCCTATTTCATTCTGCCAGGGGAATTCTTTATGGGAGAATCCAATTCCTTGCCTTTTCAAGGCTGTCCTCATTCTTTGGCTTGTGGCCCCACATTAATTGCCTTCCCTCCTTCTACGTTCACATTACCCTCTCTGCCTTCTGACCCCCTCCTTCCATCTTATAAGGACCCTTGTGATTATATTGGGCCCACACCCCACCCGAAATTAAAATCCTTAACTTAATCACATCTGAAAAGTTCTTTTTTCACATATAAAGTAACATTTTAATAGATTCTAGAAATGAGGATATGGACATTTTTATGGGGCCATTATTTAGCCTACTCCATAAGGAGTTCTATACGCCTAATGCTATTTTCTAGGCACTTCAGTGTTACCTTTGTAGATATAGGTTATAATCATTTATTTTGCGTGAGCTTTTTTTTTCTTTTTTTACATGATAAAGACTGATCTCAAGGTCTACTTACACCTAGCTTGTTCTACTGATGGCCAACATGAAAAAGTGTGTGGCCAAAGAAGCATCCTTCTCAAAGGAGAGTGTAGATGCATCCTACACTACCACAGTTGGCCGGTGAGGAAGAGCGCTCAACCCTAGTGCTCAAACCTTCTTCTTAAAATCACTGCTTTGAAACTAGTTATCATTCAACTGATTTCCTGAAGATTATTCTGATGCTGAAATAACTTACTTCTATCTTAAGGTAAAACCATTATTTTAGCCAAGTTGCATGTCATACATTTGGAAGCTGTTCACTTGGAATTATTGACTAAAATCCATGTCTGATGGTTGAGAATTTATCCTAATATTGAGAAGGCTATAAAAGGAGCAATACACTTTAGGCTAGTCAATATAAACTTCTAAGACACCTATTTTTCAATGAAAAGTAATAAAAACCCTTATAAATATTAGAAGAATACTCAAAATCGCTCAGGAGCACTCCAGATTCCATTTTAAGTTTCTGCTACTATGATAGCAGCGTATGCCAATTATTTGTGACATGTGGCTTGCCCTTAGCAATGGATGCTGAGAATCTGTAGAGAATTTTTTTTGTTACTACCTCCATAGCACTGTATTGCCTTCTAAAAAATGATCACATTGAAATATGGTGCAGGCTTCTTGAGATACCAGGACATGTTATTGGAAGACTTTTACCCAGAGACTTTCTAGGTATCTTGTAGGCCAACTGTGTAACCAACCACAGAAGTTAGAACCCACAAACTATGTTGGTCATCTTCATCTGGACTTGAATGAGGGCTCTCAAGACAAACTAAAGCATGATCTTTGTGTTGCTCAGGTTTTATGTGATAACCCATCTAAATCCAAGGGATAGTCTTTGCCGAGAACAACAGGACTACACCAGGGAAAGTCAATGCTGCTGTCAACAAGGTCATGAGTGTTCTGTTATAAAAGCTCCAGAGAGCAGATGGGCCAAGGTGGGGCCGCCATTGTTAATGTGCAATAACTATGTATCAGGGTATAATGATAACAGTGGGACCATTAGAATTGTCCTTTTGAGAGTTTACTGCCAATGAGTTTTATTTTATCTTCTGATGATTCATTTTAACTACAAAAGGAAGAAAACAGTTAATTATTTTCAAGCTACTGAAACAACACAATAGTCATGTGGCACTTCCATAATAGTATAATTCAGAGAAATTCTTCAAATAGGTGTGAGTCACCCTTCTTCTTGCTGGTTTAAGGATTATGTTTTCTAGATAGCATGGAATATCATACATATGCAAAGTATCAAGACATTTAGTTTTTTGGTATTGTTCTCTGTGTTAATCGGGATTCTCCAGAGAAACAGAACAAATAGGAGATAGATATGAAAAGATTTATTATGAGGAATAAGTTCACATGACTGTGGAGGAGGAGAAAACCCACAATCTGCCATCCACAAACTGAACATCCAGTAAAGCAGTGGTATAATTCCTGTTCGATTCTGGAGGCCTGAGAACCAGAAGAGCCAGTGGTGAAAATCTTAGTCCAAGAGTAGGAGAAAAGCAAAGTTCCAGCTCAGGCAGTCAGGCAGGAAGAAAAAGGATGCATTCCTCCTTCCTCTGCCTTTCTGTTCTATTCAGGGTCTCAGTGGACTGGATGATGCCCACCACATTGGGGGGTCATCTGCTTTGCTGAGTTACCAATTCAAATGTTTATCTCATCTGGAAACACCCTCACAGACACACCCAGAAATAATGTTTAATCTGGGCACCCATTGGCTTGGTCAAGTTAACACATAAAATTAACCATCACAGTCTCTTTTGAGTTCTTATAATTGATTCTGCAGGAACATAGAGTATGATTAACTCTGAATATTATTTTATTGGAGGCCTTTTTTGCTACTCTAACCCAGCCCAGCTACATGAGATCTGAACAGTTCATCCCTCTTTATGAGAAAAAGATCTCTCAGCTTCTCCTAACCATGATTATTTATTATGTGCTATATATTTATTACACCAGGAATTAACTCAGCCTAGAAAATACATTTGAAACAAAGTGATAAATACTTTTTTTAAAAAAAGGAGAGGAGTTGGAAAGAAGGGGGGAAATTAGATAAGAAAAACAAAGCTGAATGGCATTGGCACACATAGAATATATACCTTGTATTCTTGTTGCTAAAGGAAAACCCACAATTTTCACCTTCAACTCTCCAGCATTCAAAACAAAGTAATAAAAAAGAACATTTACATGCCTTGCAATACTCATGAAACAGAAAACTGTATCTATTCAGAACAAAAACAGCTTGCTATGGCCCTCATAACCTCGTTAGTCATCTATCAGGGTGAAATCTCTAGAGGATGACCTATGTCAGTATCTTTCCTACCTCCTTGGCCAAAACCAGCACATGGCCCCACCCAAACACAAGAGGGCAGGAAATGCAATCCTGCCATTTGTCCTTCCAGCTGGGAAATTGGCAATGGCACAAATTATGTCTAAACTATGGGTCTTCTAAAATCAAGAAGAGTAGTAGATACTCAGTATTATCCCTCTTATAGATATGTAATGTTATTGAAAGGGCTAGATTTTTTACTGTCTATCAATCTAAGTCAATGATATGATGTCAAGGGTTATTTAATAAGAATAATTCTGTTAAGAAACAACCATTATTAAAAGAACATATTAGTGGAAGCAATGAAGGATAATATCCCATCAGTATGAATAGTATTGACGGCCACACTTACTACGCATTAGTGTGTGTGATGTGATGTGTTTTGTGCTATTAAAAAATGATTTAAAGATAGCCAGAGCTAGTTTCTAGCAATACTGCCTTGGTAAAGTATACATTGCCTAGGTCAGCACCTCCCGCTTAGTCTGGCAGACAAGTACACTATCAAAATTCAAAGAAGGTAGTTTTTCTAAGGAAAAAGTCAGTTTTGCAAAGATTAGAAAACTCCCCATATCATGATTACACTTTTTTATTTGAAAAACTGACATTTATCTTGATGTGACATTTTCTTAATCCCTAATGACTTTTAGTTGAAATACCAACATGCAGAGAGAAAATCGTCATGTGAATGCAGTACTTTTATTTATAAAGTATACTACTATTAAACAACAGAGATGCTGGCCCCAACCAGTCCACAGACTCTCACATGGACAGTTGTTTTCAAACCATCACTTTTGGTGCCACGGCTTTATCCTTACCCAGAAGCTTTTCATTCACCTGTGTCCTAGAGAGTCCACAAAGGTGGCAGGTGAATGATTCATGACTCTACCTGTTTCTTTCTTTCTTTTTTATTGTTATGTTAATCACCATACATTACATCATTAGTTTTTGAGGAATTCTTAATCTCAGGAAAAAAACTGAGGGTTGCTGGACTCTACCTGTTTCTTAATTACCGTTTCTAAGATATTCAAGGGAAGAACCAGGAGGACTGACCCAGGCACCAGGCAGGAAAGTCAAGAACAGAGATTTTTCTAGTGTGCTAAATGAAAGGCATACTCAGAGGACCCAACGGTTCTTTCTGCAATAAAAGTAGACCTGTTAGCTGAATATTCACTGCATCTTCATAACTTTTTTCTTACATTAAATAAGAGGTATATCAAACGAATATTTGCCTCCAGGAGTTAAAAAATAATAAGAAGCATTAGTTGAATGGTTGCTTAAAAAGCGGGGGAGAAGCCTATGCCCTCCATTGCTGACCAAATGTCTCCATAACCAAATTTTAAAAGAAAAGTCAGCCCAAGTGAAAAGCTAAATATTGAGGTGCCTTTTTGTTTCTTTTTCAGTTTCAGAAACAATATTTTAAATCTTAATGTCTAGCTCTCTATCTTGACATAAAATTTGCCCCGTCCTCTCTGAAGAGGTAGTCTTGACTGCAATTACACTATCTAATGACTAAAGTGAAAAATTGGATTCCTGACTGACCCCAGCAGGTTAGCTCCTTATGCTCCGATGATATAAGAGACCAGCTAACAAGACCTCACTATGCATAGCTTTAAACGTTATTGATGGCCCTAAAGCAATTCTACCCTTTTTAAAATTCTTTTGTGCGCCTGGTCTTGTTACCACCATAGGAGTGACTTACACACGGTGGGCTCATGATTCAGAGTTTCCTGTCATTTGTCTTACCTTCATGACATTACAATTGCACTAAATATTCCTCTGGTCTCCACATTAGCAGAGAGGGCAAAAGAAGTGCAGGATTGGTGTGTCCTGTGCTGTCATGGAATACCCTCTTCATTCTGTATCCCTTCTCATGCAAAATCATTCGAGTTTACATATCTTAGGCACTTTCTAGGACCTCTGATAACACGCTGTTGTCTTTCCTGAGACCTTTCAATCCATCTCTTCAGTTGAAGTTATGAAAGCCTGTTCTTTGGTGTGAGTGGACATGTTTTCCACGGAGTGTGTTTCTCAAGCACTGCTGTGAAATACAGAAACCCAGGCTCTTCTCTGAGGAATTCCAGTTCAGGGTGTCTCTGTGATGGAGTCGAAGAATATCTGATTTTAAAACTTCCAGAGGGGATTCTCATTTGCATTCAGAGTTTATCAGAGTTGTGGGGAAAACTGCCTTGGAAATTTTATTTCTGAGACTTCTCTGTTTATTTCTATACAAATACCAAGAAATGGCACCCAAATAGTCCTTTGCTGACCTCCCCCCACCCAAGGAAGGTGATACCCTTGATTTAGAAGATACAGAAACCTTTCCTTATCTCCAAATCATTTGCAACTGTTTCTTCTCAGTGGACACCATTTCCAGGAATCTAAAAGTAAGATCACATTTTAATAAACTTACTCTACCTAGAACCGTTGTCCTTTCTCTTCACTTCTTTTCCCCCCTCCCTACCAGGTAAAAACAATACACACAGAATGTCTGGAACTGTCAAGATCCCAAGAGGTAACTGAGGATCAAAATTAAGAGGCAGGGTGACATTTGTACAAGAAGAGTCCCCATCCTTCTATCTATAAACAAATCCTCTTTTCCCCTACTCATACTGTGGGATAAGATGGGAAAGCAGTAGAGAGAAAGGCTTTAGAGATATGCATATGTATAAAACCTCTTTTAAATATATCTACATACCAGTATTGCAATTCAACATTTAATGAGTTCTTCTCTGAGGCAGTATGATAAGTATTAAAGCTAAGGAGATCAATAAAATATCTATCTGAGCATAGGGTTACTTAGACACTTAGTCAATAAGGACAGCAAAACACTGTTATTAAGGTCAGATCCAAATATTAAATTTGTTGCGCATAAGCTATTTTTAATTTTTTTACATTTAAATTAGACCTACCACTTCAATGAAGATCGAACATATGAAAGATCGTCTAATGAAAGAACACTGGATGGAGGTTAATGGCCTGGATCCTCATCAGCCCACATCAGCTCCCCATCAGCCACTGATCTGTCTCAGGTTTCTGATCTGCTGAATCTGTGGATTTCCAAAGCCCCTTCCTGCTCTATGTCCTCAAGCTATTGCAATTTCCTAGCTAATGATCTATTTCTTATTATAATTCTGTTTCTGATTCTTTCCCCTTATTTCTCTTTTGCAGATTCTGTTCATGGGCATGATGACTGAGTACTATCACTACTTTTTCACAACCCTGGTAAGCACTTCAGGTGGAAGTGAATTCTATGTTATAGGAAACGTCTCCAGTTATTTCAAAAGTCAGCCCCACCAGTGTCAGAGGCAGGATAGTGTCATAGAGATTTATCTTACTTTCCTAAAGAATCCTGTAAATCCAGAAATGCTGAACAGCAGGTTCTTTCTTTCTTTTCTTTTTTTAACTAGCATCAGTGCATGTGCATCTGGAAAGGGATTAAAATGATATTTTCATTAAATAGGAACTGTCAAAGTGCAAACTAGTCATAAAGAAGAATCATCTACATTTTCTACATACATTAGAAGGCACACTAAAGTGTATCTTGGCTTTTTTGATCCTATGTGATTTACTCGCTTGTGTCCAGTAGATAGCTGGGTTAGCCAGGGGTCACCGACCAGGTGTTTTGAAGATCATCAAGAAAAGGAGCATGGGAGATGCTTTGCACAGCGAACATTTTTCACCATTAAAAAAAAAAAAAAATCATGGTTCTGAGCCTAAGAAATTCAAAAGAAACCATAACATCCTAAAGTTTGAGATTATCATATCAAGGGAGAATGATTCAGGGCATTTAACACATCAAAATGATGTGATAGCTCTCATCCAATTTTAAAAATCACACACACACGTGCACGCACACACTCCACTTTCTCACAGGAGAAGAAAACACAAAACCAATTTTCTTTGTTAATCTGTAACAGTGTGTCCAGTGAAATCCACCCCGGTTCTGGGAAATTTCCTAAGAGTAACATTTTACCAAATAAAATTGGCAAGGTAAGCTGGTGAGTAAGGGAAATAAAAGAATTTGGAACCAGAAGCAGGCAGCTGTCCTTGAATACATACTACTGATGGAAGCAGTGAATTCCACTCCTCACTCAAGTATCTCGGGAAGCATGAGGATACAGTGGACATCGTGAGACCAATGTACTGCGGCAGGTGTCACTGTTCCAGAGCTTGGGGCAAGGGAGTGGGATGCAGGGCAGAAAACCTTGAACCAAAGTTTCCATGATCGTCCCTCCCATCATTGACATCCTAATTAGAGCTTCTGTCAGAACAGTTGAAGAAACCCTTGAGAACTCCAAAGCATCTTAGTCAGGTCACAAGTACAGCCCTTCCCCCATCACCATGAACACCTGGGTTCTGCTCAAGGCAGCACGGACACCTGCCTCAGAACTTTCTATCATCCCTGGCTGTGCACACTCCTAAGAAATTTGAGAAAGAATTTGAACAATGAAACCTGAAAAGTCTGGTCTTCAAGGAGACAATTTGGGAACAAACAACTTGCCCTCAGTCTTTTTTCATTCTTCACTGACAAGCAGATGTTAAAAATCGGACCCTGGACTTTCCATATTCTATATTGCATAGGAACCTCAGTTTGTAGGTCAACCTAATTTTACACCTGTGTATAGTATTCATTTTAACACACCGCATTTTGTACTGTGGAGTCCATGAGGGATACCATATGTATCCTGGAATTTTCTGACTCCTTGTAGTTTGAGTAGTTTTCCTTCCATTCATTGAGCATGTTAAAGGAAATCATTCTTTTTAGGGTCTTATTCTTTAAATTTACTTCGTTAAGCATTTTCCTTTGGTTTTATCTGCATTCTGCCATGTTTTGCTTTTTATATTTTTATGATTCTTGCCCATGAGTATTGATAAAACTTAAAGAAGAAAGAAAGTTATATAGTACGAGGGGGAAAAATATAACACTTGAGAAGGCAGTACTCTTTTTCTGATACTGAGCCAGAAGCACAGATCTGCCCTCCTAAAGCTCTACAGTCTAATCCAACATTATCTTGGGAAAGGATAGCAGTGTAAAGAATTATTCAAAAGAACAAATCTGTGCGTATCTTCTGCAAATACAGATCATGAGGTGTTTCTGAAGCTACTTCTCCTTAGGAACCACGGCCATCACTGATCATGTACTAACTTGCATTGCACTTCCATAAAAGAGTTACACTGTTAGGAAATTTTTATGGAAGTTTTTCTCTTTTTTTTTTCCTGTTAAATGTTATGAAAGTTTGGTTTATTCTAAATGTGAGATATTTTTAATGACATATGTTAGAGTCAAACCTTTCTTCACAAGAAGAAAGTTGAAATTTTATATCATTTTAAGTATGAATCAACAAGGGCAAGTCGGTTAAGCATCTGCCTTCAGCTCAGGTCATGATCCCAGGGTCCTAGTCAGGCTCTCTGCTCAGCGGGGAGTCTGCTTCTCTCTCTCTCCCTCTGTCCCTCCCCTCCACCCCCACCGCTCATGCTCTCTCTCTCTGTCAAATAAAAATAAATAAATAAGTAAATAAAATCTTTAACAAAATAAATATGCATCAACATAAACCTCTGGATTACACTCAGCCTCATCTGTAATGGAAAACACGAGCGGGTTAAACTTTTCTTCCTGAAACATTATCTGAAAGGGAATTAGTTCTACTGTTATGATATTCGTGTTCATACAACCCTATGCTCCAGTTTATTCTCTGAAGAGAACCCTTCACTTCTTACTGAGAGCTTGCGTCCAGTGAACGTTCTTCATGCCCTCATTGTATGGGGCACGGGTCAATGAGCCAGGGAATGGTATTTTTTTCCTGCTGGAAGTGATCTTCCTATCACATGCATATGCAAGTTCAAATTTCATCTCCTTTACAAGATCTGAGGCAGCAAGAAGTGATGGAGAAGAGCAGTACTGCCACTGACAATTGGGTCATCCTTGGACTGGTCACATCACCACTCAGAACATCAGAGTCTTCATCTGTAAAATAAAAGCATTGGACCAAATGGGCACAAAGATTCCTTCCAACTCCCCAAACGCTATATTCTAGAAACAGAACTCTAACTTCTCAGAATACTGTAACCTGTGCCCAAGGGCATACTAATTATTAACAGCCAAATTCCTCTTCTTGATTTATCCAAATTCTGATAGTATTGCAAAAAATAGAGGAAAATGAAAACTGCTCACTCTTAGAGTTTCTCAGGCAGCGTGCAAGGGAAGAACAATGGGAAATGTTCTTTCATGAAGCAGTGTGAGGACAGCTATTTTAGTTTTAATCTACCTGTTGCTTCTGCAATCATTATTCTGTTTTGCATAAAGAACATTGAAAATGTTAACTCTTTCTTCTTTTGTCATTTTTAATACTGTGCAGGACTTATTTGCTTTAGATCTGGAACTCTATAGGTACAGTGGTGTAAATATGACTGGGTTTCGGCTGCTTAATATTGACAACCCTCACGTGTCCTCCATCATTGAGAAGTGGTCCATGGAGAGACTGCAGGCCCCCCCCAGGCCGGAGACTGGCCTCTTGGATGGCATGATGACAGTAAGTAGTCTTAAAATAAAATCATTTGAGATGATGTTTGCATTCCTTTAGGGGTTAGGTTAAGAATCTCATATGACTTCTATAGTGTGAGTGAAAGTATTATAACCTGTGCCTTGACTTGAATGAGAAAAGAAGGAGTAAAGTTTTTAGGTAATTTGAAAGCCTATGCAAGGCTACTATCAAAAACTGCTGCTTTCAGCTTTCGAACTGTACGTGCCTTTGACCAAAAAAAAAAAAAAAGTTAACAGGAGTAGCCATCACTGTCAGCCAAATGGAGACAAATAAGAAACCAAAGCAAGGCTGAGTGGAGAGAGTTTTAGGCCTGGGAATGTGGCCTTGGGAAGGGGGGCAAGGAGAAGAGGAGCAAGCTGCCTACAAAAGTGATGCAGAACCAGTTTGCCTTCCTCATTTCTGCCGCATCTCAGCGAGCGGTGCACACGTGGAAAAACGCCCGATTCACATACTGTTGGTGTGTTCACATTCTTCCTGCCTGGATATGCACAGGAACACCTTTGCAGACATTGACAGTAATTCACACCAGCCATATGTTCCCCTCAAAGCAGATGCCAGGCCCACCTCCTGACAGGGGAGAGGTACTCTGCTGAACAGATAAATTGCAAACTGCCTCATCAGAGAGCTTCTCACTAACATCATTTGTCTTTTGTTGTCAAACGCACCTACCCTAGCTTTATTTCTCTAATGAAGCTCCCTGCATGATGAAATAAAGAGCAGGAAATTTTTTTAAAAAGTTTTCTATGTAGGAATCGTGTCATCTAAAGGGAAAGATACTGGGAATGTGGGGAGGTAATAGCGTTTGAAATTGGCAAAGTATTTCATTCTCTGTTCCCATCATCTGGAGAAGCACTCTTGCTTTTAAGATGCAATTTACCGATAACTGATCATCTTGCAGAGAAATGAACTTGGGATTTCTTTTCTTTTTCCACCATTTTTTATGAGAAACAAATGAATAGAAAAAAATAAATGAATGAATTAAGTGGTTCTGGATGATTCCATGTTCAAGCTCCCTGACTGTTTTTCTTTCTTTCTTTTTTTTTTTTTTTTAAAGGTTTTATTTATTTGACAGAGAGAAAGACAGCCAGAGAGGGAACACAAGCAGGGGGAGTGGGAGAGGGAGAAGCAGGCTTCCCGAGGAGCAGAGAGCCTGATGCGGGGCTCGATCCCAGGACCCTGGGATCATGACCTGAGCCGAAGGCAGACGCTTAAGGACTGAGCCACCCAGGCGCCCCTCCCTGACAATTTTTCAAACCTGAAATAACTCTTAAAGAATACAAAGTATTCTGAGAGATAATGATGGAAAGCATCTTGATACAAATGAGCCTTGGGTGATTTGAAACATTGCTTTGAATAGGAACAAGTAAAGAATATCTAGGGAAATACTAGACCTTCTGAAAAGGAAGGGGGCAAGCTAGAGAGAGAGAGAAAAAGAGTCAGAGACAGAGAGGTATGCTAATACACCTGTTTCTCTCTTCTTCCTCTTGGATTTGTAATTCCAGTGAGTTCAAATATGGCTCAAACCCTCTGTCCACCCACCTTGCCTCCCATTGAGATTTCTACCACAGGCTGAGATCTCCAATAATTGTTACCTGTCCTTGGTATATACCACTAAAAAAGTTACAGTTTGGATCTGTTAACACAGTGTGTGGATTCATGCCAAACATTAAATATTCATCACAAGAATGGCTTAATTTACCAAAAAAAGCATCTATTGCATTCAATTATACTTAGCTGACAGGACAGTTTGTACATATTGACTGAGATGAGGAAAATCATTGAACAAGGATAGAGCCACGCAAGTCACACCAACTCAGGCCAGGCATGGGGTTCTGCTACTCCCCCAGGACTGCTGCCAGTGGCCTGGGCAAATGGCAGTCCCATGGGCAGAAAGCATGGTGGAGCCAAGTCCCAATGGATGGAAGAGGTCCCGTTTTGCCTAAAGTTTACTACTGTCATCTCACCTAAGAAAAGGATTTCTAGTCTTTGTTGTTGCTCTTGTTGTTGTTATTATAAACTATAAAAAAGGAAATGGGGATTTATCAGAGCAGAAGAGAAGGGCTCACCAGGGCACTAAACGTGGGGAGAGTAGATATATCAGGTCATATCTATACTAGTCAAAAAAAATGGTAGAACACAGCACCCACTCGAAGTCAGATCCCATGCAGATTGGTTTTCCCCCAGTTTTATTGAGATAGAATTGATGTACTTCATTGTATAAGTTTAAGGTACACAGCATAACAGATTGACTTACATATATTATGAAATGGTAATTGCAATAAGTTTAGTTAGCATCCGTCATCTCATAAAGACACAATAAAAAGAAAAAAAATAGATATAGTTTGAAATTGATCCCATGAAGTAATATTGACCTTTATTTACTCGAAGAGGCCATTTTGCAGTTCACGGTTTCCTTTTGACTTCTAGTAAAGGGGGCCAATTTGGGGATGTGGAAACTGAGTTATGGCGAGTTTAAAGGGTAGGTTTAAAAGTATCCAGTGGACTAATCTCTGAGTCAAGAGAGCACATGCCGTGTCCCCAAGCCAGGGCCCAGATCTAACAAATCTTTGTTCTCAGGTTGCCTCTGTACTCAACCCATTTTCTTCCCCACCTTCCTGATGAAAAGCCCCGTGGTTTCAGTTCCACGGGGTCTGTATTCCTCAGATCTCATGGTTCACTCTTTCTTGTGTCTGTAGCATTCGTGGTTCTCACTGCCTAAAACCCTCCCCTGTTCCCATTTGTTTGAATGCATTTCAGCAGAGAGGCCTGTTATTCTCTCTCCCATGGCCTGTTCTCCTTCGCTCTGTAGCCCTACGACCTCATATGCTATATTTCGATTTGTTTGCTTCGTGCCTTCCCCTACGAGAACATAAACTCCATGAGGACAGAGGCTTTGTCTTTTTGTGATCTGCTTTATCCCCAGCACTAGAAAAGCCCCGGCACAAAGCAGGCTTTCAATAAATATGCATCTAATAAGGGAACTAATGCTAAATAAATAGGAATTGAGCTTCTGCTAAGACCAAGATGTTACATGAAAAATATTCATATAGCCCTGAAATAAGTCTGTAAAAGTCCAAAGAGAGTTCCTATAAATAAAAAATAGGCATGCGTAGTGAAGATAAAGATTATCCTGAAGTAGACTAACAGCTATTTATATTTAAGTAATGCCATTACTAGAATAGAGTTGTGTTCTCTGAAATCATATGCATTATATACCAATACACTCCAAGGCGAATTTTCCTGTTGCCTTTTATAGTTATATTTTTGTGTGTGCTACATACATATACAGACGCTTGTATGAATATATAATTTAGAAATTTTTTAAAATATGTTTAAAAATACCCATGTATTTTTACTTCCACCTACTTATCTAATTTCCTCTTTCATATCTTTAACTATTAAAAATTTCTTAGAACATCATACACTAATAATATCTTCAAATAATATTATATATGTCAAAACATATCCAAATCTGAAAATCATGTCCAAGCTGAAAAATTTTGACTCCAGACTTAAGATGCATAGATCTAATTAACGAAAAAAAAATATTGACTTTAAAAATAGGGTCAAAATTGTGTTAATTAAGAAACCTGGTACTGAGTCAATAGAGTTCAAAAATAGTGAAACTCGTTATTTAAAATATCTTGAGATTAAAAAAAGAAAGTGTTTTATCAACTGAAGTGTTAACTCAATAGAAGTTTGGAGTAATTTTACAAAATCTACTTCATTTCTTTTCACTACATTTAAATTTCTCTTAGCACTTGGGCTGATTCAATCTACTGGCTTTTGGATAGACTGGGATAATGGAGTGGCCCACTTTTAGGTGGATTCCTCTCTGATTGTGAGCAAAAATTGTGTGTGATTCAATAGTGCACGGGAATCATAGAAACAACACAACTTTGATCTGTCATTGGCCTTCCCAGTTCTTCGAATGCATTCACAGCATCAGGTTCAGTCAGTAGCCTTATGTTACATGTGAGCATTTCCTATAATCATGATCCAAGACGGAGGCACCTTTGAGTGTCCACCCGAGTGTCCACTGCTGATCCCGTGATGAAAGACAACAGGCTGTGGAATTCTGCGGAAAAAGCAAGATCTTGCAGATGAGGAAAGCCTAGATTAAGTACTGGCTATGTCCCCTGAATAAATAAATGACTTGACTAGGTTATGTAGCTTCTCTGAGCCGCTTGCTTATCTTTAATCTGTGTAATAATCCTTTACAGTGTTACTTTTCAGATTAAATTAGATAATATATACAAAACCTCCAGGACATAGAATTGAATTTTCCTGGATGGTACCTGCTTCTACGCCAGTTTGTAGTGAATAAAGGAACAAAAGACATTCTGAAATGCAGAGGCAGAATCCTTACTTGTTTACAAGAGACGTATTTCTTGGCTTGTGCATGTAGCCCAGGATAGCTCCTTGCCGGGGACCTGTGTGACCTTGTGTGACCAGGGGAATCACCCAGGTGTGCTTTCCAACTCCACATATGGTCCTCTTTTCCCAATTTCTCACTGTGTCTCTCAAAAGCTGAAAAATGCATATTGAAATTATAATATGCCAACCTCTGTGCCACGTTTCACTGGATTTTCTAGAGTTGCTGCCCTAATTACTGAATTTCTAGATTGTGAGTACTTGATTATATCTTTGCTACCTTCCCCAGACCATTTTCAAACCCCAGTTTACTTGTGGGTTGCTCTTGCCGGCATCCTGGATGCTCAGGATGTTCACTGCCTCTCCCACCACTTTGGCTCCCGGGCAGCATCTACCCCCACAAAGGGACTATACTAATACACAATACTAAGAGACAAATTCCTGCTAGCTCTATGCTGTGGTGAGATATTAGGATTTTAATAGAGGAATCAGTGAGAGAGTAAATTTAGGAAATGACGGGGAAGGGTGTTATTTGGGAAAGCTTCTCTTTTAGAAAACTGCCTTGTCCATCCATATCAGGTTAGTGAATATTTCTGAATTTCCAGAGAAGATGGGAAATCTATACTTTTTGCCCATTTGCTCCACCAAGACTAAGTTCTTCCTTCAGAACTCCAATCTCCTCCAGTTTTTTCCAACAATGTTACATACCAGGAAGACAGCAAAATGTAAGGAGTCTATAAAGCCATATCCTGCTGTTAGTCCTCATTCCTAAGGGGCCACATCTCACTGGATTGCGTTGGGATCCCCAAGACCACATTCAGGTTTGATGATTTGGTAGGACTCACAGAAATCAGAAGAGCTGTTAAACTCCTAGTTGACAGTTTATTACAGCAAAAGGATATAGATTAAAATCAGCAAAGGAAAAGGTTGCAAAGGGCAAAGTCCAGGAGAAACTATGTGGGAACTATTAGTGGTCCTCTCCCAGGAAATTTGCATTGACAGTACTTCAATCTCTACAGCAATGATGTGGGACCACATGTATGAAGTGTTGCCAACCAGGGAAGCTCACCCAAGACTTGGTGTCAGTCAGTCACATAGGCATAGAACATCCCGTCGCTGACCTTACTCAGTCTCTGGCCTTTCCAGAGGGCAAACTGATACAGCATGGCCCAGGGCCCCAGATGAACAAAAATAGCCATTCACCATAAATCACATTGTTAAACTGTCTAGCATCGCCCATTACCCCAAAGAATACAGAAACACTATGATCAGGCAGGACAGTCCAAGGTTTCGGACATTATCTCCCAGAAGCTAGTCAAAGCCAGTCCTTTCTTTGGAATACATAGAGTGTGAGCACCCCAGTCCTGCTGAGTTAACCCTTTATTGCCCACTCTTTTGATAACCAAAACATGGTGTGAGACTGCTTTTCATATGCTTGTTTCATGATCCATGTTGTGGTAAAGAGATTTTCTTAGGGGCACTGAGTAATGTGGTTTCATCCAGGCTTTTGATATAAATAAAATGTGAACATAAACACCTTCAGAAAAATAAAATCTGAAACACAGGCCAATTTCTTTTATATTTACCTAAAATGACTCGAGAGTTGCTGCTCAGTAAGCTAGCCTCCAGCACAGAACTAAGAAGGGAAGGAAATTCAGGGGTGGTTTATTAGTGCTATAAAATAAGTAGAGACATTTCTCCTCCATCTAAGAAAACATTGCATGTCAAAGGGAAGCGTGGTTTTAGAATAAATGGTTTTCTTCTTTGAATTTGAAAAGGACTGATCAGGCCCATTGTTTTGAGTCATGTTATTACCCAGCCCAGTGTGGAGGCAGCCTTAACAAAGAAAGTCAAAATCCTTCCTAAGCCCAGCTTATGGAAAAGCTAGATCAAAACTTCACTCCTCACACTTCTCTATCAAATCTTTCAACTAGTGAATTAGTGAATAAACATACAAATTTGTAAAAAAGTATATTCCACTGCTAAAATGGTCCAGGTCCCAATAGGATAGCAATTAAGGGCATGAGTTCCAAAATCTAAGTTTACATCCTGCTTTGAAATTCTCACTTGCCTAGTAAGTTAGGCAAGTTATTAAAGTTATTTCCTAAAGTTCCTTCTCCAAGTCTCTATTTTCCTGTTGGCAAAATGGGGACAATACCTATTTAAAGGCATCATTTCAATAATTTAAGGTGATGACATGTGTAGAATGCTTATAATGCCTGGTGTGTAGTAAGTTGTCCATGAACAGTCACCATAATTGAGCTATTACTGTAATTATTAAGTCATCAGACAAATATTTGCTTCAGAGGCAGCTCAGCTTCATGGTTGAGAACATAAATCCTAGCACCAAATTCCTGGGTTTGAATCTTGATCTTCCCACCACTAGTTTGGGGACACCATTTAACCTGGTCATATCTTCACCCATAAAGGAGTAAAGGTTATGGTGAAGATACAGTGTTTGCAAAGTATTTAGAGAAGTACCCGACGTATAATAAGAACTTGATAAAAGTCACTATTATTATTGATTGAGTTTCAAAAAGTCTCATTCTGCCAATGGATTACTCTCCTTCAATTACACCAAATTAGCATAGCAGAGTAGTGAAGAACATGGGTGCTAGAATCAGATAGTCATGGGTTCAAACCCTGGCCAGGCAGCTGATTAGCAGAGTGGCCTTGGCCTAATCACCTAATTTTCCTGAGCCTCAGTTTTCTCATCTATGAAACTGATTGTATACCAGTTTTGAGCTGAAATGATCAAAACATTTTTTTAAGCTTTAACAATCACCACCACCACCACTACCAACCTAACTTCTATATGTCAATCATATAAGTGAAACAATTTATCTTAGAAGTACATCTTAATACCATGGGATTATGCAGTTCTCATAAAAATGTATTTTATTTTGGGCGTGAAATAACATTAGTTCCTTCAGCAAACATTTATTAAACAACTTTAAATATCGTTTATGTGCCAGTAACTGTGTTATCAACTAAAGAATGAAGTGGAACATTTCTGCATTCACAAAACTCATGTTCTTCTTGAGAAACTGCTGTCACTATAAATGCATATGGAAAATGCAAAGATAGAGATTGCACAGGATATAGATTTAAAGTGGGGATAAACTCTGGACTCACAGATGGATAAAGTGTGAGATGTAGTAACCCTTACCCTCTCTTTCCACTTCCATTAAGACATGCTCTCAATAAGTGCATAGTAAATGTTGAGCGAATCAACAGATTTCTGGGGGAAAAAACAAACAAACAAACATAATGATCTTTGATTTAACTCTACCAATTACCGGTTATATGTAGGACCCTACACAAGTCAATATCCTGTCTGGGGGTCAGTTTTTCTACCTAAGTAGTTTTATCTATCTGTTCTGTTGATTTGGGGAGATTGTTGAGAATTTCAAATGAAGTTCCAGTGAAAATCCTCAACTAAAATGTGAAGGTATTATACAATGTTATCCTTGAAGAAAACCATAGAGCAATACTTTTTATAAAATGCTAGCAGTTTTGTGTGAAATTTTGCAAATGAGAGAAATTTCATGAGGAGGGGAAGAATGAGATGCTCAATGCCCAAAAGCAAGGACTACTTACACTCTCTATCAAAAAGCAAATGCTGACAAAAGTAGGCATATTCCACGCAAGTTACACAGGTCTGTGGTCAAAAGGTCTTCCACAGCGTGCTGTTGGATTTGATTCCACAACTCAAACCTTCTTGACTCCGGTAAATGGAAGTGACCAACAAAGTATCCCTATTTGGAAATTACCTATTAGCTTTGTTAGCAGCTGTTTCTTTCCACCAAATAGAAACAAGTAAATAAATGTATAAATAGGTATAAGTCCTGAGAAACAAAATCTGATATTGAAATGTTGAGGTTTAGTAGCTTCTAACTCAATGTAGTTGATCTTAACACCTTGCTTAACATAGAAAGTGCTCCAAAAATGTTTGTTCCCTGAATCAAGTCTTTTGTGGCTGATGTGAGGGTTTTGTTTTTTTTTTTTTTTTAAGAACTCAAAACAAAGCAGAGCTATCACTCCAATTTACTGTGGAGTATGAGGTATTATTTTAGAGAAAAATAGCTATCAGAGAGTGAAAACTGTTCAGCTGGAGAATAAATAGCTGTTGAGATCAGACAAATAGGAGATAAGGAAGCAGGTAGAATGATTATGCAGGTAAAGGAAGGGAAACAAAGGTGGAATTGAAGATGTGGTGTGTGTTTTCTTCCACAGACTGAAGCAGCTCTGATGTATGATGCAGTGTACATGGTGGCCATTGCCTCCCATCGGGCTTCCCAGCTGACTGTCAGCTCCTTACAGTGTCATCGACACAAGCCATGGCGCCTTGGACCCAGATTTATGAACCTAATCAAAGAGGCAAGTGCTACTCATTCATGGCCCAGTTCTTTCCTAGCCATAGTGATTTGACTTGTTCATTTAGTGTGGTCTTCCTACATGGCTCTGTTGGCATGATATCTATAAAAGAGGAGAAACTATCATCAACCAATCTGTTGGGATTTCACTGATAAAAGACTGTTGACCAGGAACTTTCTTGTGTGATGTTGAGAAGTTCAAAAAAGCTACCAGATCATAACATTCACCTCCCTTCATCTCAACTATGGTCTCCATTGCTGCTGGCTCTCCTCCATATATGTTCATAAGTTCATCGGTGCTTATTCCATGCCCCATTGAGACAAAGAGTGGGTTGGCCCATCACTGCAGGGTACCAGGGATAGTTCTCACATTATCAGTCCATAATTCCAGTGATTCTTTAAGTATCAGGTTGTATAGGACTGAATAGAGGGACCTCTTTGTCCTAATGATATAATAATTATATTGCCATTTGTCAGCAAACCAGAAAAGTCCAGTCTATTCAAAACTTACCAAGTGTACTAAAAGATTTTCAAGAGTACAGGGTATTTGGTGAAGGTGAGTTTTTCATGATTACCCTGGGATCCTGGACTATCGCCTACAATTTCCTTTTCTCTGATGTATTTGACTTCTCTTCATCAAATCCTGTTCTAAGACCCTGAGATTCCTCATAGATATGTATCCTTGGATTACCTTTGACATCAACATACATCTCAGGGTGTGTGTGGACTTGACAAAATGAAACAAGGCTTAACTGAGTACACACCGTACTCTGTGTTGCTGCTCTAATGTTTTCTCTATAGGAGGCAGAAATTTACCTCTCAAATGAAGAATATCTTCATTGCCTTCTGTATTGGAGAAGGCTGAGTTGAGACAAAGCCATTAAAAGAGAAGAATGGGAGGGACATAGTGCAAGAGAAGAATGCCAGGCCAAGAGCAAGGAGAAATCCTACTTTGGGCTCCATCTCTGCTGGTCTCTTTAGCACCTACAAACCCTCTCATGGTTGGTTTAATCTGCTTCCCCATTGACAGCTGCCTCTGATCCATAAGGGTGAGAACCAGAGAAGCAGTATGCATGAGGTTTAACACTACTCAGGCTCCAGAGCAAGCTGGATCTAGGGTATGGCAAGCAACAAAGACTACCCTGGGTACCTGATTTAAGGAGGCACTCACTCTCAGGTTTGAGCTTATAGGAGACTGTGAGGGAGTACTTCCTTAAATTTTGTGCCCTTGGGAACCTCTCTGATCTCACTGTAGTCCTGGCATGGTTGCTTGGGTTTAAATCTCAGCTCCACTAACATTTATGAGCAATATAATCTACACAAGTTATTTAAACTCTCGTGTCTCGATTTTCTCTTCTGTAAAATGGAAATAACACCTTCTATCTCATAGTATTATTGTGAGGATAAAAATAAGGGTGTGAAGAACAACACAGAAACGTAGTAAGAATCTGAGATATTAGCTCTTCTCTTACAATTGGGATACTAATAATAGCCTCATTCAGTTTACTGAGTGTGATGCCAGGAATTTAAACCCGGCAACAACAACAACAAGGAAATCACAAATAGGCATGAAATGAAATACACTTTCTGATGGCTACACAAATCTGACATACTGTGCCTAATGGAAAAACATTGCCCAGCTTCTGCTCTCCCTGCAGCGATCATGGCTAGGTCCTGAGTCGCCATCCTGATCACCTTGATCTTTAACAAGAAAACAGCTGGTTTCCTTTCATCTCCTGCCAGTGCAAGGAGAGGCAGGAGGCCACATGAAAGCTTAGGATCAAACACTTGGAGCACCCCAAGCACCTTTTTGCTTGTACTTAGGTTGCATAAGAAAGTAAAATTACCAAGCCACAGTTAAGGATGTTTAAAGAAAGAATGAACTCCAAGATGAGGGACCACATTGAAAACAAGAAAGTATTTTACCATCTTTTACTCCAAAGAGCAAATTCCCCATTCTCAGGCTCCACAGTTAGGGGTTGAAAGGAGAGGCGGGTCATGGATTAAAAACTTTTATCGATCATCTCTTTTTTTATCCCGAGTTACGATGCTATATGTCACTCTTGGCAGGGTATAGGTACCTGCAGAGATGGGATGGGGATGACCAGGAGTAGTGTCCCAGTCTGTTGAAAGATTGCACAGAGTGAATTCTGAGACAGGCCAAAACATGCAAAAGTCAGAGAATGTAGATGTTTCTTTCAAGGAGTACATAATTCAACAAAACTTTGCAGGCATCAGGTTTTATTAAGAAACATGAAATAAGGCACATGGTCCTAAAACTTCCCCGGGTCCTTTCTTTTAGTAACTCTCACTTTCTAAAGGATTTCCAAACTCTAATCAGAAATCATGTAAAGGAGCAAGTCAGCAGATTGAATTTATGGGGTGAAGATCAAATTCGTCACAGGAGGTAAACTTTCTGAGCTCAGAGATGGTTGTGTGTGCACTAATCCCTGATAACTTCACACATCATTTAGAATCAGTAAGCCTTTCAGACAAGTCTTTCAAGCTAACCACCCTTCAATGTTTCAGGCTGACTAAAGAGGAAGAATTAAAGAACATTTTAAACCTGGTAGAGTGTGTTATAGTGTCATGTCTCTGGGCATTTGCTAAACAAATGTATTAGGAGATTATAAATTCCCACCCAGCAAGCAGTACTGGGGCTCCATTACACAAGTAACATTAACTTGGCATGACAGGGAACTATCTTCTCCCAAACTGGAAGATGTGGTTTCTACTATCTACTAATATAAATTCTACATAATGGAGTAATGGCAGGATTCCTTTGAAGCTATCCTATGTCTGGGATAAAACCTACACTCATCAGCAGGATCTGCAGGCTCCCCAGTGATCTGGTTCCTGATCTATGCCATCCCTCTCATCTCCTGCCCCAACCCCCAGCATTTACTGAAACTGCTGGGGCTCCCTGAATTTGCCGTTATGCTCCTACCAGATTCTCTTGTTTCTGACTGAAAGGCCTTTATGTCTCAACTCAAGTGCTAGCTTCTGTGTGCTTACCTTGACTCATAAATTTTGGCTCCTTACCTCCATTATAGTTGTTGTTAGAGCACCATATTTACTTACATGTCTATTTCCAAGCTGTGCTTTTCCAGTCTTGTTTCCCTAGTTTTTGAGTAAGACTTCGCATAGAATGAACACTCAATAAGTAGATGCCAAACAAGTGAATGAACTAATAAATTAATGAATGAACAAGCAAAGGAACTGAAGAACACATGCAACCTATAAGCAAGTACTTTAGGACACACTCAGTACATGAATATCACATCCAGAAACAATCCGATGAGGCAAAAACCAGGATCAGTGAGACTTGCCTACCAGGACCATAGGTTCTGGTGGGACAGGGAGGCAGGGATCTGAGGAATAGGCCAGCCTATTTAACTCTGGCACTGGGAGCACAGACCCCGAGATTTAACTGCAATTTGCTATCTAAGTGAACTTAGTCATTGAGGATCTTTGTTCTCAGATTCCTCTTCTAAAAATTTGAGATAAAAAAACCCATTCCATATGTTCATGGGGATTACATCTATGTATAGCCTAGCAAGATGTGTGGTATGTGGTGGTTGCTCAATTAAGGGCAGCTACCATAAATGGAATGTCCTGCTAAAAAATGTCTATCAGGTAAGGCAGTTGTCAGGAAGAAATGAGGCAGTGCATATGAAACATTAAATATATTGCCTAGTGTAGGTAAGCACTGCACGCTTGCTATTGTTCTTATTGGCATCAACATTATTGTTATTGGAGCCCAAGATGAAGTGTAGTATTTGTAAAAACGAGGACAGGACCTAACAGTGGAAAGTCAGGAGTTCTGTGGAGATAGACATGGCACGGAAAGCCAACTGCAGTGATGCCAGGGAATGAGGGAACTTTCAATCACGGAGCACATGCATGACTGTTCGGGAGGGACCCAAAACATTAGGTAACCAGCAACCAGGTAGAGTTATCAGAAAACCCTGGCAAACCACATCTCAGGTTAGTCTGAGAAATAATAGCTGAATGTGGGGGCTTAGGAAGCAAAAGTACTTCCTGTCTGTGGTCAGAGTTACTCTGGACCCAGAGTAAGTTCCAGCTGGTTGTGGGGCAATCAGGGGGAGCAGCTGCAGCAAGAGCGAGCACAGTGAGGCATCTGAGGAGAGGAGGCTCTGTAATCACAGGTTCTGGGAAGGGCAGTGAACAGTGAGTGCAGTGAAGTGAATCATATACTTTAGGTTATGTCAGTGGTTCTTAACTATTTCCTGGGTTACAGACCCTATGTTAAAACTGTCTTAATTGTTCCCACGAAAGGCATACAAATTCATCTGCAATCTCAGGGGCCTTATAAACACCCTGGTTTGCCTGAAACCCATGTTAAGAGTGTCTGAATTGGGTGTGGAAAATAGAATTTGGTTGAAAGAGTGTTGCAGTATGGTGAACGGCAAAAGTATAAATGAAGCATAAAGAGTTCTGTTGGGGTCAGAAATAGTGGTCCCATGTGGAAGTGGCGAGAAATGAGTTAAAGTAAATATGGAGAGACAAGTGGTGAAAATTGCCTGCTGAGCTGAGAAATTCAAATTTGATTGATAATTGATTGGTAGTCACTGTTCTTGAGGCACAAAAATATGGTATTTCAGATATTTATCTTGGTAGCCTTCTGTAGGTTTGATCAAAGCAGATAAACCCACAAAGATTATTGAGGGATTATAGATATCTTGGTTTTGAAGTGATCATCATTCATAAAGAGCTAAAGGGGGAAAAAATTGCTCAAGAGAAACATACGAGTATTTCTTGACTTCTTCCTTAGGTCTAAATTCATACAGCTATTGTAAAAATTCACTTGGTTGTTCTGCTGCCACCCTCACATCAGCAAATTCCCAAATAGAAAGAATCTTGTTTTCTCTATTAAATCTATTATTGCTACATAAACCCAATGTCAATAAATGACAACGTTAACTAGGATGCCAAACAAACACAACTAGTGGGACAATAAAAACAATTTAGTTTTGTTCCCACTGTCCACTTAAAATTATTCAGTGAAAATTGGCATATTTTACATGATTTTTGTGTTTACTTAAGGTAATGAGTCCTAGAGTTCCTTTAAGTGGAACCTCAACTTGGTAATTAGAAGCTCTATTCTAATATTAATCAGAAGTCCAACTTGATTTAACATCAAATTTCTCTTCCCTTTGAGCTCCAGTCTGCTGGAAGACTAGAGATGTGAAAGAATGTGATTTGTGGTTGGTTTCTCCTCTTTCTCCTTTCTTTCCTTCCTTCCTTCCTTCCTTCCTTCCTTCCTTCCTTCCTTCCTTCCTTCCTTCCTCACCAAGGCAGTAGCTGTTGTATCTCCTACCAGGCTCAAAGAGAGTGAGGACACTTTTACTTGTTGGAACTGCTCTGTGCTCTCTGCGATCAGCAAATAGTCTAAGCTAGTGTTCCCAGGTGGGTCTGGGGAATTCTTTTTTTTTTTTTTTAAGATTTTTATTTATTTGACAGAGAGAGATACAGTGAGAGAGGGAACACAAGCAGGGGGAGTGAGAGAGGGAGAAGCAGGCCTCCCGCTGAGCAGGGAGCCCGATGCGGGGCTCAATCCCAGGACCCTGGGACCATGACCTGAGCCGAAGGCAGACGCTTAACGACTGAGCCACCCAGGCGCCCCGGGTCTGGGGAATTCTTAAACCTAAGTCTTTTTTTTTTTTTTTTAAGAATTTTCTTTGACTCTTTATGATTTTCTGTTGGGCAGTCTTTCCCGATGTTTCTTTGACCCAACCAATGGATCTCTTTTAGATGGGAGCGTAGGTGTTTCCTCAGCCCCATGACATCCAGTGGTACAGAGCTTCCTCACCCCTGTAGCTAGTCCTTGACTATACTACCCCTGAGGCACTCTGGATTCAAATCTGGCACCCACTCATTCCTTCCTTGGGTATCCTGGGAGTGCCTCTGACCATGATGCAGCACTTCCTGGTTGGCCCTCACCTCAGTTGGTCAGCTCTTGAGTAGTCCTCTTTTGTCACCTAGGAACCACACCACAGTCCATAGTCTACCCTGACTTCCTCATGTTTGAGCCAGCCATTGGTCTTCTCCTCCAACTGCAGCCAACTTGTTTCAGATTTCTCTGAATGGCCCCCTGAAATCCTACTTACCAGGATTCAAAAATGGCATCCTGAAGGCAGAAGAGTGTGGACTCAAAGAGAGACAACAGCTCTCTCCAGAGAAATCTCTCCAGCAACTACCTCTACCACAAATGTGATCTCTTTTATAAATCTCATGGTCAGGTCCAAAAAATCTAGGACAATCTCTGATGGGCACTTCCTTTGTACCTATGCATAGGGAACTTGGGAGTATTTATCTACCCACTCTAGTATCCTGATATCTATCATATTGGTAACTAGGTTGAAACATTACAGTAAAATAGAACTTGTCACTCAAACCAGACTTCTACAGGTTGTCTAAACTTCTCCATCCACCTCAGAACACTCATCTAATTAATTAAGTCCTGTTAATATTCTATCCTAAATGTTTTGCAAACTTCCTTGCCCACTGCCCTCATCATTTCTCACATGGAACAACCCTTTTATAACTATTGTCCACATATAAAGTGGGCATATAAAGTCCACATATAAAGAATGGTGTACATAAGCGTGTAGTAGGTATTCCACCCTCTACAAACATACACTTACTTGTAGTTTTCTTCATTCACCATGCTTTTCTCACATAGTGAGACAGATGGGCTTCTCTTTTCTGGACTAAAACCTGCCTTATGACACCCCTTTTGTCATATGTCTTTCAGCCTGGAAAGCACTGCCTTTCATTGTTTACTTGGGCTATTATTCAGAACTCATTTTCTCTAGTGATCCTCTCCAAAACCTGTATTTGGGGATGATCCTCCACTGAACTCCATAGCTACTTTACATCTCTATGTTAGCACTTAATGTGCTTCATCCAGACACTGTAAGACCTTTCCCTAGAACAAGGACAAAGTCAATTTATCTTTGTGTCCTCAGAGCTGTGCCTGTACATGGCAGGCATTTAAAAGATGCTTATTGAACAGAACCCAGGAAGTTAAAATCCACCAAACTCTTAATAAATTTTGCTGAGCTAATGCTTACTTTTAAACTATATAAATAGTTCCTAATTGATCTGGCCCAAAATAAATTTACTATATAGGAGTGAAAATTACTTCCAAATGCTTGTGTATATGGGATATCACTGAAAATATGGACTGTTTTCTGCCACTGTTTCACTATGAAATGGTAATTTATTTATTCTATTTTGATGAAGTGAAGATTATTAATTTGAATATATAAATGAGATTATTGAATTTAAGATTTTAAAAATCAAAGCGTAGGGCGCCTGGGTGGCTCAGTCGTTGAGCGTCTGCCTTCAGCTCAGGTCATGATCCCGGGGTCCTGGGATCGAGTCCCACATCGGGCTCCCTGCTCGGAGGGAAGCCTGCTTCTCCCTCTCCCACTCCCCCTGCTTGTGTTCCTGCTCTCACTATCTCTCTCTCTGTCAAATAAATAAAATCTAAAAAAAAAAAAAAATCAAAGCATAGAAGATGAAATTCTCCAATGAGGCACCTATATATTGTCTTGATATTTATTTGGACTTTTACTTAATAGATCAGTATCGAGTGTTTGAGGTTTTTTAATATGGGATCCAGGTGAAAAATTACAGAGTTGAAAAAATTAAAGCCCCTGAAGAAGCAAAGCTCTGACATGTTTTCATCCCGCTGTGGCTCCACTAACACTTCTCATTATTGCATGCCATTTGATTTTGATTGCCAGGACAAGCTGTCCCTTGGATTAATTAGACAACATTGGATCTGGCAGCAAACGCACTCAAATCTCTACTGTTTGGAAAAGATTGCATTTGTAGTTCTCATTCTGCACCTATTGAAAACCACCTGCATTCCAGCTCAGTCTTCAGCACCACCACCTAGTTTTGCACTGTGTAAATGAAACCCATTTACCCTGGTACCCCCTCACACTGAAGACATTTAGACCTGAAGAGAGAGGTGGATTTTTCAGGTCCTTTCCTCCATTCCCATACAACTCTGGACAAAGAAATGAGATCAGTTCCTAAATGTTCGTAGTTTACAGTTTTACTAATTATGTACACTGTCTTATATGTAACTAAGGTGCTAAGATACCTATCTCTGAAATTGGCAATCAGTGACTAAGTGAATAATCACCTGTCAGAAATGAGAAAAGGGGGTGTTGGAATAGGATGGGAGGTTTTGCCAAATTCTCCTTAGTTTGTATGTTTCTAAATAACATTAGTATTTATCAGATAGCTTTCAAAGACTCAGGTCAATTACCCTCCTTCTCCTATTCAGCTACTAATATCCTGCTTCTACACTCATTGATTAAAGAATTTACTTTCAATACCACAGTCTACATGCATGTGTATATGTGCATGTGGGCACATGCATATGCAAGTGTTTAATTTACTTAAAGGAATGTCATATAGACATATGATGATGTTTGGGGTGGGTGTGTTTTGTGGGTGTGTGTGTCTATATATTTCATTCAGCAGTTTGCTCTTCTAATCAATCTTGCTTAAGTTTTGAAATATATCTAGGTCGATGCATATTTATTCCTTTTCCAGTTTATTCCTTTTCATTGAAATCTACTACTCCCTCATTCATTCATTCAACAAATATCTACTGAATACATAGTGTGTGGCTGACACTATTCTAGACATCAAGAATGCAATAGTGGGGGAATCAGACATATATAAAAGGAAATACAGTACTTCAAATGATGACAAGGAGCATCAGAAAAGCAAAGTTAGAAGAGTGTAGGGTTTCAGGCGTCCTTGAAGAAAAAAAACCCTCCATTGCTATATTATATAGGGTAGTTAGAAAGCATCTCATGGCTAATATGAAACTTGAGTAAAGCCTTGAAAGAAAAGAGGGAAACAGTTATGCAAATATTAAGAGAATAAAGAACCCAAGTAGAGGAACAATTCATTTATTGAAAATACAGTTGAGGCTTAACAACATGGATTTGAACAGTGTGGGTCCACTTATATGAGGATTTTTTCAATAAATACAGTACTGTAAATGTATTTTCTTTTCCTTATGATTTTCTTAATAGCATTTTCCTTTACTTGCTTACTTTATTGTAAGAATACACTACATAAACACGTAACATGCAAAATATGTATTACTCAACTATTTATGTTATCAGTAAGGCTTCTGGTCAACAGTAGACTATTAGTAGTTAAGTTTTCAGAGAGTCAAAAATTATGTGCAAATTTTTGACTGTGTGGGGATCAGTAACTCTAACCCTTGCCTTGTTCAAGGGTCAGCTATACTTCAGTGTACTTATCCATTCCCTTATGAATAGATATTTTTAATACTTTTTTTTTTATTCTTGGCATATGGAAATAATGGTATGATGAACATCTAATAGTTTCTTATAACCAATACAAGATTTGCCCTAGAGCAGCACTGTCCAGTAGAAATATTATGTGAGTTACACAGATGTTAGATTTTCTAGTAGCTATGTTAAAAAATTAAAAGACACAGGTGAGATTAGTTTTAATAAGATATTTAATAGAGTATATCCAAAATATTATCACTTCAACATGTAATCAATATAAAAATTATTATTTAACTTTTTCTCATAATAAGTCTTTTAAATCCAGTTTCTATTTTAAACTTACAGCACTCAGTTTGGATTATCCACATTTCAAGTATTCAGTAAATCTTGGTGACTAAATAAATAAATGTTTTCTTAATACATTATCTCATCCAACCAGGCTAACTAGGGAAAAATATGAAATCAACATATATGGGATCCATATTTTTATCTTGATAGACATGGAACATATTGATTAGCTATAATAAGTATCTACACAACAAAGACAATAATTTATATGACCAGAGTAATTTTTTTATTTTTATTTTTTTATTTATTTTTTATTTTTATTTTTTTTAAAGATTTTATTTATTTGACAGCGAGATATAGCAAGAGAGGGAACACAAGCAGGGGGAGTGGGAGAGGGAGAAGCAGGCTTCCCGCGGAGCAGGGAGCCCGATGCGGGGCTCGATCCCAGGACCCTGGGATCATGACCTGAGCTGAAGGCAGACGCTTAACGACTGAGCCACCCAGGTTCCCCTATTTTTTTTATTTTTTATACTTTTTCAATTTAAATTCAATTAACTAATATATAATGTATTTTTGGTTTCAGAGGTAGAGTTCAGTGATTCATCAGTCTTATATAATACCCAGTGCTCCTTACATCATGTGCCCTCCTTAATGACCAGAGTAATTTGAGTAACTCAAGACCGAAGGACTTGATTTCCAGGTTCTATTGATCACATTATCTAAATAATTAGACAAGTGCCCTATTCCCACCCCCTTTACACCCCTTGGGTCTCAGATTTGTGTTCCTGCCCATTTAGTTGATTTGCAAGTACAGAGCCAATCCATTCCATTTCAGAAAATGAGCCACCACATGAACCAGGACCAAAGGAAACTAGTTTATGAAAAAAAAAAAAAAAATCCAGGTGCGTATTCTAAGATAAATCCTTAGGAAATAAAAACTCGTTTACTCAAAGTGCATGGAATAGATATGGTTAAAGTCAGCAGATTTTGAGTTGGAAATCAAATACTGGCAAGAAAAGCCATTATATTTTTAAATTGCGCAGTGATCCATGCAAGCTGTTATTGCAAGATAATGGGTTATAAACAACACACATAATAGTTAAAATAATTATATATTGAACAGATGAGAATATGATAAATGCATCATTTCAGTTCCTGAAATAGCTGACATCCAAGGAAGTTATGTGGTCTAAAGTTTATGTTGATCATTTCTTCCTTTGCTTAATGTTTGTTTTCATCACCATTATTATGCATACTTCAGATTTGTTTTTAAATAGCTTTTCTGAGAACGGGCTTAAAATTGTGGGTGACTAGGTGGAGCTCACATTGCTTAGATGGAGGGTGAATTTCAGAGATTTGTCATTGTATCACATTCTGGGGACCTGAGTAAGCAGTAATTGTACAGTTAGACCATCAAGCAGGCTTCCCACGGAGCAGGGAGACCTGAGTCATGGCTCATCATACAATAGATACAGAGTGAACCTCCTTTAATTAAACAAGTGAAATAACACCACAGTGAATTGCCCTCGTTAACCCTTCTATTCAGGAGACAAAGTGTAGACTAATTTTTGAAATCTATAAAATTCTTTCTCTGTTCTCTTTTCTCAACACCATTCCCCCCTCCACCCCCAAGTTAACTTTCTCTCTTGATCTTACTCTTAGTAATTCCGTGAAAAAGTGTTAGCAAAATGAAAGTTCACTAAATGAATGACTGTAATTAAGGAGTCAAGTACTTAAAGGCATAATTCCTTTCCTACACAATCATAGGCCAACAGGGAACTTCTAAACCTGGAAAACCTTCAAAATTCAAAGAAACATCTCTTTAGAGTTGGATTGAGGTATAAGAGCTGATTTGGGGGGGTGAAAATAAACTAAATCTGTCTGCTCTTCCACTCTTATCACCATAGGCACCATGGCCTTAAGGAAGTCAAATGATCTCACTTCTTTGATATGCGTGTTGTATAGTCTATTTGTCCAGCTCTTTGGAGAAGAGGGAAGGGGTCAGGAGAATGGGGTAGGGCACAGTTGTTTGTTCCTCAATGTAAGCCTGTAGCCTTTCATGGGTATCATGGCAAGTGGGCAGAAGATCCTAATTCCCAGGTCTTGCTACCTTCCCTCTACCTTTCTCCCAATACTTAAGTGAGCAACTTTTAGAATTGCTACTTTATTCAATCATACCTTCTACAAATATTTTGAGTATTTATCAAATGCAAGTGGTAGAATTCAAAGAGAAGTAAAACATTTCCTGCCATCAAGGAGTTAATAATCAATGGATAAGATAGCTGACATAGTTAATATATAATTATTATGCATAAATACATAATAAATACATAATTGACATAATACAAATAGTTAAGATAATAGTTTACATAGTTAACATGATGCAAGACCTGAGGAAGTACCGGAGAATTAACAAGGAGCCCCCTACAAAAACACAGAATCAATTCTCATGTTTTTCCCTCTTAAAATATTTGCCTCCCATAACTCTGATTTTTTTCAATCTGAGCAGTAAGTTTTGGAATAACCCCTCTTCTGGCTGTAAAACTCCTGCAATGTGACTCAATAGCCAATTCAATATGCAGCATTTATTTTTACAATACTGCATTGTTAATGGAACCCATTCTTCAGGCACTCAGGGCAAAAAGAGAGACTCCTTGCCAAAGGCTCATATTGAAAATGTGCTTGGTGATTCATTTAGTATATTTGATTATTCTTCAGAATTCCCAGACTAGAAATAGTGAGCTCACCAATGCATAAAAAAATTGATGGTGCTAAACATTGATATGAATCAATAAAATTATGACCAGAGTATATGAATCAATTAACAAAACTAGAGAGAGAATTGTCAAACATTGCCCTTCTAATAAAAATTCTATTTAAAATACAAATAAAAGAAGAGGTGACAATTTCCAGTTGTGTTCAGGCCTGGCAAGTATTGACACCTACAACTCAGCAGTCAGTCTAAAGTAGCCATAGTTTAAAGCTAGAAGGTTCTGACAATAAAATTTAAATTCAGATTTTTTTTTAACATGGATAATCAAAAGTCAGGAGCGCTATTTTCCTTTGCTATATTTTTGTGTTTGGATCAGCAAGTGAATTACTTTCCATGACATGGGGGCAAACCAATCCATTCAAAGAAGGAAAGCTTATTATTGTATATGAGTACATATATATAACAACTTTCCATTAAGCCTTTCTCATAATGTGTTAAGGTGGTATGCTTCTAATACACGTATGTGTGCACACACTCACACTCATATATACTTGAGTCTTGAATTCAAGAAAAAGACCAGTGTCATTTGGTCCTATTACTTCTGAGCAATGTGACTAAGCAAGTCACATCAACAGTCTCAGTGACCTTGAAATTCTATGAGTCTGTGTCCTTACAGTAAGTATTCTAACAAGTGGAAGGAAGGCTGATCAACTACTTTTCACTTGACCTCAGGAAGTCTTACTTCCACTTTACATAAGGAAATGGAGGCTTAGCAAGGTTGGATAACTGGTCCAAGGTTACGAGCTAGAACACAACCCAGCTATACTCTTAGACTGTTGAGTTGACGGTCTCCATCTCTGTACTCTACTGCCTATCTAAGATTCCAGAATTTTAAGATTACTAGATAAAGCTTTAATCTCTACCTAGTACTATGCAATTAGCCTGCCCCAAAACACTTGACAATGCTTCTTTATGTATGTGCTTTTATTTATTATTTATTTAATAAATATGTTTAATAACCTTGTGGTTATTCAGCAAGATTTCGCAGAGTCCTCTGAGTGCATGACAGCCTGAAAAGTCACAGATGCCAGTGACCCAGAGTTTTCCTCTGCCCTGAAGAATGAAATGACCAAGGGTTTTACTGCATCTGGCTCTCTTTGGCCAGTGGGTATTCACACTTCTTTGATGCAAAATATGATTGTGTCCACTATACTTCCTATTCCTCTCATTTGCCCTTTAGTACGGTATACTAAAGAATTGAAACATCTAGACTGCAAATATAGTAACACATAACTTCTCTGAAGTTCAGTTTTCAGCAACTTCGCCTATCTGGCAGAATTACTTTTTACTCCTTAAATGGCACTGTAGAAGGGTAGCTTGTTAAAGTTTCATGGTAATATGGCAAATTTCCCAATTCCCTCATATTTCAATTGGGAAAACGGAGATCAAGGAGTAGGCGTAGCAGCCTCTGAGCATCACAACCAGATAGGAGAGGACCTTCTGGGTGCTCATGTACTGGGTGTGTGTTCTTTGGATACTATTCTGATACAATCGGTCGTTTTCTCTGCCAAGTGCTTCTTCAGAGTCAGAAAATACGGGTCTGAATCCATGCCTTTTCTTACCAGCTCTGTGTATGTCACACCCTCATCTCATAAAATGAGGCTACTAGTTCCTACTTCACACAAGAGTGAGAATGAAAGAAAATAGCATTTGTGAAAATGTCCAGTGTATCTGACATGAGACTCAGAGAGTGTTTTTCAAAGTGAGATATTTTGTAGCACATCTGTCTGCTGATTGGAATGATCAGTCAGAGAGGGACAAATCAATAATGCAAGGGAGGGAAACTGCAGAAGCAACATCCCTGTGTAGGTGAGAGAGTCTGGTGCACCCACCAGGTCCGAGCACGGATAGTGCATCCTAGTAATAGGAGGGAAATGGGAGAATACAGACAGACATGCTGGTAATGAGGTGGGTGGACGCGGTGGTGGGAACCTGTTGCTTCTGCTTTCTCAGTAAGCTAGAAAGCAAGATCTTCAGGTGAGAGTTTGGATGATCAGTCAGGATTCCTTATAACAAGGAAAAAATTGAGTGTGAGCCACATCACCTAGATGTGAAAATTCTTCCAGAGTAGAACTGTTTCATGAAGGAACAAATACTCATACATATCATTTACCAAGGTTACTCTGAAACATTTATTCTGCAATCAGTATTGAGCAAGATATACTATGTGCTGGGAACTGTGACAAGAACTGTGCCCATCAGACAGGTGAGATGTGGCCCCTGATTTCAAAGAAAGTAGATTCATAAGCGAAGATAAACATGAAGACAAATATGTGTCTTCCTCTGGGCTGACTTGTAAGCTCTAAGTATATTTAAGATATAGTTGGGGTCACAAGGGCAACAGTGTTCTTCCTCTGAGTTGCTTTAAAAGCCTTCCCAGAGAAAATGAAGGTTGGCCTACACTTTAAAGAGTGAGTTAGAGTGTGGGAGGCAGCATGGTGGGGAAAGGCATTCCATATTTGGAGACTAGTTGGTGGCTGAGGATGAATTATGGTAGGAGATAAAATGGTAGGTGATGAGCAGAGGCCAGTTCACAAAGGACATTCTACACTGTGTTAATGATTAGGAGCAATTCTGTAAGCCAAAATGTAGCGTGCACCAAAATCACCTGAAGAAATTGCTACAAACAAACAAAACAAGCTGTTATTTCCCACATTTAATCTCCAGAAACAGGTGACTTTTAATCCAGTTTGATAAAGATTGCATTTTAGGTAAAAAGATGAAGTTAATTATGTTGCCCATCCTCAGTCCTCTGTGTATGGTATAATTCATCACTAACCAAGGATGTGAGAGGTATATTCATGCTTTCTACTGTACCATTATTCCTAAGAACCTTTCATCTGTGTTCGCAATATGGAAGATACTAAAAGAGAAATTAGCCAAAATAAGTATGGCCTCTTGCCCTCAAGATGTCAGATCTAGGTGAAGATCTAACAGAGCAACACAGAGCAGCAATGAACTCATGCTGAGGAATAGGAAGGAGTAGGAAGAAAAGAAGAAAGTTCTGGATCAAGCCTTTCTTTTTCCCTAATTTTCAGAACAGCAGGGGAGTTGGGCATATGAGGGGAAAATGTGGGGTTGCAGAGGAGGAGCGCAAGCCTCTTCTCCATCCTTCTACCTTTCCTTCTTGGTCCTATGTGGGCCAACCAGCAAGTTCAGCCCACAGCCAGAGCTTTAGTTGTCTACATTATTGAAATTACAAACCAGTCATTTGAACATCGAGCTAATTATAGCTTGGAAATAATATCTGAATGCTGACTCACTTTGTGTGCAGCTTATGAAGGAATACTCAGAGAAAAGGATGAAAATGCTATTGTTGGCTTTTATGTAAGTCAATGATCCTAAGATTTGCCGTGGAAGGTCAGGTTTTGACACTAATGACTTGAGCTGGCTTTTTGGGTATAAATGTTAAGAGATTTTTTTACTCCTTTTTTTAATTGATTCAATGATAAAGATGGCTTTAAAGTTTATGTGGCATGATAAATAAGAGTAAAGGCAATGTCTTTTAAGGAGGACATATTCTTTTCCTTTTCTAAATATCCTATATTCCTTTAAAGTAAATATTCTGAACCAATGGCAAACAGGCTGGTAACCACATTATTTAATTACCCAAGTAATGTAGACTTACTCAAATAATCTAGTCAAGATTATGACACAAAAAAAGTATCTAATCAGAGAATGGCAGTAGTTGTGGTTAAAATTCTTCTGAGAAAGGAATTGAAAAATAAACATTTTTCTGAATCAGTATAGGTGATGAGTATGTGTGGTCACCATCAAATATTTTCAAAGACAATTCCAACAACTGCAAGGGACTTGGCTTTAAAGAAATAATGAAGATTTGTAAATGTGACAAACTGTTGACCTAATTTTGAACCTCAGCTAAGTTTGCTCCATTCAACGAGTTAACACACTTTCTTTTTATCTTACTATTATTAGAAATGGAACCAGAGCATCTTTATACAAAGAACACATCTAGTGAATAATTGCAATTACTCTCACAGCCCTCATATTTTATCAACAAGATTTGCTAGCAAAATATTTTGGAAATAAGGACAATAAATAAAATTCTCTCTGTGAAAGTTTACCTAAGCATTAGACAATTATTCTGCATATATTTAGCTTGATAGAATTCCTATTTCAGAAGCTAGGGCATAATATGTTGACTTACATAGGGTCAAATCTATCCACAAAATTATACAAATGCTTTTTATTCATTCTATTTTTTGTTTTTTAGATTTGAACTTCTAAAATTAATTATAGCTTATGAAAAGCTCAAGCCCAACAATTTTCACTTTGACTATTGATAAAATCATTGGGTATTGGTGAAATAAAGGTATTTTCGTCATTTTTAGATTAGGATGAAAAATTGAGGAATTGACAATAAAAGGAAAGAGAAGTAAAAGATGGCAGGAGGGTAAAATGACAAAAACAAATAAAAATGACAAAATCTTTGGAATGAGACTACTAAATTAAATTTGGCTTCCCTGTTAACTAATAATCTTACTTGACCTCTCTGAGACTCAGTTTTCTATCCGTAAAGAAAGGAGACAAAACCACCGGCCTTGAAGGGTTTTAATCATGATTAAATGAGATGACATGTAATGTAATATGCAGTCAATATTCTGGTTCCCGTCTTTCTACCCTCTATGATATTATGGAAAGTTTCCATGTTGTCTTGAAGATATTATCATTATTAACATGTGAGCCAAATAAACAGTAGCAAAGGTGCCAGTTTGAAATAAGGTTTTAGTAGATTATGTATTACTATATCATAATATATAGTACAGGTCAGGACCCATAGATGCTTAGCCTAAGATGTAGACTCTTGTGCAAGTTTATTTATTGAGAGAGTGCTCTCAGGAGAAGCCAACGGTGGAATGAGGCAAGTTCAGTAGGGCAGAGAAAGGAACTAGGAGAAATCTAGCCTCAGCCTTATCCCACCGGCAGACTTTGGAATGTGTTTTTCACCCCAGCATGCATGTGCCCCCTAGGAGGCTAACACACCCCAATATTACTCATTCATTGGCTAGGCTACCACCCCCCTGGGAGTTTGGGGCATAGCCCTCAGGCATCTCCAAGCTAGCAGGCTCCTGTAGGCCAACGGCAGCCAAACTCCCTGTAGCAAGTACACTAGGCTGATAAAGGGGGAATGAGTGTGGCACCAGCCAAAACCGCCACAGGTGGGAGGGGGGAGACTGATTTCAATCACATCAATTTTATTCTAAATCATGCACTCCAGCATAGAGCTCTCCCAACTTAAACAAAACCAGTATAACAATTCAGTTTTTCAAGACCAAATATGAGAAAAATCACTCACTTTTTTTTTAAGATTTTATTTATTTTTTGAGAGAGAGAGAGTGAGAGAGAAAGAGAGAGGGAGAGAGCGAGCACAAGCAGGGGGAGTGGGAGAGGGAGAAGCAGGCTTCCCGCAGAGCAGGACCCCCGATGCGGGGCTTGATCCCAGGACCCCGGGATCATGACCTGAGCTGAAGGCAGACACTTAACAACTGAGCCACCCAGGCGCCCCACAATTACCCACTTTTTTTTTTCCTTTTTCCAGTTCCGAAATTCCTTTATCGTTGTTTTTTGTTTTTTTTTTAAATTTTATTATGTTATGTTAGTCACCATACATTACATCATTAGTTTTTGATGTAGTGTTCCATGATTCATTGTTTGCGTATAACACCCAGTGCTCCATGCAGAACGTGCCCTCTTTAATGCCCATCACCAGGCTAACCTATCCCCCACCCCCCTCCCCTCTAGAACCCTCAGTTTGTTTCTCAGAGTCCATCATCTCTCATGGTTCGTCTCCCCCTCCAATTGTTAATGTTAATAACACAATTACTCACTTTTGAGAAAGGTTCACTATAAGATTCTTTGAACAGGAAGTATTCTTAGAATATTTCACATTGAATTTGATTTACATATATTTGATTTGCCTACTAATTTTAGGAATTAATCTTCCCGAGATCTCCAGAACTATAGTCTTGTGAAACTTGATGGCAAGTACACAGAGTGAATGTTTCAGCTATATTGTAGGACACTGTATTTTACTGATTCAGAAATTAGGACACCTGACGTTACATATATCAAATCAAGTTGTACACCTTAAGTATATAAAATTCTTAATTGTCTTTATAGTTCAAAAAAGCTTTCAAAATGAACAAAATATATTGAAACACATGACCTGGAAAAACCTTTCTTAGTTGAGTTATGTATGCAAATTAAAAAAGGAAGAAAGGAAGGAAGGAAGGAAGGAAGGAAGGAAGGAAGGAAGGAAGGAAGGAAGGAAGAAAGAAAGAAAGAAAGAAAGAAAGAAAGAAAGAAAGAAAGAAAGAAAGAAAGAAAGAAAGAAAGAAAGAAAAGAAAGAAGAAAGAAAGAAAGAAAGAAAGAAAGAGAAAGAAAGAAAGAAAGAAATTAGGATGCCTTGACTAATACCATGAAGCTACTTATTGGGAAAAAGAACCATTCAATGTTGGAATTGTCCTGAAATTAGGGTGACCAACCCTCAGTTTGCCAGAGACCAAGGGTATCCCCAGGATATAAGAGTTCAGTTTTAAAACTCAGACAATCCCAATCCAGGGCAAATCAAGACTGACTGGTCAGCCTACCTGGTTATAGCAAGAAGGTTCCTTACACCTGTGACCTGAGAAATTAGCGTATTTGGCTCTTTAGTTTTAGATTATGTAAATACATAATTTGCCCCCTCCACATTTTAAATTGAGAATGAAACAAACAGTAGCAGGTTTTATATCCCCTTCACCACCCCCCCACCTATGCCCAATGCTTGAAAAGTTGTTTTTATGTGAAGTTCCTAGTTACATGACAGGATTTTTGTCAGGTATTACATTTGATTGTTCTGAGGCAGAAACTGAAAATCCATAGGTCATCCCTGGTTTCTCTCAGCAGGTACTGAGCAAAGCTTTATCTTGATTCAGAAGTGATGTTTTTTATTTATTCCTATTAATTTCTATTTTGGGCCATTGGGAGGTTAGAATTTTATCCTCTATCAACTTGAAAGCTGGCTTTCTGTTTTTAAAATTTCAGGAAGCCACATCATTGACTAAATCAATTTATAATTGGATTTCCCCAGTGTACACAAAGCCTGTAGTCGTGTGGTGCCAAGAACAAATACTTGGAATTTTAAATGATGTGCTAACTTTCATACCATTTAACTAACTTATGCTAAGACCAAAGAAGGAAGTGAACACATCCTGGTTTTATGTTAACTTCAGTGTCTTTCTCCAGAATATCGCCACTTTCTAACCCTCACCCAGAGCCTGGATCACGCAGTGAGGTTCTTGTTTCACAGATTTTTCTGATCCAAGTAACTGCCAGCAACCCTGTGACTTCAGAGTAAAGCATAAGTAAAATTTAAATTCAGAAAAGCCTAGACTATTCCCAAGAGAATGAGAATAGGTGATGATCTCTCGGAGCAAGTCTGATAAAGTGCTTGCCCTCAAAGGCTAGAGCATGTCCTCTATTTCAAGGGAGTTTAAAGAAGGGCCATGGTGGAAGCAAGCCATCTCTTTCAACAAATTGCTTGATTGAGTTCCAATTCTGCGCCTTGTAACACTTCCACATGTGATGTCCTCTTCCCATTAAAACTGCTATAAACCTTACATGAGATCACCTAGCGATTTGCTGCAAGAAAAAGTCCACTCAGAACAAAAGTCCCTGCTACCTCTCAGTTAATACCCAACCCTTGAACACCATAGAGATGATGCTTGCTTTTATCCACTGGACTACTCAGTATTGTTGGAGCCCCTATCCACATCCAAGCCAGCATGCTTGCAGGCGGACACACCCTAAATTAACTGGCAAGTAACTTCCTCACATCAAATGCTTTACACATACTTCATACACACCTCTTCACAAACAACATGGCATCTCCAAGGACAGAGATTGAATTCAACCTCTGCACTTAATGGAAATCTCTAAGAAGTAAAAAGAACCATGACCTTCTCCAGCCAATCCTCTGATGCTTAGATATGAAAAATATTTTAGCTCTCATCCTCATAACATTCCTGCAAGGTAGATTTTCGTATTGCCATTTGATAAGTGAGGAAAATGGAACTCAGTTGGTTTGATCAACTTGTCCAACTGGTAAAGTGCAGAGAGGATTTGACTCTGGGGCTCTGGAATGCCAAAGTCCATGCTGCTTTGTTATATACCAAAACTGCCTCCACTGAAGAAATTTCTGTTCAGTATGTTTAACTGACAGTCTCACAAGAGGTACAGTAAGAACATTTATTACAAGTTATTTGAAGCACTAATACCCTGTCCTCAATGAATCGACAGTTAGATAGGAGAGGCAGACAAGGAAGCAATTAATCCAATACAGAATAATGCATATATTCATAGGGAAAATTACAGAACACTATGGGAAACTTAGGAAGAACACCTAACCTGGTCTTTAAGATTCAGGGCTTCTTGGAGGAAGGAACATCAAAGATGAAATCTGAAGGGCAATTCGAAATTATCAAGATGACGCTAGGATACTAGCCTACCCCAAGCCTTCCAGAGAGGGTAAGTGTGATAAACTGGAGCTAAGGGGTTAATGAATACATGGGAATCAAGCCAAAAGCCATCATTCAATAAGGAAGAATTGCAAATGCAAATGATCATGAAGCAATAGAGAAGAAACAAACAGATTTTAAATAAATATATTCTAAAATAAGTAAACTGCTGCAAATTCTCCAACACTGGACTATCCAATACCAGTTTCTGGAGACTCCTCTGAAGTGGTTTGAAGCATGTTAAGGATACAGGGGGAAATATGTGAGTCTGATGCCACACTCCAAGCCTCTGCCTATCTGTAATGTTTTTAATAAGAAGCAAAATATGGATGACAGATGTAAGATGATCTTTTATTCCTTAGGCTCAGTGAATTTACATTAAATGGAAATAAGCAGCCTGTCTTAGTAATTGGAGTGTGACCCCTTTGCAAGCAGCTTCTGGCAACAGGTCTGTCCAGGAGTGTTTGTAAGGCTCTTGCCCCAGGGTAACTGCACAACGGGTGGTGGGTGAGTAGAAGCCGAGCAGAGGTGAGAGGGCAGTACCTGGCACACACTTTTTAATAGCATTTTTTATTAACTATTTGATTGTGTAATGCCTTTTACACGAAATCAGTCATATTCGGTATCAGTTGCTCAAACTTGCCTGGGGGTACGATCTGGAAGAACTTAAAGATTGCCTTACTGGTGTCACAAATGTCAGACGACAAAGAAACAGACGTTCAGCAGCTGTGTTATTGTAGGAGGAGGCTTCACACTGCACAGAACCAAGTTCACTTACTGCATTCTCACTGCTAAGGGACAGCAACACCTCCATCACTGCTATGTTGCTGCGTTCCTGTCTCAGAAAGGTGTTTTATGTATTTTTAATGCAGCAGTAATAAGATTATTAAAAATTAAACCATAGGTGTACTTTCATTAATATACTTTCAGTGTAGTTTGCTAATTAGAGAGCTGGAAAGCCCATCTTTTATAATTGGTTTTTCTTATTTTAAAACGTTTTATTCAGTGATGGCTGATAGTAAATTTTGCTCCATACCAAGAGAGAATGGAAGCTGATCTAAATGAGAACAAACCCAACCTATTCTAATTAACGTGATTCAACTGAACTGTAATGGCATCAAAACAATTGACTTTTACCATTCCAACTTAATTATTCTACATTAGGCAGAGTAATGTATGCTGTTTCCCCCTTAAAGCAATTTTGAAGGTGACATCTTTGAAGTATGGCACCAAGCGATTTTTTTTCTCACCCACAATTTGTGAATATTGTTTTAAAACACGATTAAGTCAAATAACCATAGTCTAATTAAGTCTTTTGTGGTTTTAAGGCAGTTTCATGAAATGCCACTGGATTTATTTGACTCTTTTCTTCACTTGACTGAAAGTTCTTGAGAGGCTGAGTGAATCTAAACCCCAGAATTCTGGTCCCGAGGAAATAAATGTTGCAAAGTATTTGGGTTGAAAAAGTATTGCTTAATGTGATGTTAGGAAAACAAAACTCAAGGACTTACTCAGCAGTTCTGCCAAAATATCATGATATTGCTTTAGGCAAGTCCTACTCGCTTCTCTGCTCTGGTAGGTATTGCTGCAAAAGGGTTAGTTAAGAAGTTGTAGGAAGATGAGCACTTGGGATTTATAGCATGTGAACCTGTCACAGAATAATAAAAGACCCCCAGAGCTAAAATACAAGATAATTTTTAAAGCTAAGTTTATTTGCTTGATGAACAAGAGAGTGGTATATCTCTCAAAAAAATGAGTTCAGCAAGTATCCTGGAGCTGAGTGGCAGAGTAAGGACAGAAACAAAGGAAGGGACTTATTCCATGTTAGGATTTCTAAGCATGACATTCTAATGGATTCTTTAGAGAAATGGGCTGAACATTCCTTCTTAGATTGACCATTTATCTGGTTTAACTTTCAAAAGTGTGGCTTTAGTTTTCAGAGAGGTCCAGAGTCGGTTCCTAACACTGCTGGACTCTGCACTCAGGCAGGAGATACTTGTGTAAGCACATGCGGGGAGTTGGGGCAAATCTCCAAACCAGATAGAGGAAGGAATAGAACGGTGGACTCTCAGAGATTGTTCCATTGAACATCTTCGTGTATAGAAGCAAACATGGAAGCCCCATAAGATGAAGTAATTTTCCCAGAACCACAAAAGTCTTGCTACTTGCAGGGAATCCAAAGTTACAAGGGACTGGGGTTGAGAAAAATAGGGCTATCCCATTGTGATCTGGATAAGACCACAAAAGTCTCCGACAGAAAGTTTAACAGAGAAGGGCTCGTGTTATCTCAAAATAATTTCTGATTAAAGTATGTCATGTTTGCATCTTCTAAAGTTGAGTATCAAATAATTTTTAATGGAAGATTTCAGCCAGAAATTCAATTTATTGGCACGTACTAGGTATATTCTATGTAGGTAGCACTGTTAGGTGCAAGAGAGTGGTGAGCAGTGAAAGTAAAAGATGAATACAAACCTGCTCCTGACCTTAAGGAAGCCATAATCTGGAGGGAAATACACTAATTGTAATACAAGACTGCTATGATGTGGGCCTTAATAGAATATAAATACAATACCATTAAATTCCAGAAGAAAAGCTAAACATTCTAACTGAAGGGATTGGGAATGGCTTCAAAGAGGAGACAATATTTGAACTGACCTTGACTTTTTTTTTTTACTCATTCAATAAGTATTTAGTGAGCACTAGATGAAGACACTGTTCTTAGTAATTAGGATACATTAGTGAACAAAATAGATAACAATCCCTTCCCTTAGGAAGCTAAACTTTTATCAATGAGCAGTAAGTATATCTAAGAACATATCAGGGGAGAGAATTCCAGGTAAAGGGAGTAGCAAAAGCAAATTAATGAGTTTTGAATATGCATGGAATCTGGGGAGGGATGCACATGGTTGAAAGACAAAGTTCATGTATAGCCATTGGGGTGAAACGTGGTATAGGGGAGGAAAAATAATTTCCCTCTACCCCTCTAAGTTTTTGACTGAGAAGACCCTATAATAAATTAAAAAAGAAAACAAAACAGGTTAACAGAAGAAAAACAAACAGAAGTTTAATAACATGTATACCTCCTGTATACATGGGAAATGCCCAGAACACCTTAGTAACTCTGGAGGGGGTGAAGAAGCCAGGTTTTCCAGCAACACATAGTAAGCAATGGTATGGTTGTTATACAGATTTAAATCCATGTCTTCTCCATTGATAAGTTTCTACAGATTTAGTCATTCTCATCTTCCTAGGACAGAGAAGGAGACCCCCTTACAACTTGGAGATTTCCCTTTTAAATGTAAATTGTTCCACAAAAGAATAATTTCTGTTTGGTTTTCAGAGCTTCTCTGTATCTATCTACTATTTTTCTAAAAAATAATCAACATAAAATAATCCTTATGCCAAAGAGACATATTTTGGGGTGACAAATTCTGCCCCCCCCATGACCAGGTGAGGTGGAAAGGGCAGTAGGGAACAGTCGTAAATAGTACGTTTAGAAAGGTGGATTTTTATTCTCTAGGTAATTGAAAATACTGTTTCAAGGAAATACTCTAATGAGGAATCTGAAACACCATGGTACATACACTATAACTGCTGTGATTGTTGCTGGGTAAGAGCACTGGAAAACACCTGAAGGTCAGTGTAAATGCTTCCAGGACTGGCAGCAAGAAGCGGTCCCTGGACTCTGAGCATAGCCCTGAAACTTCCAGGCCTCGTTCAGATCCACACTGCTGTGTGAGCTTTGGACTACTATGGTCATGTCAAGGAATCTTGTCTATTACTAGGATAGTGTTCCACTGAGGAAACACTAGCAGAAAGAAGAAGAAGAAGAAGAAGGAGAAGAAGGAGAAGAAGAAGGAGAAGGAGAAGAAGAAGAAGAAGAAAGAAGAAGAAAGAAGAAGAAGAAGAAGTCCAAACAAACAAACAAAAAACAAAGAAAAATTCCTAAAAACTTGGTTTGGGGCCATGCTAGGGATTGATGCATATATCCCAAAAGAGGACCTGTGAGGTTAGTGTGACCCCAAGAATAATTATAGCAGCCAGGATCTTTGGGGGCATATCCAATTTTTCAGGGCAAGGACAGGCTTTGAAGAGACGCAATAGATTTCTTTTGCCCACAAGACACCAAAAGCATTCCCTCAGACGGGTTTGTGTTATTTCTAAAAATTTCCTAGAATATAGGAGTCTAGGATCCAATTACTATATGCCTAGTATAATAGGTTTTTACTATAACACTAGCAACTAGTGTTTCGCTAGACTAATACTACACTGAGAGCTGTAAGAGTATGCAGTTTTTCAAACCCTACTTGTCTTCTATGACTTCAGGGTCCATCTTCTAAAAACTCTACCGACTGTACTACCCATGGCTCACTTTTCCCAGTTATGGGAAACTGTTATCAGTGCCACTCATTTACTTTTTTTAAAGATTAATTTATTTATTTAAGAGAGAAAGAGAGAGAGAGAGAGAGCAGGTGGAGGGGCAGAGAGGGAGGGAGACAAGCAGACTCCACACTGAGTGGGGAGCCCCATGCAGGGCTCCACCCCAAGGCCCTGAGATCATGACCTGAGCTGAAATCAAGAGTCAGCGCTCAACCGACTGAGCCACCCAGGCACCCCTACTTACTTTTTAATTATATATTCCCTGCAAAGAGAAAGAGAGATAAAGACCTTAATCATCCAAATTTGAGCTCCTTTGGAACTAGAATCAGACTCCATGCTTGATGGCTCACTGGTATTGCTTGGTGGGATTATTCAGCAAACATGGGCAATATAGGGTCTATGGACAAACTTTGAGCCCTAGTTCAGTAATTCTCAAATTATAGTTTGTAAACAATCTTCATCAAAACCAAGTGGAGTGCTTATTAAAAAAATGCAGATCCCTGATTCCCACCTCAAACATGTGTTCTGATGATTTTGTGCTCATTACAATTTGAGAACCACTATGTTAATATAATTAGTGATGGAGAAAAGCAGTTGTTGTTTTTTCTGACAAGCAGCATAAAGTGTTAAGATACAAAATTCAACAGAGTAAATTTGAGGATTTATTTGTCTTTGTTAAACGATTCATGAATCAGGCAACATCCCATCTAGCAAGTAGAGGGGCTCTCCAAGGAGTTGTACAAAATGGACAATTTTTATAGGAAGGAGGGTGGGGCAAGAAAGTTATAAGAAAAAGAAAGGACTGTTCCAGGCAAGGTCACTTTCCATCTGGGGGATGGTCCAAGGGGATCTTATCATGCCAATTACCTCATCTTCCTTTGGGGGAGGGAGAGGGCCCATGATACAAACTCATTGGCACCCATCAGAAAATTCCTGACTGACAGTTTAAGGTTTACATTCCTAGGGGAGGTTGAAACTACAATTATTTTAGATACTAAGCCCTGGTTTGGTGACTTGGCCTGGCCCAAGTAACAGCATTTTGGGCCTGTGGTTTTCTTTTTAAAAAAAGAAAGGCTCTGAGATGCAGTAAGGTTCATTGCAAAATGGTCTGTGAGTAATCATGTATCTGTGAGGAGAGTTAAGGAATTCTTAACTAGGTCAAGATAATAAAAGAAGTGAATTTTTATTGAGCTTCCATCTAACAATACTCTTTTAGATGCTTTGAAGCATTATCTCTTTTAATCTTTACAACAACTAGGTAAAGACAGTATTGATTTTTGCAAATGGCATTTGAAGAACTTAAGTAACTTGCCCAGAGTCACCCAGCTAATCAAAGATAGAGCCAGGATTCAAACCTATGTCATTTGACTCCAAAGTCAAGCTCTTCCTAATACATCATGTTAAAATTTGGTAACAATTAAAATTAACTATCATTATGTCTGAAACCATCTTGTTTACAATGCTGGGTTTATGACTAAAATTTGTTTGTGAACACTATATGAAGACCAATGAAGAGCTTATTAGCAGTATGTTTTTGTTCTTTTTAAATACAATTTGTGATTTTTTTTTTTTTTTTGGTTAAGCTCATAAAAGCACATCAACTTTCGATTTTATTAAATCCTCCTCTTTTACTTGAAAACTTTGTGTTTTCCATACATCTTTCTGAACTACAAATTGGTTTGGTCACATTGCCATGTGATGTGCCTTATAAAAGTCAAGGCATCGGTGACATCTCAGAATAACAGCAAAGGAGGTATTTTTAGCTTGATGAACAGTGAGGAAGACAATATACTGAAGAGAAGGCAATCTGGGGGAAATCCAGGAAGAAGGCTCAAAGGGAGGAGACTCAGTGTGACTGAAGATAAAGGACTTTAAACACGCTCCTCAGTCTTATGCAAAAGTTACCAACATTTACGGTATAAAGCCAATGAACAGCCACACACAAATAAATCCAAAATGGAAACCCTAGAAAGTAGGACCCTCCTGGGCCTCATTTAATCCACTGGTCGGCAGGTAGAATGGGGTTCTGAAGGGCAGAAAAGGGAAGGAATGACAGGAAAATTAGAGACATTTCAACCAAACTAGTGTTAATACCAAGAGTTCAACATTTTCTAGACGTTCCCCTTGCTCTGCACCCTGACGGCCATTGGAATACCATGTGTAGATTCCAATTGCCCCAGGACTTCTAATCAAGGGAACTGCATGATAAAGGCTGATGGCTTCTTTTGGTCTCTAGTCAAGGTAACTGCATTTTCCAGCAGTGAGATATTGATCTTCAGGAAAGGCTGCTCTGTGCTCCATGAAGAAACTGAGAAGTAGGATACTGGAGGCCAGGTCAGAAGTTTTTGTCTTTCTAAATGAATGCAACAGATCCAAGCTGGGTCAATTTGGGCAACTCAAGCTTCAAACGTGCCACTGAGTTAGTGGGAAGTCAAGATTTTAGTGCTGATTTTCAATCTCATTTATCTTCCCATTTAAATTTTTTGTGTCTTAGCTTGAGAATGTCCGTTCCTCATGACCCATGCAAAATCCAGTGTGAAGATTTAAATTGGGAGAAATTGGTCCACACCTCTTCATTTTCTTTCTCGTGACCTTATCCATGGGAACGCAGTGTGGTGAAGGAGAGAGAATATGAGGTAGAATTGGTTCTGGATCCCTCCAGTGCATTTTACTAACTGTAGGGCCTCTTCTCTTCAGTAAAGTGGAGACACTTATTCTTACCTTATCTGGCTGCTGTAAGGATCAAATTAGATAATATACCTATAGCACTTAGTATTTGTCAATATATGACTTTATAAAGTTATCACATGACTTTCATACAAATAAAAAGAAAGCATGTGCCAAAAATACATTTACCTTGGGGTGCCTGGGTGGCTCAGTTGGTTAAGTATCCAACTCTTGATTTCAGCTCAGGTCATGATCTCTGGGTTCTGGGATGGAGCCCAGCATCAGGGTCCCCACTCAGCAGGGGGTCTGCTCGAGGATTCTCCCTCCCCCTCTGCCCCTCCCCCACCTTAAACTATGTTCCCCCCCCACGTCTCTCTCTCTCAAATAAGTAAATAAATCTTTTAAAAATATATACTTACCTTCACGAAGGAACTAGCAGGATGGTAAAGATGGTTTAAAGAATTAGAGCAACAATGATTATGTAATCCACTGGGAGACGCTGAGTTACAGATAAAACTGATTATTGTCCTACAGAACAATAAAAACATAAACTTTGAGGTTATCCTTTATACCAGACATGAATTATTTGCATCTCCCTTGGATAAAAATCTACAAGTTAACATATAATTTCCTAGTCTTGACCTTAAACAGTTGAAAATAGTAAAACAAGCAAAAGTACAATCACCTGAAGAATTAAATCTTCCTTGGGGGGGCCTGTTAGACAATGATCCCCTAGGACCTTAAAGGAGATGCAGTCATCCTTTTGCTTTATTTCCAAGTTTTAGACAATTTGTTCAGAAGTCCCCTTCTGTATCATAAATAATCTCCAGAGATTGTTCATATTACAAAAAGTCTGGTGTCATTGTGTTTGGACCTGATTAGTTTACACAGTAAGGTGTTAATCAACCATATAAGCCTCTTTGAACATGACCAGCAAATTCAGAGCTACTGTTTTTAAGCGACTACTCAGGCCAGAAAAGTAACTTTTATATGCAAATTTCTAAAGGAATCTCTGATTGCATTTTCAAGACATGTTTTTGTTGCTCTTATGGGCTCTTTTATTCCAAGGTGTATTCGTTTCTTATTGCCACTTAAATGAATCACCACAAACTTGGTGGTTTAAAACAACACAAATTTATTCTCTTAAAATTCTGAGGTCAGAAGTCTGACATGGTCTCAGGGGGTAAAGTCAAGGTGTCGGCAGGACTGGTTCCTTCTGGAAGCTCTACAGGAAAATCAGTTCCCTTGTTTTTTCCAGTTTCTGGAGATGTCCAATAATCCTTGCCCTGTGGACCCTTGCCTCTATTTTCAAAGCCAGCAATAGCTTTGCATTTTTCAGTCTCTTTCTCTCTGTCCCTCTGCTTCTGCCTATCTGACTTCTCCTGGGATCTTCTTATAAAGACCCTTGTGATTACACTGGACCCACCCAGATAATTTAGTATGATCTCCCCATTTTATGATCTTCAACTTGATCACATCTACAAAGTTCCTTTTGCGTATTTTAAGCTATGAAGATTAGGACATGGATACTTGGGGGGTAGGGGGTGTTATTCTCCCTACCACACAAGGGTAAGAAACTAAATCCAAGAAATGCATCTGCACAGTATTCCTATAATACCTATCTATATTTTGGTGAATTTCTCTTTGAAGTACCCAACAGCTGATAGATTTCCTGACCTGTCAGGAAATGGCCTTCCTTATCACCTATAAGTGTGAGATTCCATAAACCACAGAACAAAAAACAGACCAGTTTCCTGAGAGGGTTTCTTGCTCTTGGGTCTACAGATAAAGGAGAGCATGTGTTCCTTAATGGTGGGTTTGCTATATCTGATTAAATGAGATTTATTCTCAGATGTAACAATCCTAGTATAACCTCGTTTACACAACAAATTTGTCAAACTCTATCCTGGTAAAAACAGAAGACAGATATTTGTTGTCTTATGCAAATGACTACATTGCCATAAAATCTAGTGAGCTGTTACTGAATTCTGAGGCTCCAGGGAGAAGAAAAGACCATGTAAAGAATGTGTCATGTATAGGTTACTATGTTGAGGTTTGTAGATAAAGAAAGGACATCTTCACTCCCTTAATAGGACGTTTAAAACCATATCAGCAATACTTAAAGCCAAATAATCACACTTACATTTCTCTTCATCATTCATTTAATCTTACTTAAGTCTTATACATCTGGACATTGGGTCAGCACTCTGCTTTCATAAGGTCTACTCTGAACCTACTAAAAAGAGTTCTAGAGATCCCAATTCAGTGCTCTAGTACAGTTCCAGTTGTCTAAGTGATGTCACTTTAAGCTCCGAAGTCTGTACCCATGGCTCTATTTCTTAAAGTACCAATAGGTAAGAGAATCTGGCACCATTTTCCCATGAGGCTCTGAGACCGTCATTCTTTGACAAAGTCCCATTTTCCAGTCCATAGCTTATAGCAAAAACTTCAGACAAACATGAGGAGAAAGTAGAAACCACTTGTTGATGCTGGGAAAAAAAGTCTATCTGATCATATTACATAGAAGGAAAGTTATAAACTTTATGTTTTCTTAAGAGAGACTAAGGACGCCAAGACCAATTGAAAGAGAAAAAAATCCCACCAGTTTTACATTCATATAGTATTTGACATAACAGGATTCACAAGTTTAAAATATATGTCTTATTAATAAAGCCATAGAAACTGAACAAACTTTGTCAAAATTTTAACACACATCTTTGCTTTTATTCAGACTTATCATGTTTGCATCAAGGCAACCAAATTCAATTCCCTCAAGTAGTATACACACTCATGCTCTTTTGTTCACTATACTTTTTCATAATTTGCTACATATTTTCTCTTTAGCTTATATACAAAAGTATAGCCCATTACTCTATATAAATGAGCATGCATAATGCAGCCCCATAGAGCCACATACAGCCTTTAAACATCTTTTTCAATGTGACAAAAAGAAGCATATTCATTACCATTACCCAAAAGACAGTTTCTCTGTAACATATAAAAATAATAAGATATACAGAGATATACATGTATAAATGTACACACACATATACAGTGACCAGTACATCAGTATTGTCTCTTATTGAGAAGCCATTTAGATACTCAAAGATTATCCATTAACTTAATTTATCATTAGCTCAAGGTCTTAAACTCAATAAGGAACTTGGAAATTATGTTTAAACGGATACATCACAAAGCATAAACTGTTGATTAAAAATTTTGTCAGAATCCTAATTCAATATAATTGCATACATAATTTTATATCTCCTTCATTTTAAATATTATGTAGCAATTCTAGCAATTCAATAACCCAGTATAAGAAATTTAAGATGTTCATGGGGTGCCTGGGTGGCTCAGTCAGTTAAGAGTCTGCCTTTGGCTCAGGTCATATTCCAGAGTCTGGCTCCCTACTCAACAGAGAGTCTGCTTCTCCCTCCACCCGTCCCCACCACTTGTGCACTCTCTTTCTCAAATAAATAAGTAAAATCTTAAAAAAAAAAAAAAAGAAGAAGAAGAAGAAATTTAAGAAGTTTTCGATTACCTACTCTCTGGCTTAAACTATAACTCAATACTGATAAAATTAGGGGAAAGAAATGTATTAATTTTTTTAGTTAATTTTTAAAAAAATCCTTAAATGTAGTTAAAGGTACACTTTGATTATATGAACTTGGGTTTTTACATAAAAATGCTTCTGAGCTAGCAGTTTCTGAGAGTTTTTTTTTAAGGGTACCACATGAAATATAGTAAAACTTTAGTTTCTCTATATAATGGGAATCTGGGGTATATTAATATAAGTAATCAAAGAGGTAACCAAAAAAAAAGAAGCCCTTTTATTTGCAAGTTTTTATAATCTAATTTATTAATACTTTCTGGTTATAGGAATAAATTTCTCACTCACAGAATGAGGTAAAGAGGCTTTTCTCATTTCCAGACATAAGATATATTCTCTGAGGGTTGCAGCCTCAGTTCCACAATCTTAGCCATGAGTTGAAAGTAAACATAGAACACAAAAAAAATCTTGGGCATGGAATTCAAGGGGTATTTCTCCTTTCCAGTGAACTTAAGATATATTCTTGCTCAGATAAAAGAAAAAGACTAACAAACCAGATTTTCAGTCATCTGTCACACTACTGACAGAGAAGTAGATTACTTTCTCTACATGACAGACCACCATGTAATCAGAACAAAATGCCAGATTCCAATTCAATGTTGTCACCAATAGAGAATGACTTTGTGGCCACATGCAAATCAGATTCTCATGTACACGTGTTCTCCTGACTATGTTCTTGAGACTAGACTAGCATTCAAATAACCACTAGTCCCTAGACTTGGTCATGACCAAAACCAAGATCTTCTGAGACACACAGTGCTCTCCTGACTATACATTAGAGATGGCCCAGTGGTCAGAGACCAGACACAGGTCTACGGGTCCCTGCACCCAGTATAAAAATAGAAAGAGCCCAAACTATGAGTTAGGCAAGGTACTTACAGACTGAGACACTTGGGCAAAAATCAGTATCAAAATATAGAGTCAAAAGAAAAGAAATGAAAAGAAAAGAACAAGAGAAATGAAGAGTCAGCAGAGGTAAAATCCATTACTGTTTGGGATTTGTGCCAGGACTGGGAAAAAGAGGACTAAATAACCCATAAGTTTGGCTTTGGCAGGTGAGCTTATTTGGTCATCTTAGTAGAACCATCTCCAAACAAAGTATAATTTTAAGATAATTACAAATGTGACTAATACAAACATAAAGTGAGCAAGTGTTGAAGACACATTTAACTTTGAGGGAACGGGCAAGATGGTGAAGCTCATTCCAAGGAGATGTAGAGGAAAAGTAATTGTAGAGGCCACCTGGAAAATCAAAACTGGTTAACATGCCAGGGCAATAAAATTATAATTTGAGGGTTATCTTTTATATTAGACAGAAATTGCTTACATCTTATAGATTGACATTTTACAGAGTCTGGGAATTAAGATACATTTCCCTAGAGAATCAAGTCATCCTTGGGTGAGCCTCTTAGACAACGACCACTATGACAAAGTCCATGCGGTCTTTTTAATTTTTTTCCTTTATTTTCAAATTTTGGTAAGTTTCATTAACACATAGAATAGTCATTTAAAAATTTCTTTCTCTCATCTTAATCTAATTCGAAAGGAAACTAACCTTTGGGCTTACCATGAACTTTCTATTTACAATACTCTTACAAGAAAGCATAATTCCTTAGTACATAAATGAAAATGCTAGAAACCATTGTCCTTAAAAGATCATATCTACTAGAAAGGCACATTCTCTCCTGCTCTCAAAAAGGAAGTTTCTTTCAATAAGAAAGAATTTATTCCCCATGGTAAATGGGAATGGCTGTGTCAGGGAAAATTCTAAGAAAGGAGGCTTTATGTGCTTTTACATATTTAAGTCCCCTTTAGGGGAAAAAAAATGAATAAAAGCAATCATTTTAACAAAATGAACTTAAAAGTTGACTATTACAAGAGCCTAGAGTTAGGTATTAACCACTTACTTCCTCAAAACTAAAACATATATATATATATTTGGACAGTAAAATTATCTTGAGAAAGAGCATACAAGTAAGACATTAATGAAAACTTTTGTTTTTCTTCTTTCAGCTCTTGATTTCTGTCTCTTGGCCATCAGATAATATGCCTGATAAGAGAAAAGAAAAAAGTCACACCATTTGATTCACTTGCCATTAGACAATTGTTGTCAAGAGGTCTTATGCAGGGTAGAAATTAAAGCCATTTCCTAAAATAGGGACAATAGTTTAAGTATTGTTTTCAGTTAAGTATCCTATAATTGTCCCCTGTGCAAATGCTTCTACATAAGGCAAACAAATTGTAATTATGACTAATATAATTATATATCATTATCTAAATTGTATATGCTTCAGCCTTGCCCCAGAAAATGGATTCCTTATGGATCTTATTCCTCATATCCAGGAGTTAATCATTGTCTATTCACCCTAATCAATAATACATTGGTAATTAATAAATGCTAATCAACAGTTAGTTTGGAAAACAAAACAAAGAACATAGAAATGCTCATCAGTGGATGGGAGGCAGGAAGACAAGGCAGTTGTGTCAGTAAGAGAAGCTTGACTTTGAAGGTCAAAAGATATTTCAGTTCAGTAAAGAACCAGGCAGGGAGTCTTTGTAGACATTTGAGGCAGGGAAGGAAGCGTTGTTAAAGCATGAAAAAGGAACTTTTTTGCCACTTGGATGAGCAGGGAGGAGAAGCGAGAAGTGGGAATTACACTGCACCAGTGACTGGAACACTAAATTCAAGAATCAAACCAACGCAACAGAGTCCAAACAAAGGGACACAATAGACACACTTAGTGGAAATGAAATTGGATTTCTGAACTGGATTTTAAGACCCTGCTATGAGCTATATGCTACATCAAGAGATAAATGTTACCAATTCTGCCCATTTTCAGAGAGCTCCATAAACTCTGGACAATGTATCGAATTGACTCACAGCATGACCCCCAAAAAGGAAAAGTTGCTTGTAGAAAAAAGCTTTCTGAAAATCCCGTAGAACTTTAATGAAGAAAACTACCTCCTTCCACACAGATCAAGAGGGTTAAAACTGCACATTTTGAGAAGCATGAAGAACGGGCCTGAAAACTGATTGAGTCCAAAGGCCTAGCACAGTACAGATTTCCACCCAACTGAAGTCTTAGACAAATTGTCTTCCACTCTCAGGTAGATGCTATGACACGAATGCAGAAGTTTATTTAATGACTCTCATTTACCCCACCAATCCATGAAACCAGCCTTTGCCTTACAAAATAAAAAGTGACTAGAGTACAAAAAGTAGGATTGGGATATAGTGGGGAGGAAAAGAAGATTGCAATGCCAGGAGGTGTACCTAACTATACAGAGAAGACTCTCCCTACTTGCATTCAATATTGATTTTTTTTGCCCCAGTGCAGAGAATATGATTACCTGTTTTTCAGCAAGTGTAACAACAGGTGTTACTGTCAACTGTAAAAATATGCCATCTTTTTTTTTAAAGCTGGTGCCAGCGTTTGGCGTTATGACCTCCCTTGGCAATAAACTCTGGAGGCAAAGTTCAAGGGTCTGAAGAATTTCTTATGTGTTATTGCACTGAAGTAACTCACATCTAGTCTGGCCCTGTAGATGGCTTAGATGAGAGCTGAAGGCTTCTTGTGTCCACGTATCATTTCCTGATAGGAATTTAACTTCCAGCATTATCAAGTGATAAAATTTATTTCTGACATGATTTCCATTCCATCTGCATGGTAGCCAAAAAATATGTCTGGGTTAATTGTGTTGGACCCTGATAATTAAGTTGATCCCATTCATTATTCTGTCTGTAAGAACTTTAATGGCAATGCTTTCTTCATGAAACTGGCCACCCTGCTAGGGAAGTATTTCTACTAGTACTTAATGGTGTGCAAGTTGGTGGGACAGGGAGATGGAGGAATAGTGCTATCCCTATGTTCATATGTGGGCATGTGAATATGTTTCATTTTGTTCTGTGAGAACTACCTGCTAACCAATCCTCTGCTTGCAATCTTGATCTTTGAGTCATCCTCCCCTAGTTCTGCTAAAATGATCTCCCTAGAGTGCGCATCTGCCCGTGATACTCCCAGGCTTAAAACATTCTGATGATTCCCATGTGTCTATTGAGCAAAGTCCAAGCAAAGTCCACAATTCATAACACCCTTAAGAACAACTGTCCACTTACCTCCTTCCTAGGCCCATTTCTCATCATTCCTTATCTTGGATTGTGGATCCATGGCAGACATAACTTATTCTATATTTCATGCTTTTTACTCAGGCTGTAAATCTTTGCTTGGCCAATTTATTTTTTTTTTAATCTTTCTTTTTAAGATTATTTATTTATTTATTTGAGAGAGAAAGAGTAAGCAAGAGAGAGAGAAGGAGCAGGGGGAAGGGGCAGAGGGAGAAGCAGAATCCCCGCTCAGCAAGCCCAACTCGGGGCTTGATCCCGTGACTCTGGGATAACTGACTTAACTGACTGAGCCACCCAGGTGCCCCTGCTTGGCCAATTTCTCATCCTTTGAGAGCTTAGGCATTCCTTCCTGTAGGAGTCTTTTTGCTGAGGCTTTCCTTCTGGGCAGTTGGGATAAGTACTTCTTTCTATACTTCTTTCTTTTTTTTTTCTTTCATGTTTTTAGTTTTTATTTTTTATTTTGTTAATTTTATTATGTTATGTTAATCACCATACATTACATCATTAGTTTTTGATGTAATGTTCCATGATTCATTGTTTGTGTATAACACCCAGTGCTCCATTCAGTACGTGCCCTCTTTAATACCCATCACCAGGCTAACTCATCCCCCCACCCCCCTCCCCTCTAGAACCCTCAGTTTGTTTCTCAGGATCCATAGTCTCTCATGGTTCGTGCCCCGCTCTGATTTCCCCCCTTCATTTTTCCCTTCCTACTATCTTCTTCTTTTTTTTAACATATAATATATTATTTGTTTCAGAGGTACAGACTTCTTTCTTCAATAACTATGTGCAAATCTTTATCCTCACACCCGTAGTGCTTCATTGAAGTACATTAATGTTCTTGTTCCTACTAAACCGTAAACTACTAGGTGCTATATTCTAAGATAGCTTCTGGCACAGAGAAGATAAGAACCAGCAGTGCCAATGGTGTTAAATCCTTGTCCGAAGGCTGGAGAAGACCAATGTCTCAGCTCAATCAGTCAGACAGAGCACATTTTCCCTTCCTCTGCCTCTTTGTTCTAGTCAGTCCCTCAGTGTATTAGATAATGCCCACTCACATTAGGGAGGAGATCTTCTTTATTCAGTCTACTGATTCAAATGGAAACACTGTCACAGATATATCCAGAGATAGTGTTTAACCAGATAACTGAACATCCCATGACCCAGTCAAGTTGACATGAAATTAACCATCACAACCTCGAATGTAAAGTCAAGGTTTAGACTAATTTGTAGGCAGCATGAATTCATTATGTGCTTTACGTGCTGGGGGAAATTGCATGAGTATGAAAATTGTATTTTGGGACAATGAATCTGATGTTGGTTTGTAAAATGAAATACAGAAGAGATCAGAAAAAACTACACCTGTGAGTCCTGACATGTGAGGTAATAAAAGTCAAACTCCAGAGTTTGTGGGGAATGTGGGAAGGAAAATAAGAGAGAGTTGTCAAAATAATCCTTGTTTAAGTTTTCAGTGCTTTCAGTGAGTTAAGAATTGTGTGAAGTGCCGTTGAAATCTCACAGAAACCCTGTAGGGGTCAGACACCAAAATCTGAGACAACCCATGTTCAGGTTAAGTCTCTTGCCTGAAGTCATACTTCAGAGATTCAAACCCAGCTCTGTGGTAAACTCAGACTCTTTCCACTGTGTTGTTCTGCCTCTTGGCCAAATGGGTAAATCAGTCAACAGGTGCACATGGTGTAGACACGGCAGATATATCTTTCAGGATTTTCTTCACATTTTACAAATGTCCAGTCATTTTGGTAAAGTCAGGAGAGAGAAAAACAGCTAGGTAGATACAAAGGACTGAGTTCCCCTGTATCTTCATTTGTAAGTCAACTCAATATTAGACAAGATTGCCAAAAAATCACCTAGAGATTGAAGCTCAAGAAACTCCAGGGCCACTGTTTTTTATTTAATGAAACACCAAAGATGTCCAGTGTGAGTTCTGTGAAGGGGAGACTACTGTGGTTTTTAGTTCTTAACATGATGTGGATATACATGTGGCAGGCAGAATAATGGCTCCCCTAAAAGATACCCATGTCTTATTCCCTAGAACATGTAAATGTTATCTTTTATGGCAAAAAAAAAAAAAAAAAAAAAAGGACACCACATATATAATTAAATTAAGGATTTTTGAGATGGGGCAAGTATCCTGGATTATCTACATGAGCCCTAAATTCTGTCACATGTATAAGATGGCATTATACATTACATGTATAAGACATCTTATAAGAAACAAGTAGAGAGATGGCACAGAAGAGGATAAGGCAATGTGACCACAGAGGCAGAGATAGGAGAGATACCGCCGCAGGACAAGGACTGCTGGCAGGGCGCCTGGGTGGCTCAGTTGGTTAAGCGACTGCCTTCGGCTCAGGTCATGATCCTGGAGTCCCAGGATCGAGTCCCGCATCGGGCTCCCTGCTCAGCGAGGAGTCTGCATCTCTCTCTGACCCTCCCCACCTCATGCTCTCTCTCTCTCTCATTCTCTCTCTCAAATAAATAAATAAAATCTTTAAAAAAAAAAAAAAAAAAGGATTGCTGGCAGCCACCAGAAGCATGAAGACTCAAGGAACAGAGTCTCTCATGAGTCTCCATGAGGGAGCATGGTCCTGTTGACGCTTTGATTTTGTCCAGTGTTACTGATTTTGGACATCTACTCCTGGCCTCCAGAACTATGAGAGAATAAATTTCTGTTGTTTTAAGTCACCCCACTCGGTGATAATTTGTTACAGCAGCTACAGGAAACTAAGATAGTGGCCAAATGACATTGGAAGGCCTAAATCCCAAACACCCTAAAAATTCAATAATACATCGCTGGATTATATCCTTTTCACAGAGGAAAAGAGTGGGGGAGGGCATACTGCCCCTGGGCAATACCTTAAAAGGGACTTGACTTGACCTTGGAGAACAGAATATTATGGCTTCCCAGACTTTGTTTACTCCACGTGCAGACTATTTTGCAGTCATTCCTTCCATACTGCCCATTTAAATTGTCTCTGTCACAGATTTGACGGATGGTAGATGTTAGAACTGACAAAATAAATGAGAGCTAATAAAACAGGGAAGTGTTCTGTCATCGAGCTACTGAAGCAATGCAATGCTTTCTAACACCACGATGAAACCAAATAATTGGATACCGTGATGAATTTGAGGTATTATAATTTGATGGTGTTAGGATTATGATAAGTGTGAAACAGTAATGCCATGTTCCTTTTGTCCGTAGGCTCGGTGGGATGGCCTGACTGGGCGTATCACCTTCAATAAAACCGATGGCTTGAGGAAGGATTTTGATCTGGACATTATTAGTCTCAAAGAGGAAGGAACGGAAAAGGTAACCTTCTCAATAATAAATTTAAGAATAAAATAAAGAGCACTGTTCAAGCATTTTAATTGTACCTACAAATAGCAGAGTGGTAAGATGATTCTCTTAGCAAGTTCATTTATGGCCAGTTTTCCAGCTCTCTCTCCCTACTCTGCTGATAGATGCTGACATGCTAGATTCTGAAATTGTATGTTATTAATAGCAATACTAGCATTCATCTAGTGCTCAGTTTATACAGCAAGCATGATTACAGTATTAAATACATATGGCCCTACGAGTGGGCTGTCATTAGCCCCGCCTCTCAAAGGTTTTAAGAAATTGTGTTTAGACTTGGAAAACAAGGAGTTTGTCAATGATTTATCTATGGAATGGCGTCCAAGTTTTACTCAGAAATGAATTTTAATTGCACTTGAGATTGACAGAGGGATAGACTAAAGCAGGAGAGAAAGGGCTTACTGGCTCTTTGATTTTAGGAGGAAATAGGCCCCAAAAAATGCATTTTCATGCTGGGTTCTAATCTTAGGATTATTTTAGTTGTAATTTTCAATCTCTCAAAGTTCCAAGTCCCATATGAGCTCATTTAGAGTAATGCAAATGTGGACTATTTAGATTAATAATAATAATAATAAAAAAAAGAATTTGGCTTCTCAGTGTATTTTATTATACCAATTTTATTATTCAATTATGTACTGGAATTAACACTTATATTGTGAAGATTTTTGCCCTTTAGGATCTTAAAGAAAAAAAGGTTTTGAAACCTCCAAAACAATCATCTGAAAATCAAAACTCTGTAATCCAACATTTTTTTTCTCACTGTAGTGCACAGGAAGGTATGTTTCCTGTAGAAAAGTGCCTTTGGGAACCAGTTACTTACTAACTGAAATGTTTGGGTTGATTTTTAAAATGAGATAAGATTTCCATTTCTGTTCTGTTGCTTTTGGTAACTGAGACATATATTTTTTTTAAGGTCCTGACTAGGCCCCATCCCCAAATAGCCTAATTAAAACAAACAAAGATTAATTAGGCTGCATATAATAGATGGTGACCACTGGTGTGGAAATGTTTGAGAAAAATTATTAGTTTGCAGCTTTGAGGGTACACATTTTGAAAATGCCCTCTCTTCCTGTCTCTGTCTCTCTGCCTCTCTCTCTCTCTGTCTCTCTTTCTCTCTCTGGCTTTCTCTGGCTCTCTCTCTCTCTCTGTCCCTCTGTCTGTCTCTCTCTACTTGTCTCTCTCTGTCTCTCCCTCTCTATCTCTCTGACTCTCTCTGTCTTTCTGTCTCTCTGTCTCTCTCTGGGGTCTCTTCCCTCGGATTTGCTGGTTTGTTAGTTTAACGTGTCTGGCAGAGCACAAGGCACCCACCTTGCCTCCATCAAGGCTGTGGGCACAAAAAAAAAGAAAAGAATACTTTTAGGGACTGAAAGCCTCTAATGGCTGTTTTTAAAAAATGTCTGCTCCTCTGTGCATGCCTCTCTCCCCCCTCCACTCTGTTAATGTATAGAACTGAAAGGGGAAGAAAACCTGTTAAGGAAGCATCGTTCTGGCTCCAGTGTGTGATGAAAGAGATGGAGGCATCTTTCTGCCTTCACAGCTATTTATATGTGGCAATATTATGCACACTCCATTGGTGTTTTTCCATCACAGGCAAAATCAAATTAGATGAAAGTGTTTTCTCAATTTGTTTCTTATCTCTTCATTGT